>NC_090265.1:1523461894-1523782727 GCF_040414725.1 Anabrus simplex
AACCAAAGGTCGATACACAGTTTATTATAGGAATTTTGAAGGGACAGAAATAAATTACCGCTATAACGGAGTTCTCGTTATATGCCGTATTCGCTATAGCGGACTTCTACTGCATATAATTGAAATTAATGTTAAAAAGAAAACACATTAAAATATAGAAACTAAAACAGAGTCAACAGAATAAAACACAGTAAACAATAAAATAAAAACTAATAGAAAATATTACTTTTATACATGATAAAACAGGCCACTATCCTTCATAAAATGGATGACGAGGTCTGCTGACGACTCTCATCTCGTAGGATGTGGGAGATGGTACTCAGAAGTTTTAGACTACGGCACAGAACAGCCACGTCCACGCACTCTGTAAGGATGTGTACCATGGTAAGAGTGTTCCCTAGTAAGATGACAGCCGCAAGTACATACCGGTGGGGGGACCGGGTCTCCCTTCAGTAAGTAGGAGTGCGTTACATCTGTTGTTTCATGAAAAGCAACCCATACAAAAGCATTTCCTATATACTGTCTTATGTTGCACATTGCTTAGACATAACAGACTTAAAGAGATTCTTACATAGTGTTGGTTGGTGATGAACACATTGCTTGCAGTATCTTTTCTAGAGAAGAATTCAGGATTTTTAGGCCTTAATTAAGGTACAGCCCCAGCATTTTCCTGGTGTGAAAATGGAAAACCACGGAAAACCATCTTCGGGGCTGCCAACAGTGGGGTTCGAACCTACTATCTCCCGGATGCAAGCTCACAGCTGCGCGGCCCTAACTGCATGCCAACTTGCCCGGTAGGAACTTCAAGTTTATACCATGGAATCATAATCACCACCATTTTTTACTTCCAGTTTCTCGGGTACTGTTGGCGAGCTTCTTCCATTCTGTCTTATTATGATACGTTCTGTTGTTAATGACATCCTCCAGTGTCCTTTCCTGATCTGCAATGTCCATCATTACGATGTCCATCCAGTGGGTTCTTGGTTTTGCCACCATCCACTTCCCTGCCACATGTCTATCCAAGTTAACATATGCTGTCTTTGTTGGCTCCATCCTCATTACATGCCCAAACCACCTCAATCTGGACATGCTGACCTTATCTAACAATGATGTCTCAATCCCAGCTTCCTTCCTAACCACATCATTCCTTAACTTGTCCAGTTTGGTGTTTTGAATTGTGGATGTAAGGAACTTCATCTCGGATGCCTGCAACCCTGATGAGTCTTCCTTAGTGAGGGTGAAAGTTTCAATACCATAGGTTAAGATTGTTATGAAGTACTGATTGAACATCACCAGCTTTGATTTTGTTGGTACTATGGGATCCCACAGGAATGTCCGCACTTCCTGGTAAAAGGGAGAGCTCTTCTGCACTCTATACGCCACCTCCTTTGTGGTTAGTGTATCTCGAGATATTACACTGCCCAGGTATGTTAAGCTTTCCACACTTTCTAGTGGATGGTTTCCTAGCATGGCGTTTGCTGGTTATCCCTCTCTGCTTATTGCCATCACTACTGTTTTGAGTTCGCTTATCTTGAGATTGAACTCCTGAAACTTAACCTTCCATTCATTGAGTCTCGACTGTACTTGTTCCTCAGTTCCTTCCCAGATCATAACATCATTAGTGAAGGCCATTGCATTTAGTTCACCAGCAGTTTTCTTCATGTTCTTCATTATGTCATCCATGATGGTGATAAACAATAATGGGGATAGTGCACTGCCTTGCTGGACTCCACTTTCGGTCTTGAACCAGGATGAATGTCCGTCACTCAATCGCACGCAGCTGGTACAGTTCTCATACAGCATCTGAGCTTTCCTCACCAATCCTTCTGGCACATTTTTTTTTTTCTCAGGCATTTCCATACCTCCTCTCTTGCGATGCTGTCATATGCCTTCTCAGTGTCAAGGAAAATCATAAACAGATCTTTGCCCTTTTCCCAATATTTTTCTATTAACATACGGACACTGAAGATTAGGTCTGTTGTGGACCTGTTAGGCCTGAAGCCATACTGTTCCTCTTCGAACTGTGCCTCTAAGATGACTCACAATCTGCTCTCTAAGATTTTCTCAAGAATCCTAAGCCCATTAGAAAGGAGTGTTATTCCCTGGTAGTTGGAGCATTTTCGGCAATTTCCTTTGTTAAACAGGGGGATAAGGACACCCTTGCTCCAATCAGTAGGTACCTTGCCATCTTTCCAAACTGCATCAAGCACTCTGTGTAGCCACTGTAAACCCTGGACTCCTGCTGCTTTAATCATGTCCATGCTGACTTCATCGATTCCCGGGGATTTTCCTTGCGGCATCTTCTTAAGGGCTGCATCTGTTTCTGCCCATGTAATAGGAGGTTCCCCTGTGCAAGTTTCAACAGCTTGTTCTTTTGTTCTCTGATCTGCTTCTGTTCTGTACAATAGGTGATCAAAATGATTCCTCAGAACCTCTCTGATGTCTTCTTTCCTGGCCAGGTTTCCATTAGGATCCTCAATTGCTTTGATGGTTTCAACTGAATTCCTTTTGTTTTTGATCACTCTGAACAATAGTTTCATATTGCCTCTGCTGTCTTCCTTCAGTTTTTGAGTAAATTTCTCCCAGCATTTTATCTTCTCCCCTTCTACTACTCTTTTAACTCTCAATTTCTTGTCTCGGTAAACTTGCTCGAGGTCTCTGATCTTCCCCTCGTCCCTTAGCTGTTCTGGCTTAGATTTCTCTCTATCTCGTTCTTTTTGTGCTACGTTCCTTTATTGAGGATCTTACTCTTTCATTCCACCAGGGTGTCTCTTTTTCCCTTACTCTCGCACTTGCCTTCTCGCAAACTTCTATTGCTTCTTTTATGAAGGTGTTTTTAAATCTTGTCCACTCTTCCTCACCACTTCTTCTGTAGGCAGTTGTCCTCTTATACGGTCCTGATAGTCAGTCCTTTTTCCAATCTGTTGTAGTTCCCACACCTTAATCTTAGGTAATTTCCTGGTTGTTAACTTTGGTACATTAATGTCTTTCAGATCTGTTACTAATAACCGGTGGTCGCTATTGAGGTTCTCACTTGGAATCACCTTGACATCAGTAACGAGTCTACTTCTTTCTTTATCTGTAATGACATAGTCAATGACCGTCTTGCTCTTTCCGTTACAGCTGTAACGGGTAATCTTGTGACTGACTCTTTTGTTGAACCAGTTTTTTTTTTTACTACCAACCAGTTTCTTATGTAGAAGTCTAGGAGATGTTCGCCTTCTGAATTCCTTCTTCCATAGCCATGTGGTCCCATCATCTTCTCATAGCCATTCCTGTCTGTCCCGAGCTGTGCACTGAGGTCTCCGAAGATGATTGCCTCCCGGAAGATGATTGCCCTATCTTCACTGATGGTCTCTCCTAGGTCTTCGAGAAACTTGTTCTTTTCATCTTGACTGAAACCCGTCTGAGGGGCGTACACTTGCACCAGTATCAGCTTCTCTTTCCCATGGTGAACTGCTGCCTTTATAATCCTCTCATTGATGTACTGGATCTCTGTAATACCATCTAATTCTTTCGACAATATCAATCCTACTCCATTTCTCATCACTCCGTTGTTACCATTCCAGCAGAGGGTATAGTTTTTCCTCAACTCTTTCTTCCCTTCACCTTTCCATTTAGTTTCACTCAGTCCTAGGATTGATATTTTCCTTCTCTCCATGATGTCCACTAACTCTTCACATTTCCCAGTCAAACTCAGTACATTGACTGTTCCTGTTCAAGTGTGTTGTTTTCTCCGGGGTTGTTGCACAATCACAAGGCTTGGCCTATCATCAGGGTGTAAGCCATCATACCTGGCGTGGGTCTGCGGGTGCTGTTGTCTACTCCGAGTTCTTTGTTTGCATCCGAGGCTCGTATAAGTGTTGAAAGCGATTGCAGTTACTCTCCAACTGACTTGCTAGGCCTAACATTAGAAAAGATTTCTATCAGGGTTATCTCCCTTGGCCTTTAGCAGTCACCTACCACATCTGCAAGGCAGCAGTTTCAGTTGAATTTGTGTCATTTCCTACAAAATGGCTTCAACAAGCCCAATAAGCATGAACTCCCCTGCCCATGGAATATTGGCTGCAATCACACACGTTGCACAAATATTTATAAAAAGGGTTACTTGAAGGTGAAGACTACAGCTGTGTTAAAAGTACTTCTTTCTTCTGTAGACCGAATTACCGCATTTTTTTCTATGCAGAGTACTTTGTGCATTTTGTTCATGCTGGGATTCATGGAACTTGTGCTATGTCTGTTGCATGCTTGACAACTGCAATCTGTGATTTTAACTCTGAAGCCAGCAAGAATGCGACTAGTAGTAGTTGAGTGACATGTATAGTGCAGCGCTTTACAGAAGATCAAACACGCAACTCTAAGAGAAAACTGATGCTCATGAACTGTGTTCTCAACTGTTTAAAAGAAACTAAAACCTAGATGAGGCATTTCAAAAGAAGAAATCTTTAAGAATAGATTTGGAAATTCCTAAGTAAAGAAGAGGTTGCAGAAATGTGTTTTTTTTAAATTCTGGAAACTTCTCTATGTAGTGGCTAGTTTAAAAGCAATTAACTCTAACAGGGATGAAAGATGTAAAAACTGGCACACAGTGCATAGTATCAAAGCAACAGTGTTTCCTGAAGCTAATTGGAACCTTTGGAAGAAAACTATTTCGCAGGTGTCTTTACGTGCACTTGTCATCCTTTCAAATGCCTGTCACACAAAATTATCTTAATCCCCTTTTGAAGCTACTGACAACAGCCCCACATTACCAAGCAACTTGGCTGTGCAGTTAGGGGGTTCGAACTCCACTGTTGGCAGCCCTGAGGATAGTTTTCCATGTTTTCCCATTTTTCACACCAGGCAAATGCTGGGGCTGTACCTTAATTAAGGCCATGGCTGCTTCTTTTCCACTCCTAGACCTAAATTAGTGATCAATAGACTGAAAAGAATTATACATAGATAAATGAGAGCTCCAGTCAACTTGTGACTGCACTGACAAATGAAATAATTTATCATATGGCACAGTGTGTTTCCTAAAATTAAGGACACTGCCAACACTACCAAAGTATCTGTGACTACCTGCCAGTACATTTTGACTGAAAATCTCAAGTGCACTGCATGTGTGAGAGCAGAGCCCAACATACATAACTTCTTAACGATAGGAGAAACATTGATGATGATGATGCTTGTTGTTTTAAGGGGCCTAACATCGAAGGTCATCGGCCCTAGGAGGAACAGTTGATGCTGATATCAGGAGAGTTAACTAGGAAAAACAACAGCAATCCAATGTTTCTGGATCATTACAGGTGATAAAACTTGGTGCTACATGTTTGATATTCAGTCAAACCATTCTTCTACAACATGAAAGCGAGCATCTTCACTGTGTTCAAATAAAAACTGGCAGAATCGCAGCAGAGGTAAAGTCATGCTGTGGGGCTTATTGTTTTTGATTCATACAGAATTCTCCATACAGAATTCATTCCTGAGGGCAAAACAGTAATAAACATTGAGCTGTATCTGTATATTGCTTTGGAAGCTGGTTGCACATCAGTGCTCTGAAGTAGGGTTGGGCAGACCGGAACATTCACTTGTTCTGCAACATTAGGAACTTGAGGCGGAGTGTTTCGGTACAGAGTGCCGAGACACGGGACACAGGACACAGGACACAGGACTGTAACTGCGTCGTAGATAGAACTTCAAGAGGCAACAGGACATGCTCCGCTTCAGCTGGAATGTGCCTGAACCGAACGTGCTGTGCCAAGGCCGCACTAGATAGATTAGTTGGCCTTGGCTGTCTGCCTGTCGATACCGGCTGTGTGCCGCCCTGTGTTGGAGTGTCAACATTTTTTCATCCAGTTATATCTTTAATTCCAAAGCGATGACCCGTAGTTTTCTTGGGCTTAAAAGTTTCCTTAAAGTCCAAATTAATTTTTAACGTCAATCCCCGAGAAACTGTTGAGGGAAATTTTCGAGATATTGAAGAAAGTTAATGGAAGTTGAGAGGGAAGGAATTCGAAGTGCAGAGAGCATAAGGCGGGGCGCACATTGGGACGCAGGCGAAGCAGCTAAAGCAGATTTTTGTAATCCACACAAATCATTGCACCATCACAAGTTGACAGACAGGGCAGGACAGAGCAGAGCAGGCCGGTTCTGCACCTACTTCCGCCCACCACACGCAGTCTTCGAAATACAGTTTCCTGCGCACGTGTCACACAGTTAGTTAAGAAATGGAGGAAAAAATTACTACAGCCATTCAGTCTCACCATGTTTTGTAGGTACTATGTGAATCATGTGGACTGTAATGCAGTATGTACGTATATTTATATGTATGTATGTATGTATGTATGTTCGTGAGAAAATGGCTGAACAGAATTTAATGACAATCGGTATGTAAATTCGGGGAATAAGGCACTGCAGTCTAGGCTATAAATCATTTTATTCACGCTGCGTAACAAGGTAGTTTAGAGAAAGGCCTAAAATGTAATCCATCGAGCAAGTGGCCGTGCAGTTAGGGTCGCGCCTCTGTGAGCTTGCATTCGGGAGATAGTGGGTTCGATCCCCACTGTCGGCAGCCATGAAGATGGTTTTCCGTGGTTTCCTATTTTCACACTAGGCAAATGCTGGGGCTGTACCTTAATTAAGGCCACACCCGCTACCTTCCCAATCTTCCACCCTTCTTCCGTCGCCGAAAACCTTCGATTTGTTAGTGCGACGTTAAACAAACAGCAAATAAAATAATGTAATCCTCATATATCTATGAAACAATCCGTGACCCAAGTTCTCGCAACATATAGAATTTAAGACAAAGATCTGATGCTGATTATGGAGAGCATCATCGCCGACTCCGTCGCCGTCATCCATCATCACATTTATGTGAAGAGATAAATACGGAAAATCATTTATCATGTCTTGTCAAATATAAATGCAAACGCGTTCACAACAGATTGTCAATGTTGATTGATTTTAGTATCGTGTGTCTTGTGACAACTAGATGAAAATCTAGCAGTACATTTGTAAATACATATTTTTCCCTCTCCCCCACTGTGATCCTATTAATGAATTTACCATGCAAGTTGGTCGTGCGGTTAGGATCGCCTTGCTATGAGCTTGCATTCGGGAGATAAGGGGTTCGAACCCCACTGTCGGCAACCGTGAAGATAGTTTTCCGTGGTTTCCCATTTTCACACCAGGCTAATGCTGGGGGGGCTGTACCTTAATTAAGGCCTCAGTCGCTTCCTTCCCATTCCTAGCCCTTTCCTATTCCATCGTTGCCATAAGACTTATCTGTGTCGGTGCGACGTAAAAAATATAAAAAATAATCATGAATTAAATTCTTTGCTTAGTCCATATGAACACCGAACATCGGTAACATAGAAATATTGTTCAGTCTTGTAAACTGGCAAAGGTGGTTGTTTTTATTGCGATTGTCTTAAGCTGAATAACCGCGTTGCCATCAGCACAAGGGAAATTGTGAAGATTACTAACAAAATGAGAAAAATCGTGAATGCTTGAAGAAAAAGAAAAAAAAGAGCCTCTTTATACTGGATGCCCCAGTATCACAGAGTCTAAAGAAAACATGTTATTTCTGAAAACCGACGAGACCCTGCGTGGCAATGTGCGCTCACGTCCACTTCGCAATTTCGTAAGCTTCGCGCTGTTCTGCTCTGCTCTTCCCTGCGGCCAACTGCTTCTCAATGTGCGCCCGGCCTAACAGCACGAAAGTACAACAATGTATTCATCCAGTTATATTTTTAATTCCAAAGCGACGACCCATATTTTTCTTGGGCTTAAAAGTTTCCTTAAAGTCCAAATTAATGTTTAACGTCAATCCCCGAGAAAGTGTTGAGGGAAATTTTCGAGATATTAATTACTCACTAATTACTCACAATACAGGCCAATACATTCAACTGGTGAAAATATTCTTGAATTGGTTACTTTTAAACACCTGCACTGCCACTGTAACCGTGTTATGTGTATTTTATATTGACCGGAAAAATCTTAACCTAAAAGCAGGCTTAAACGTGATTATTGGGCGCGAATTTCAGTGTTCCGACTGTTCGTTCTCGTTCCCTGCAGCATTATGCTGGACCATGGCCATAACTACACACAGGCACACACCACACAGCACGTTCCGTACAGGCACACTCCCAGTTCCCACTGGCGCGAAGCATGTAATGTTGCCTCTCGAAGTTCTCTCTACACTGCGCAGTTACAGTCCTGCGTCCCGTGCGCCCGCTGCACATTTCAGCTAGTAGGCGAAGGGCAGTGCATAGTGGCGCTTCTGATGGGACAGCGAGTCAGTGTCTCCGGCTCGCTTGAGAATGTTTCGGAACAATTGACACTCGGTGTTCTGAAACAGCGGAACATAACTGTGCACCGGCACCTTGTGCCGAAACAGGGACATAGTGCCCAACCCTACTCTGAAGAACTTATGGTGAGGAACTATACACTAAGTTCCTGAACTTTTGGAGCCTACCTTGTAGAACAGCATAAGCCATTTTGAATAATCACTGGGAATGCAAGGCAAATGAATGTATAGAACACTTGTTTTATTATTTTTACTGAGGGTAAATGCTATTTATTTTATGGGATGCTTCCCAGCTTATTCACAGCTGTAGTTTGTAGTTTCAGCAGTAAAGATTTATCAGCTTCCAAAACTAATAACAGTACATATAATTTTAGCAGAAAGGATTTGTCATTTTCAAAATCTGATAAAAATACTTATAATACAACTTTCATCCTTTTGTGTTTGACTTGAGTCCCTAATCTTTCACCACCTGTATTTATCCTCACCTCGTGTTTCTTCCCTTTTACTGTAACTATCTGTCTTTCTTCTTATCCTATGCTTCCGCATCAAGACTGAAGATCTGTCAAGACAGCTCCTCAATAATACACAGATATTTTCATGGGAAAAGACCTTGAATTTCTGAGCTTAACAGGTTAGATTGCACCTTCAGGGAGCAAGCCATTAGCCTCTGGAACGTTCAATTTTGCTTGCCAGTTAGCAGTGAGATTGCAACATAATCCAATGAGCATTTTTGTGCTTGCATTTTGCATTCCATTCAGAACATAGAAACTTATTCTGTGCCCAGCATCCTGATAAAGCTGGGAAGCAGAAAGGAGCTCATGAAGGACCGAGAAGAGCTTAATATAAAAGAAATGGGATTGATGAGACGACATGGGGATTGTCCTTGCCCTTTTGTATTTTTATATTTGCCCAATCTTCTCTTTCTACTGCTCCCTCTTCCCACACTGATCTCACTGACCTGCCAGTGTGTTCGTCCTACTGTGTGTTCCTTTTCATGTTCCTATATCTCAACACATGACTTATAAAACAACTTGTATAGCCAAGCATATTAAGACAACATGTTACATGATAACACAGGATTTGACAACTTTCAGTAGCTCTTTTGAGTGTCTACAAGTTAGAATAAAACCTTACTCTCATACGCTTTGATGTCCTGTTGGATGCAGGAGAACATCAAACTCTTGAAGAACAAGTGCAGAAGTGGGTCACCAAGTTCAGAGAAAATGGACTACAGCTGAATACCATGAAAACCAAATATAGTCAAACCTCGTTAGTGAGTTCTTCATTAACATGTTTTCTCACTTCGCACATTAAGAAGTCCCTATTCTCATTGTATTAACTCTATATGACAATATCTTGCTTATTGTATTAAATCGTAGTAAATAAACAACTAAAATTCGGTACATTGATGGAATCTTATGAGACTGATGTGGTGATCTGAGTGGAATCGTAGTTGAGAGAAGGGGTGGGTAATAGAGAAGTATTTCCAGAAGGGTATACAGTCTATCGTAGAGACCAAGGAGATAAAATGGGGGGGGGGGGGGGGTGTTTATTCTGGTGAAGAAAACTTATTGTTCACATGAATGGTTTACCGATGAAAGGGATGAAATATTAGGGATAAAAGTAGTTTGTGATAATATGAAGGAGGTGGGAATTATAGGAACATATAGGCCTGGAATAGAGGAAAAGACACGAAAATATTTGAGAAAACAATAGATTATACTCATAAAAACAATAATAATGATATGGTAATAATTGGGGGAGATCCAAACTTGCCTGAAGTTGAATGGAATGGAGCTGCAAGTGAAGCCCATGGACAGAAACTGGCAAATAAGTTAATTTGGGAGGGAGGATTTACACAAGTTGTACAAGAACCGACTCGTCTCAATAACTTGCTAGATGTATTCTTGATTAAACCATGGAAAATTGTTGATAAAACTGAGGTAATTGAAGGAATAGGTGACCATAAGGCTGTAATAATGGATGCAGGACTCATACCAAAAATGCTTAATAAGAGGGTCACACAAGACAAGAAATTATACAGAAAATCTAAAGTTGATAAATTTGGGACTTACCTTAAATCACAATTCAGTTGTTGGATAAGTGAAGGGAGTAATGTGGATACACTTTGGGCTAAATTTAAAGGAATCATTTGGGAAGGAGAGAAGAGATTTGTACCTGTTAAGAAGGGTAAAATGACCTCAGACCCTGTTTATATACAAGGGAAATAAGAAAATTTAAAAGAAAATGTAGAATAGTAAACAGGAAAATCAAAGAGGGTAGGGAGAATAGAGAAACTAGAAAACAGCTAATGAGGGAACTGAAGAGAGTGAAAAAGGAAGCAAAAGAGAATTATATGAATGGCATACTTCAAGAGGGTAATGACCACAAAAGGAAATGGAAAAAGCTGTATTCATATATTAGGAATCGGAAAAGGAATCCAAATTCCTACAATGGTGGGAGAAGGGCGTGAACACTATTCAACAGATACTGAGAAAGCAAATCTATTTAGTAGGGAATTCAGAGATTCAGTAGAATATTGTCAGGAGTTAGAAACCGTAACAGAAGATAGAGAGGGAGAGAGACATAGGGAAACAAGAAGCTTCTCATTCACAAATGAAGATATTTTCAGAGAAATCCAACTGCTTCAGCAAGGAAAAGCAGCAGGAAGTGATCAAATTATTGGGGAGGTATTAAAGACAATGGGGTGGTACATAGTGCCTTATTTAAAATTTCTCTTTGACTATGTCATAAATAATAGTGTAATACCAAAGGAATGGAATGCATCTATAATAATACCAATTTATAAAGGAAAGGGTGATAAAAAGAAACCAGAGAACTACAGACCAATCAGCCTGACCAGTATAGTTTTTAAAATACCGGAAAGTTTTTTTTGCTAGGAGCTTTACGTCGCACCGACACAGATAAGTCTTATGGCGACGATGGGATAGGAAAGGACTAGGAGTTGGAAGGAAGCGGCCGTGGCCTTAATTAAGGTACAGCCCCAGCATTTGCCTGGTGTGAAAATGGGAAACCACGGAAAACCATCTTCAGGGCTGCCGATAGTGGGATTCGAACCTACTATCTCCCGGATGCAAGCTCCGAGCCGCGCGCCTCTACGCGCACGGCCAACTCGCCCGGTACCGGAAAGTTTAATAGCAAAGTACATCAGAGGGATATGTGATGATAAAATTTGTTCATGAGGAGCCAGTATGGATTTCGAAAGAAATTTTCTTGTGAAGGACAACTGGTGGGATTTCAGCAGGACATATCAGATCAGTTGGATTCAGGAGGCCAGTTAGATTGCATAGCCATAGATCTTTCCAAAGCCTTTGATAGATTGGAACATGCAATATTATTAAAGAAATTGGAGGGAATAGGATTGGACGTAAGGGTTATACATTGGATAAGAACATTTCTAAATTCAAGGGTTCAGAAAGTCAAAGTAGGAAATAATGTATCACAGGAAGAGAAAGTTTGGAAGGGAATTGCACAGGGTAATATAATCGGTCCGTTACTTTTCTTAATATATGCAAATGATTTAGGGAACAATATAACATCAAAAATAAGATTGTATGCAGATGACATAATTGTTTATAGGGAAATAAATAACATTGAGGATTGTTCAGAATTACAAAGGGACCTCGAGAGTATCCAACAATAGGTTGAGGAAAATAATATGAAGGTTAATGGAGGCAAATCAACTGTTACAACATTTACAAACAGGAGCTTTAAAACTGAATTTGAATATACTTTGGATGAGGTAGTTATCCCAAAAGATGGCAAGTACAAATACTTAGGTGTGAGATTTGAAAGTAATTTGCACTGGAAGGGTCATGTTGATGACATTGTTGGGAAAGCATACAGATCATTACATGTCATAATGAGGCTACTTAAAGGATGCAACAAAGAATTAAAAGAAAAAAGTTACTCAAGTATGGTTCGTCCATTATTGAAATATGCAAACAGTGTTTGGGATCCTCACCAAGAATACCTAATAAAAGAAATAGATAGTGTGCAGAGGAAAGCAGCAATTTGTAACTTTAAGTAAGAGAAGGGAGAAAACTACACTTATAGGATTATATAGAGCATATACAGGAGAAGAAGCATGGGGAGAAATCCGTGAGAGGCTTCAGTTGGAAAATAATTATATCGGCAGAACTGACCACAAGTATAAAATTAGAAGGAATTTTAGCAGAAGCAATTGGGGTAAATTTTCATTCATTGGAAAGGGCGTGAAGGAGTGGAACAGTTTGCCGGGGGTAGCGTTTGATCCTTTTCCAAAATCTGTACAGATATTCAAGAAGAGAATAAACAGCAACAGAGGAAATAAATGAAATGTTAGAGGGCATTCGACCAGTGCAGCTTATTGTAAATAAAAAATGTGTGCGAATATAATTCCATCCCCTGGTCTATGGAGTTTGGACAGCCGAAGTAGGGGACTGCCTGTAGGGGTGAAGTACAGTGGGGACTTTGAGGGGCGTGGGACCGCTACGGTAGCTGTGAAGGCCCTTCAGGAACTCTGAAAAGTGGTGGCAAAAGGGGCTCTGGTTAAGACGCAACAGGTCGTTATGCTACTTAGGTTCCATAATGGGTAAAAAAAAAAAAAAAAATGCAATGTAAATTTTTATCTCATACCAGTTGTATAGTATTATTTGAAGTAATTCCACATACTGTATACGAGTTGGCTATGTTTGTAAGTACAGAGATATTATAAGTAGAATTTTGTAAACAATATAAATTTATTAAGGATGAGCTGTGTGTTTAATAGAAAAAATTGTTAGCGTAAATTGTATAATATTGTATTCTAGGAAATTTTAGTGCTTGACAATAATGTATTTTAGTGTACCATTTGCCACCGAGGTAGACACCTCATTTGCAAATGAAGAGATTTTGATTTGATTTTGATAAATTTTCACTATTACTACTTAGTAAAATCACATTTTTCCTACCCCCGAAAATGTCATGTTTTCCCTTGTGAAAGGTTTTTCTTTTCTTTTTTTGTTACAATTGGCTTTACGTCACACCAACACAGATAGGTCTTATAGCGGCAATGGGATAGGAAAGGCTTAGGAGTGAGAAGGAAGCTGTTGTGGCCTTAGTAAAGGTACAGCCCCAGCATCTGCCTGGTGTGCAAATGGGAAACCACAGAAAACCATCTTCAGGGCTGCCGACAGTGGGGTTCCAACCCACTATCTTCCAGATGCAAGCTCACAGCTGCGCACTCCTAACAACACGGCCAACTCACCCGGTAGGGGTCTATGTCATCCCTTGTGAAAGGAACATGATTCAGAACACAGATAAGAGCTCTCACCACAGGAGGTAAGTCACAGAAAGTTACACGGTAAGGGGAAAAGGCCAAGATATGTTGCACCTTCAGGAAGCAAGTCATTAACCTCAGGAATTTTCAATTCTGCTTGCTGGTTAGCAGTGAGATTGCCGAGCAACCCAGTAAGCATGCTTGTGCTTGTATTTTGCATTCCATTCACAAGTTAGAAATTTACTCTCTTTTGAGTGGTACACAAAAAGGTTAGTGAATACTTGTCATGTGATAGCCTATCTACGGATTAGAACATAAACATGTTTAGTTGACTGATGTGGTGCATATTTGTCTTGTAATTGCCTAGTTATGATTACAGAAAAAGTCGTGAAATTGCTTACTAATGAAGACAAAATTAAATCCTTCCTGAAGTGGACTGGGATCTGCATCTTTAATTGCATAAAGGTGGCAAGAATGTTGAAACTCACACCTTTGTGTTTCGACTTGAGTCAGTCAAAGTTAAATTGCGTTCAAAATAGTGGCCAAAGTCATTCTCACGCATATGACCAAATGTAACCTTCAAATAATTCATAGTTGAAGAGTGTGAACAGAAAATAATGTTTAATAACCACTTGTCTGAAATATAAGGCTTCAACAAACATTTGTTTTTAGAAAGAGTGTGATCTGCATTAATACAATGATTCTTTTATGGGCCCCAGTGCAAATGTTTTCAAATTTGTTGTCTGGTTTTTTCACACCTTTCAATACACTGTTGCTATTTTATAAATCCCAGAGGAATAGGTTTTCGTACTTTTTCTTGTGTTTTTCACACCTTTTCATATTCTAATACTTTAAATATCCATATCTTTAGAAACGGTAGATATAGCTTTATGCTGGTATGGTCATGTCATGCTTAGTGATGAACAGTCAGTCATCAAGACCGCCCTGTGCCTTAACACTCACGGATATCAGCCCTGTGGGCGACCTAAAAAGCAATGACTGTATCAGATGAAAAAATATATGCAACCCACCAATGTCTCTCCTCGTGATACCCTTTGACAAAAGTGGTGACTGGCATGCAAAACAGTGGACCCTGCGGCTAAGAGGGATAAGCGCTAACAAGAAGAGAATAAAATCTTACTCCGCTCACACAAACCAAACGCTTCCTAAATGAACATCCTTTTAAAAGAAATGTAAAATGGATAAGTACTGTGTACTGTATTCGTATAATGCACCTACTGGCAGCAGCTATAAAGATTGTTCTTGTCCATGACCCTTTCACAATGGATAGACCCTATTCCCTAACATGAACTATAAGATTTTCTGCACCATATTTCCAATTTGTATGGTATTCTTTAACTCAATATTTAACATCAACAGCAATTTACTATGCAACAGTATACTAGTGAAAGAATATACAGAATATGGAATGGTTGTAGTGATCTTCCATCATTATTGAGAGGGTTTTTATGAGGACCACAGAAAAATGATGTTAATTGCAAACTGTAAACAAAGAAGTTTATCTACATACAAACAGGTAGAACGAATAAACATGAAAGATTTACCCTGATTATTGGTGGTATTTTTCACACATTCATACAACTGCCACTGTGGGTTGTCGGCATCTTCAACATCTTCTTCATCCATAGGCCCACCTTCATCAGAATCCTCTTCTTCATCATGAAGAGCAGCAGTGATAGCAGACAAGGATTGTACACCTCGTAAACGTTTGTTCCTGCTCCAGAGAAAATATCAACACTAACAAAACAGAGTATAAGCAACAATGAAGACAATAATACAATGGAACAGACTTCAAACAGATGCGTCACAATTACAGAGTTGATGAAATACCTGATTCTCTCACTGCTCTTGCCAGGAACAAATTTCCCATGCTCCACTTCTATCTTCTTAGCGGTAATAATTTTCCGCAAGGTTTTTGCGTCTTTGTATATCTGGGAACCAGGTTCATTGAAAAGGCAAGCATTGCGTGTCATCTGAAGCAAATCTTTTTCTAGATCATTGAGCGTTTGATACTTGTTTTGCTGAATCCTGGTTGCAATCATTTTTAAGTCAATTGGATTTTCTATAACCTCGTAATATTCTGGATACCGCTGAAAATGAGACATTATTTAAAATCACCAAACAGCACATTATTTAACACAACCAGAACCCAATATGTTAAAAATGAAGTTCTAAATAATAAAATCCATACTAAGCAATGTTATCTATTCTCGACTTATAAATAATATTTTTTCTCAAATATCTGACTATATTTCTTTCTAGTTTGAAAAAGCAATATTCTCAGAAATTCAGTATCTATGGCACACCCAGACATGGATTGGATAATTTATTAATTAGTTAAGAAAAACTCCAATGAAATCTCATTATCAAAGGAAAACTAATTAAGACAAAGAAACACTTACATATCAAACTAAAATGAGTAATAAATAGAATGAGAATACACCAACCTGCTTAGTTATGGATTATTTAGTAGAAAAATAGGACAGAGTCATATTCGAGATACACTTTTTTCTTTTTTGCTTTACGTCGCACCGACACAGATAGGTCTTATGGCGACGATGGGACAGGAAAGGCCTAGGAATGGGAAGGAATCGGCCATGGCCTTAATTAAGGTACAGCCCCAGCATTTGCCTTGTGTGAAAATGGGAAACCACGGAAAACCATTTTCAGGGCTGCTGACAGTAGGGTTCGAACCCACTAACTCCCGGATGCGAGCTCACAGCTGCACGCTCCTAACTGCATGGCCAACTTGCCCGGGAGATACATCAAACACTACTGGCACAAAAGTTAGAATCATAACTAATGCAAAATAAATAAAACATACACTGTATAAACATTACTGATCAAAACTGAGGAATTCAAGACGTGGTGTTCCTATTTAACTACAATGATAGCATAATGCTGCAGGATTAAAACAAGCTAGCTGAGAAAAAGAGGCAAGTGGTTTATACCCTGATCTCGTAATATTTATTGCAATTGCAAGGTCCATAAATATGGTCAGTTAATATTTAACTTATTCCGATTATAGTAGATGGCAGATTTTCCCATATCCCCTTACCACTGACCATCGGTCATTGCTAGCAGGAGAGCTATTAGTTTCCATTACTAGTAAAACAACCGCTATCAACTTCTTCTAGGTAAATTCCCAAGAAAAAAAAAACATGAACTATTTGATGTTGAATCATAAAGAGGATAAAGGATTTTCTGCTTAATGAGAAGGTAGTGTCCAAATCCTGATCTAAGCCAACAGGGAATTTTAGTGTAGTTAAAAGAGTTCACAAAATCATGTATTACTCCCATATATCTGTGAAACCATTAGAGAGCCAATATAACAAAACAGTATTCATCAATGCCTAACAATCAAGAAAGTAGTGTATTGAATTACAGAGGCACCCAATCATTTCAGCTCAGCCTTATGAAAAATAAGAGCCAGTTTTCCATTTCCTATATTCTTTTTTTGCTAGTGGCTTTACGTCGCACCAACACAGATAGGTCTTATGGCGACGATAGGATAGGAAAGGCCTAGGAGTTGGAGGGAAGCGGCCATGGCCTTAATTAAGGTACAGCCCCAGTATTTGCCTGGTGTGAAAATGGGAAGCCACGGAAAACCATCTTCAGGGCTGCCGACAGTGGGATTCGAACCCACTATCTCCCAGATGCAAGCTCCCAGCCGCGTGCCTCTAACCGTATGGCCAACTCGCCCGGTTTTCCATTTCCTACTAAACTGTAGGTAGTTATTTAGGAGGTAAACTACATGGGAATGAAGATACTGTAATTGTGATTTAAAACAGTTTTATGTACAGCTATCATAAATTATTTAACAAAATCCAAATTCTAATTACAGCTAATCAATGAATTGACCGTATGGTTAGGGTCGCGTATCTGTGAGCTTCCATTCGGGGGATGGTGGGTTCGAAATCCACTGACGGCAGCCCTGAAAATGGTTTTCTGTCCTTTCCTATTTTCATGCCAGGAAAATGCTGCTGCTGTACTTTAATTAAGGCCATAGCCACTACCTTCCCATTCCTAGCCCTTTCCCATTCATAGGTCACCAAAAGCCTTTGATGTATTAATGTAACGTTAACTGCTAGAGAAAAAAAATTAAAAATTATATAATAATTATTACAGTATATAACTTCTTCTGTGAAATACATATGCCAGGATATCTTATCAATGGATATAACCATATCTGCTAATCTAGCAAGTAAGGTATCTGGGTTTGAACAAACTAAACCACATCAAACTTCAGTTACAGGTGGAGAAGAGTAGTATCCACAAAATCCAAGCGTAAAATGGAACACAGAAATTGGCGAGCAGGCAGCATCAAATGAAAATGTTTGCACACGGTATTACATAGTGTCCACAGAAATGTTCTCTCAAGTTTCCCTGACTTTCTCCGACCTACAAAGAAAAATTTCCCTGACTCACGAAAACTGAGTGACAAGTTAATTCTCTAAACAGTGTGTTTTACAAGGAACAAAAAAAGGAAATTCCAGCCTCCACCATCCCCATAGCTGGCCTAATACTCTCTCCACTTCCTTTTTTCAAATATTTATGGAAAAACAATTACATTGATGGCACTTTACATATAAACAAGTATTTTAATGATAACATGTACCTTTATCTTATCATTTCCAACGAACAAAGTACAACTAACTTATTAATAGTGAAATTCAAATATGAAAATAAAGTGATTTTACCACAGCAATCTAATTCTATTTTATGTGGATTTAAAGCACTTTTGAGATCAAAGCAATAGGGATGTATTGCGCAAAACTTGTCCGCTAGGCAGCGCAATAGTTGTACCCAGTATGCGCTTTCCGCTGCTCGATTGTTTTACATGAGACTTATATGGAGTATTCCTACATTTGTTATCATCGTAAAGAAACTTTTGCTTTAAATGCATGAAAATGGAGTTACCATATTCTGCTAATGTTTTTAATAAGACGGGAAATGGTATAGGTGCAATGACGATTGCGGATTTGAAAGCAGAATTGAAGAAAAGGGGCGGAAAAATTTCCGGAAAAAAGCAAGAGTTGATTGAAAGGTAAGGACTAAATGCAGCAACTCCTCCTTTTAACGTTTTTGTTAAGACTGAAGTCTTTAAGTACAAATCGCATTTTGAAAACATTCCTAATATGGTATTTTTCTTTCCTTTGCAGGTTAGAGGCGTACATAAGGCATGACATTGGTGTGACAGCAGTGCCTGGGTCTACATTCAGTACGACTGAATTTCATCTCCCTGCAGCGCACGAGTTTCAGGATCTTGTTTCGGATCATAAGAGAAATATAAAGATTTCAAATTTGGAATTAATGAATTATTTCGTATTTAGGAATCTGAAATTGATGGTGCTCCAGTGTCAAATTATAGGTCACTATCTGATTCAGGGTACAGACTGTTCAATGACAGATTTATTGAGTTTGTGAAGTGCTGTGTACAACACAATGAAGTGTTTTTTAAAGGGCAGGTCCGGTCAGAATTTACAAAGAATAAGAAGTATAATTTAAATATATTGTTAAATAAATCAGGAAATATTGAAGGTGCAGAATGTGAATGTGTGGCTGGAGCTGGTCCCGAAGCGAGCTGTAAACATATTGCTGCTGTCTGTTACGCTCTAAAGCATTGTTCAAAAAGTGGGGAAATCAAATGTGTTCAAACGTGCACACAGCTTTTGCAGACCTATCATCAACCAGCTAGTGCAAAGAAAACAATAAGCCCCATTAAAGTGGAACATTTACCATTAGCTCCTGATAGTCAGTTGCCCTGCCATGAAGCGAGACCCCCCTCTGATATAAATCAAAGTGGGTATGAAGATTATGTACATCTTCTTGTGCAAAATTCTCATCACCAAACTTACATTTTCACATGCCTTAAAGAAAAGGAAAGTATCTGTGGAAGGAGTGTTGCATGATGCCAGTTGTTTGACATCATATGCAGAAAATCTAGTTGCTGCTGATGAGGGGAAAAAGAGCTCAAGTGGAAAAAGACACAAGGGATCAGTGGAAGGAAGCTATTTGGTTTCAGGAAAGGAAGTATCGCTTGACTGCAAGTACCTTTGGAAGAATTTGTCATACTAGGGATCCCAAGAAACTTGCCAGGCAGTTGCTGAAGCCATCAGAATTTCTTAATAATAATATGAGATGGGGTCTGCCGATGGAGAATTTAGCCAGGCTGAGATTTCAGGAGTTGACTGACTATAATGTAAAGAAATGTGGACTAATAATACATCCAGACAAACATTATTTAGCAGCATCGTGTGATGGACTTATTGGTGATGATGCAATTCTTGAATTAAAAGGACTTCCAGCCAGAAACATTCAAAGGTTTGTGTCAGTGCAGTGCCTTATCTGGAAATGGTGGGTAACAATGTTTCATTGAAAAGGAAACACAATTATTTTTACCAAGTGCAAGGACACCTTTATGTAACGGGATGACAATATTGCCTTTTTGTTGTATATACAGCAGTGGACATGCTTATTGTTGAGGTTGAGAAAGACAATCTGTTCATAAAGGAAATGTCATTTGAACTAGACAATTTTTACAAACAGTATTATGTTCCAGCATTGCTGTCTTAAAATGTGGTATGACATTCCTAAGTTTTTTCAGTAGCTTACTGTAATATTGCATTTTTTAAATTAAAATTTCAAACACCTCATCTTGTATAAACTTTGTTTCATACCTACCCATCCATAATGGATTTATAAAGTTACAAAGCATGTAACAAACAAAGATAATTCTACTAGATAAGCGAATTTTACTGTGATGCAGTTTTGATTGTAGAATTTTATAGGTTTTTAACTAATCCTATAGCTCTTTCAACATAAATTCTTTTTGAGGCAATCCTTCTTGTTTCAAGATTTTCAGAAGGAGTAAACTGCATTTTACCCTTTAAAAAAGGAGGGATATTTAAAGAGACACCCTTTACACATAGCAGGTCTTGAATATTGAAACCCCTGTCAGCCATTACTGCATCACCTTCTTCTAAAAGTTCCAATAATCCAGAACGTATAAATAATTGTCTATCAGAAATGGCACCCCCATACACATCAGAGATGAAACAAATCAAACCAGATGGATTAATTCCTATGAGTACTTTGACTGTATTACAATTTTTATAATTTGAGAAAGTTGCTTGCTGAGCTGTTGGATTTTTTGGTTTCATTATCTATAATTTACTCTTGTTGTGGGATATTTCTCCTTAAATGAAAGTGGACTGTTGGTAAATACAGTATCCCTATCTAGCCAAATATTCAGCTCACTAAACTGACAATAGATAAAACTAATCCACACATTGAAAATCTGGCCTACCACAGCTTTTCGGACACCAAATGACAGTCCCAGTTCAACATCCGACTTGTTGGTTCTCAGTTTCATTATTGTCATAAGGAAGCAGTATTCTGGAGAAAGTGGAAACACCTGTAAATTAAAACGATTATCTCCAAGAATAGAGAACACTAAATTAAAATGGTCTAGGTCCTCAAATCCAGTATAGAGTAATATAGCATCTGGATTTGACATAATATTTTCAATATGCAGGATACCACACTGTCTTGTTTGAGTGCCTACATCTTTTGTTACTAGCACTTCTGAAGATGGTTCTTCTATGTTGGGTACCTCTTCAACTTCTTCAAATGCTGCTACCTCATGTGGATCTGCCTCCACCACCGCACACGGTGTTATTGCTGTTTTCCTACTTCTATATCTTCTTGCTCTCTGAGTTATTTCCAAGGTACCGGTGCCACACCTATAAATATCGAAGGTACAGCGTGCTCCTTAAGTCTTCATCTTTTGCCTAAAATTATTGAAAAAGGTCATATTAAATCCTCAGAATGCCACTACCTTATTATAAAATTATTTTTAATTAGTACTAATTAGCTTTCTTACCAGTTTCAGTAATGACATAATCTTCAACTGTAAAATGTTTCGAGCAGACCTTGATATTAGGAGTCACGTTTTTATTTCATAGGTCCTGCCTACGAATCGCATGCAACCACTTTTTACGGAAAGGATTCTGCTTAGGAAATTGATGGTATGAATACGGTCAACCTTGATTCTGGCACATAGGGACACAGCAATAGTCAGGCATCACAATTTTCTTGTTGTCTTTACTGTCGTTACGAAATATTAAATCTTAAACTTCATCATTTAACTAGGCAACTTCCATTAAAAATACATACAAACAAATGACGATCGACAAGCGCATACCGGGTGTTCCTCGTGAGACATCTATCGGTAGTGTTTCAGTACATCCCTATTAACTTGTGTTTGTAATGTAGATGAATGTAATGAATTCCAAGTAGTCTAGGTCTACATGCAAAGCAGTTTTCAAATTTGAAAATCAGTTAGGAAAAACAGGAATGAAAGAAGAAAAGTTTGCACTTATCGAAAAGATTACTGTTTTGTTTTAGCACCTCATGCAGGGCTCTCTTTAAAAAAGATTGTACAGAGACCTGAAAAAATTAAAAAGGTCCCAGTCAATTTTGGATATCCCAGTTTTCATGGCTCTGTTCACTGTATGCAAACTGCATATGCCTATATCAAGAAGAGATTTGCCGTTGGGGTTTAGCACTTGTAAATGATTTTCAAGTTTTTAAATAAAACTGAGGTTAACATTCGGCCCATACACTGAGACTTGCAAAATATTTCTTATTAAAGGTAAGAAGAGTCCATGTATAAACTCATTTATTAAGTGATCTGCAGTTGCCCTGTCCAAAAATACACTCTTCCAGTACCTTGTTGAACTTTTTGAAGATTTACATCCCAAAACCTTAGAAGTCCATTTGTCCTCTTTGGACAAACTCGTTTAGCAATTCAACAAAACAAACAACGTAGTTGGAGCACTGCCTTAGGTCATTTTGCAAACTTTCTTTAAAATATGGGGCTAATCCTTAGTATTATCCATAGTAAAGTTTTGAACAATTTTATAGTCTGGGAACATTGTTTTAAATGCTGTGGAGGTTTCATCACAAGAGTTGAGAGACATCTTTCCAGTGACAACCTGGAGAGCCCACATGGCTTCAGCCAATGTAACATCATCTTCATTCACACTGAAAGTCTTTAAACTCATTTGACCTGTTCCTGACACTGCGAATTCCTTTCTAGCTGTGGATGTAGTGCTAACTCTTGGCTGCATATCTTCAAGTGGAGTTGGAGTAGAGGTATTCTTTACAAAAAAAAAAAACATAAACAAACCTGTTGGCTGGGAAGACATAGTTTTCATGTATTTTATATAAGTAGTGCCTTTAGCACTGGTAACATATTACTAAGTTTGAACGATTTACAACAGACTTTGCAATATGCTGAAGTTGCATCATTTACCAATATGTCCAACCAACCACTCAGTTCTAGAAACACTTTACTGACTAACCAGAATTTATTAAATGTAAATTGCTTGTTAGCCATTGTAATGAGTTTCAAGCAAGCATCCTAGAACTGAAATAAGAAAGAATAACATAAAAATGGTTGAAAGAAATAATGCAAGGGCACAACAAAAATTGTAGAATTGTTGTGCACTTCTTGTGAAAAAGAAATGCTACAATAGCCTGGGTTACAGCAGACTAGAGAATAAAAATATCCTCTTTAATCCATCAGTGGGGAAGATTTCCCTGACTTTACAGGTTTTTGTCTATTTACCTGGCTTTCCAGGTTTCATCATCATCATCATCATCATCATCATCATCATCATCATCATCATCATCATCATCATCATTATTATTATTAGATGCGAAAAAGATCAGAAAACTGATCACGTAAAAGCTCACTTAGAAGCTGTGCATTTCCTTCTTTGCCAGGCAGCTTTCAATTTTTCTCTCATCGTGGTTCTTCTTTCTTCTGTCCACTTGGATCCTGTCTTCTTCTTGTGGTTTCTCTCTGGCTCTACTTTCCACTTGCTGATTTTCGTTCTGTAGCAGGTTCAATCTGCGATGTCGGCCACTTTGATTCCTGATTTTTCCAGGTCTTGGCAGATTTCCGATGTGCACCTATTAGTTTTTATGTTTTCTGTTGCCTGTAGTAAGATTCTTGTCAGTCTGTTTTCTGGAAGGCGTTCGATGTGTCCGTAAAATTTCAGTTGTCTTTTTCTGATGTCGGCCACAAGGTTAGAGAGCTCCTAATTTTTTGTACGAGATTGCAATCAGTATTCTTTGTCAGTCAGTTTTGGGCCAAGAATTTTTCTGATGATTTTACATTCCTCTTTCAGGATGTCTTCGAGTACTGTTTTTCTGTGGAGATCCAGTGTTTCGCTCGCGTATAGTATTTCAGGTTTTATCACAGTATTATGTTGAATTTTGGTGAAGATTGAGAGGCATTGTTTGTTGTAAATGTTTTACGTTCGGCTGAGGGCTCTCTTCATTTTCTGGATGCGGATCTCGAGGGCCTCCTGTTCTTTTCCTGTTGGTACTACAATTTCTCCGAGATATCGGAACTCGGTTACTTTTTCGATTGTGCCAAATTTCGTGTTCGAATTCTGGAGGCTGCAGTGGTTGGTTGCACATCACCTTGGTTTTTGAGGAGGAGATTTGTAGGCCAAATTTTTCTGAGCATTTCTTGAGGGTTTCGATTTGGCTGATTGTCTGCTGTTCGTTTGTTGCGAGGATCGCAAGATCATCTGCGAAAGCAAGACAGGATTTGTTTACATGTTTTCTTGTCATACCTAATAGTTGTCCATTTCCTTGAGCTTTTAGAGGTTGTTCCCATTCTCTCATGATTCTGTCTAGGGCTATGTTAAAGAGTAGTAGGGAAAGTCCATCTCCTTGTCGGACACCTGTTTTTAACTGAAATTTTTCAGATATATTTCCTATGAATTTTACTCGGGTGGTTGTGTTGGTGAGAGTTAGTCTGATAATTTTTTGAGTGTTGTTGTCCAGTCCATATTCATTCAGTGTTTGGAAGAGGGATTGCCGGTCAATGGAGACATATGCTTTCTGGAATTCCACGAAGGTGCAGGCTGTGGGTTGTTTCGTGGTGTGTCGTAGTTTCAAGACGGTTTTCAGATTGAGTATCTGTTCTGCATAGGATCTGTGGGGTCTGAAGCCCACTTAGTATTCACCTATGAGCGGTTCTAGTTGTTCCTGTTTTCTTTGGAGGAGGGCTGCGGAGAGGATTTTCTATGCAACCTAAACCAGGGAAATTCCCCTGTAATTGTTTACATCTGTTCGGTCACCTTTTTTGTGAAGTGGAACGAGGAGGGCGTTTGTCCAATTTTCTGGTAGTCTTTACACTGTCCAAATTTCTTGTACGATTTGTGCGAGTTCTTGGAGTGAATTCTTTCCTAGATGTTTAAGAAGCTCTGCTACGATGCCGTCATCTCCGGATGCCTTGTTGTTTTTCAGTTGTATGTGTCTGTGTATTTCCTCTTGTGTAGGTGGGGATGAGTCTGGGTTTGGGTTCGGGTGGGGTTTATGTGGAAACCTTTCTGTTGGTTCTGGGCAGTTGAGTAGTGACTCGAAGTATCTTGCGAGTTCCTTGGTGTTTTCATCATCTGTGAGTGCTAATTTTCCATTTTATTTTCTGAAGCAAAGGTTCTTGGGCGTGTACCCATTTAATCTGTTGCGGAAGATGCTGTAAAAATCTCTTGGTGTTGTAGTTGCGGAAGTCCTGTTCAGCAGACTTCAGTTGGTCTTCCAGTTATTTCCTCTTGGTTTGTCTTATGAGTTTAGAGGTCTGTCTGCAGACTTCACGGAATTGTTCCTCATTTTCAGGTGTACGGTTGCTGATGAACATCTGGTATGCGTTTTTTCTATTCAATATCGCTTTGTCACATTCGGTGTTCCAAAAAGGGTGTCTGCTCTTTTTCTGTAGTGGGATATCTCTGATGCACTCTTCATGATTTTGTCATGAAATTCGTTCCAAGTTTTGGCTGGGATTTTTTCCCACATTTCCCTGAGATTTGATGTTTTTATTTGTGCTATGTCCAATTTTTCGTTTGCCTTGGGTTTTTGGTAGAAGTGTTTGGGAGTAAATGTCACTTTGATTCTCATTAGGTGATTGAGTCAATGTTGGCTCCTCTGCAGACTTGTACATTGTGTACTTCTTTTTGTGCTCGAAAGGACATGGTGACATGATCGAATTGGTGTTTGCCGCAGCAGATGTTGAGTGATTCCCATGTGAAGAGCTTAATAGGGTTTTTCTGTAGGGATGTTGACATGATTTTCAGGTCATGTTATTGACAGAGCTCGATGATGCATTTGCCATTTTTGTTAGTCTTTTAGTGTGCTGGGAATCTTCCTACAGTTTTCCTGTAGCACTTTTCTTTACCAATTTTGCCGCTGAAATCGCCAAGGAGAATGATTGTGTCTTTTTTCAGAGATTTTGATGAGTGTCGTATCAAGTTTGTTCCAGAAGTTTTCTGTTTGTTTCTGATCTTTGCAGTCGTTGGTGGGTGCGTGGGCATTTACGAAGGGGTAGTGGCGATTTGCACAGTGAAATAGCAAGGTCATTAGTCCGTTGTTTATTGTTGAACTCTTCTACGGAATTCACGATCTTTTTGTGTACGAAGAAAAGGCCATGCCTAACACGGGTGTGGCTTTTCCTACTGTTCGTGTAGTTTTGCTCTTGAAAATGCTGTAGTTACCATATTCTGATGTCTCCGACTCAGGGAGTGTGTTCTCTTGTACAGCAAGTAGCTGGATTTTTTGTTGACCTAATTCTGATATTTGTTACTGAAGTAATGTTTGTAGCCCTGTCTATTTATGTTTTTGGTCCGCAAATGCCATGGAAATCTGTGTCACATCGTGTTAATGTTAAACTCATTTTCTCCTACTGTTTTCTAAGTGACTGGAGGTCATATTCCTAATTTATTATATCTATCTTGTGATCCAGCATATGAATGCAGACCTACGATGACTCACAACGTATGCCAGGAACAATGCCTTACTCATCAACCCACGAAAGACCCAAAGCATAATAATTGGACACAAAAAATGACTATGTGCTCTAAATAGTAATCACAATCCTCCTCCAATTACCACTGATGATACCGAAGTGCCATACTCCAAGATTGTTACAAACCTTGGGGTCACCTTAAATGAGACTCTGACCTGGGAAGAGCATGTAACTAATGTGTGCAGAAAAGTACATGCATCTATTTATCCTTTGAAGCGTCATAAAAATGTTCTCCCACTGGACTTTAAATTAAAACTCATACAAACACTTCTATTTCCAATCTTTGACTACTGTAACAGTTTATTGACTGACCTAACCTGTGAACAAGCAACAAAGCTACAACACGTACAGAACTCCTGCATTCGACATGCCTTCCAGCTACAAAACCACAAATACTACAAAACCACAATACTACAAAACGTTGGGATGGCTACATTTAAATGACCATAGAAAAACGCACCAAATGACCCTCGTCTATCAGTTGCTTTCTTCAAACAGCCCCACCTATCTATCGCCCAATTTTAGGCCTCTTTCTTCATTCCACGAAATTAACACTCGTTCCGATCACTACTTGAAAAAGCACCGCATCGAACAAATACTTACAGCCATTCATTCCTGGTCTCTGCTTTGAAGTTATGGAATACGATCCCGGAAGATATTAAAAAGTCTTGCTCGTCTAGGACATTTAAAACAGCCTACCGTAAATTCCTCCAGAGTACATACAGTTGACTCGAATGAATGTAAGAGCGAATGACGAGTGAATGAAACCAAAAATTACGTACTAGATTTAAGTACTTAGGCTATCCCATTTACGTTCTTACTACTCTCATTTAAGGCTATAGACTGTTCGTAGAAATAGACTACATAGTAACATCGATTTTAGTACACTCAGACTGTAACATACTAATATTCAGTTAAGTTATTTTAGCCTTATATTTTAATAAGTTTTCCTTTAAGCTAGTTGTAGATATATTCTTTAGGTTATAAGTTGATATTTTTTTGTTATTATCCACTCTCTATTTATCCTATAATTTTTCATCAGTAGTAACCTTAATTAATTGTATTATTGTAATTCCTTATCTGACTCACATATCTCAATAACAGTAACTGGTTACAATGATATTTTAGATTAATACTGCAAAAATAAAAAAATTGTATGTGGTTAAGTGTAAGAGAGGGCCAAGAATGAATGAATAAATAAATAAATGAACGAACGAACGAACGAACGAACAAACGAACGAACGAACGAACAAACAAACAAATAAATAAATAAATAAATAAATAAATAAATAAATAAATAAATAAATAAATAAAACGCTCATTCCTATTTTAATATGGAAACTGCATGTTGTGTTTCCGTTATTTAGTGCGAGCCAGCGCTGAACATGTATCTTGATTTATCAGTTTCATTTTCCGTATTGACAGTTATCGTATGTTCTAGACAAGAAAGTTTCCAACTTTTTAATACAAATTTATTTATATAAAAATTCAATCTACAATACCGGTTTCGACCTTTTTACATACGGTCATCCTCAGCTGTACACTATTACCTTCACATAAGTCAAGTTTTATTCATTTGCCTTGTCCATTATAAAAGTCATGATATAGAGTATGTCTTACGTTCTAATTGGGCATACTTAAAGTTAAAATTGACTACATATGCAATCTAAAATAATAGGTGAATCTTTTTAGGACTAAATATCGTGTAGGTGAATTATTATTAAATATACAGGTACATTATCATTTTAAAATTTGTGGTAAGTTACATGTAGAAAGGCATGTTAAAATATACAGTTCATGTTAAAATCTGTTACAATATATAGGAACACTTTGTTAAATTGAGTTGGGCGTCTTGCATTCGTCAAATTTTCTTGTTTTTCCAGTATGAATGGAGAATGTCCGTATTTCATTCGTGAACGGTGTTCTTATTTTAGTCCTATTATAAATTATGCTTATTCATTAGTTTAACTGATGGACTTCTTCAAATGTTGATAACAAGTTTGATGTATGGCCAGAGGTAGTTATGTGCAGCTGTGGTCGAATATTGCAAGAAGTATTGGATCTAGTATATTTTTTCGGTAAGTGTCAAATGCAGAATGGTGGGTCTTTTCTGGTCTGTAGTTGCTGATATGTGTCTGTAAGAAACGAAAGGTAGAATTAAGAATTTATGATCTGAAGAGTGCTTGTTTGTGTGTGTGTTTTCAGTAGAATACTTACTATTGCTGCTGTGGTTGGGATGTGCTAGCTTTGGCTGCCTGGCGTGTACTGTATCATGTTCTTCTGGTGCTAGTGTCCGCTGCTGCAAGGGGAATGGAGGGGTGGGTGGGGAGAGTTGTTGTCGTAGGAGTAGGGGTGGAGTTGGGCGTATCAATTATCTGCGCAATGGCGCGTGTTGAACGTTGTTTGTTGATTATTTTAAGATAATAGTTTTTTAAGGCGGGTATGGCTTTGTTGAATATGGTGTTGGTTTTTACTGTAATTTTGTTAAAATTGTAGTTAGGATTGGTATATTGATCCAGTGACATGTATAGTTCTTCTGTTATATTGTTATATGTTATATTCTGTTATACGTGAAGAAGTTAGACATGATATCATAAAAAAAGCTACCACAATACATAAACAAAATCAGTGACAACAACCCAAACAATGACATAGCAAACAAAGCCCATATAAATAAACATAAAAATAAAATCACACAAAATAACCTTATCATAACAAAAACAGATAAAGGTAATACCACAGTCATCATGGACAAAGATGAATATATAACAAAAACTAAAGAATGTTTTAAAGACAATACCTTCCGAATCATACGCAAAGACCCAACCAATAGTATGCAAAAGAATCTAAAAACTCTACTTAAGAACTCACAATTTTTTCTTACAGAAACAGAATCTACGAAACTCACGACTATGAACCCCCAACTACCAACTGCTAAAGCTTATCCGAAAATACACAAAGACAACACACTGATGAGACCTATAATAAATTACAGAGCAAGCCCAACATACCAACTCTCACAATTCATCCAAAAATTCCTTAAGAAACATTACTTTTTTGAAGCCAACAAAACCGTACAAAATTCAATAGATTTTTGCAATAAAACTAAGGAAATGCAAATAGAACAATACCATACCATTGCCTCATTCGACATAACCAATATGTACCCCAGCATTCCTACGAAAAAAAAAACACAGAAATTATTCAATCCAATCTCAAAAATCATAGTAAATTAAGCAACCTAGAAATTGAAGAATTAATTAAATTACTAGAATTTGCCACTAACAATAACTATTTCAAATTTCACGACACAATTTACCAACAACAAGGCCTTCCAATGGGATCACCTGCTTCTGGTATATTAGCTGAAATATACATAGATAACCTACTGTCGGATTTTTTATTATGGACACCCGAGTTTAGGCCTTAATTACAAACGAATCAATAGGCCTATTGCAATGCAAGTTATACCAATATTTTCCTTGTTTAATTCTACATTAACATATATAAGACACATTGTTTTCGAAGTTCATTAAATATTTTTTTATTGTGGTTGTAATAAATATTGCCCGAGTTTTTGGCTTCTTCTCTAGGAAGCGCTCACTTAGGAATATATACAAGGAAAACTACTTATCTGATGGTAATGAAATTCTTATATGTTATAACTACATGTATTTGTAGTGTAATACTCAAGTTACAATGTTTTTCAACCACCCAGAAAAAAGTTCTTATCATTTTTCTAAAGCAACTCTTTCTCAGCCCAGGATAAACGTACAACAGCAAACCTGGGCTTGTTTTGAAGCACTCGGTGATGGTTATCAGAAACTACAACTGTAACCGTACAGTGTGGTACCGAATTTATGAAGAGTAATGTTGAAAGGAGGTTTTGTGTACGCTGGACCGTGCGATTAACAGCAGGCCGGGTGGTGATATCGGGCGCAGTATTGCCGCGTTCAGTAGTAATCACACGCGCAACGAACGCAGTACACTCGTTCCGGGCAGTTGTGCAACAGAATGCCCGTGGCCTTGGTTTGTCCGCAAGCTATTTTCAGTTGTCCTATGTTCTGCATATTGGCCACGTCACTTCAAGATGCCTCCGAGACCGCCGTTATCAGAGGGTTAACTTGCAATGATTTTGAGTGCTATTTGTTTCTTTCTATGCGAGGGGGAAAAGTAGGGGACAAGAGGTTCCCTGTGTACAAGAAGGTGGCAGATTGTCTTGGATTATCGCTGTCGTCAGTGAAGAGAGTAGGAGCCGCTTCAAAGGAGAATGATGGAAATACGTCATTCAGGTCAAGAAAGAAGCAGTGTGTGAGACCGAGGCGTCCGAAAATCCATCTCGATGATTTTACTTTGAGCACAATACGAAGAAATATGCACGATTTTTATATGAATAAGGTATTTCCTACAATTAAAAGACTCCGCATGAAACTGTTAGAAAATATGGCGGATTTTCCTGATATGTCAATTTCTACGCTTTTGAAAGTACCGTATTTCACGGCATAATCGTCGCACTTTTTATACCAAAATTTTCGAAAAAAATTGTAGGGTGCGACCATTATACGATGAATATTTAATACCAGTATTTGTATTACTCAAAAAATGTATTTATAACTAAATTGTATTTGATACAAATTTAAGATGCACGTAATACTCGCGTTTATGCATCAAAATAATTAAAATAGTCTAAAACAAAATTCATAATTTTTTGCAACAATTCGGCGAACGTTTTTCCAACCTGAAAATAAAAATGAACGTATTAATTTGTCATTAATTTGAGTATTAAAGTTAAAATATTACACTTGCAAAAAATTATCGCTTTGTTGTGAAATGCGGACTTACCGGTACGCAATTTATTCCAAATCTTCGGTGTCGCTATCGCAGGTTTCGCTATCTGATGCGCCGTCCTCGCCTCTGTTAATACCAGTATCAGATTCTTCGTCTCCCTGCCACACTGCGTCATCTTCGGAACCGTCTAGTGCATTCGAAATCCCAGTTCTTTTGAAGCTCTTGGAGACTAGTTCAGGTGGTATAAGATCCCAACTCTTCTTCACCCACGAGCATAACAAGTCCAAGGGTGGACGCCTGATATTTCCGGCGGGCGTCAATTGCTGATCGCCGCTCATCATCCACTCGTTGTAAAATCGACGTAAGTGGTCTTTAAAGGGTTTATTAACACATACGTCTAGTGGCTGCAAAGCAGATGTTAGGCCACCAGGAATGACTATCTGTCGTGTCTTATTTGTAGTGAGAATTTGCTTCACTTCGTTCACGAGGTGACCTCGGAAACTATCTAAAACAAGCAGCGCTGGTTGTTTTAGTAGTGCACCAGGTCTTCTATTCCACACAGTTTTAACCCAGTCCAGCATGAGTTGTACGTCCGTCCAACCCTTTGGTTGCACTCGTACATGAATTCCACGGGGAAACTGTATATTCTTAGGCATCGTTTTCCTCTTGAAAATGATGTCAGGCGGCAACTTTCTCCCATCAGCTGTAATGGCTAGCATTGCCGTGCATCGCAACTTCTCACTACCGCTGGTTTTCATTAATACACTCCGTGATCCTTTTAGCGCAATAGTGCTGTTGCGAGGCATATCAAAAAAGATTGGAGTCTGATCGGCATTACCGATTTGAGAAAGTAAGTACGAAGTTTCCTTGCGCAAACGTATGACAAATCGGTGAAAATTTACAATCTTGCCCGTGTAATCAGCAGGTAACTTTTGGCTTAGTGTTGTTCTCCTTCGCACTGACAGATTGTGTCGTCGCATGAACCCCTTAATCCACCCACGAGTCGCCTTAAACTGAGTTACCGGTATGTTGTGTTTGCGCGCTACCTCCTGTCCCTTAATTTGTAACATTTCATATGATACACTGCAGCCATTGTTACGTATTTCACTGACGTACCTAAACACTTCTTCGTCAATTATAGGAAACTTCCCTGTTTTAGGACCTCTAAACGCGCGTCTAAAAGGTTTTGTGCTTTTTAGCTTGTTTTTTACTTTCCGCCAGACACGCACCAACTTTTCACTCACAGAAAATTTTCTTTCTGCAGCTCTGTTCCCGTGCTGTTCAGCGAAGGCAATTACGCTTAGCTTGAAGCCCGCAGAATAGTTTCTATATTTACCCATATTCGCTTATAAATGCTTCACACGTTAATGTTTTGCGATATAAATGACTTTCCGTAATTGTTCACTATTAAAACAAATTATTTCTGCAAACACCCAAAACACAAATTAAAAACTTAAATTCTCACGCACTCATGTCTACAGTAATCACGTAAATCTGAAACAAATAAATGCATCTGTGATCTGTTCATTCCAGAGCAGCCAATACTGTTAGGCAGCAAGGAAGCATGCAACAATTTATCAGTTTAGCTCGTTGGTTGCGACACACTACTGCGCTTGCGCAAAGCTCGCAAACCGGAGCTCTAGCTAGTGCGGTAGAGATGGGGAATCTGATTCTTTTAGAAGAACCGATTCATTTGAACCGATTCACTAAAATGATTCGTTCATTTGATTCGTTCATTTAATTCGTTCATTCCAATACCACGTGACGGAGAGCCGAAAGCGAAACCATGGACTCAGATGAACCATTCCGTTATGTTCTTTATTACTGCTACTGCTTTACATGTTTGCAGGTTACAAGAAGTGAAATGTTCAAGTTATAATAATAATAATAATAATTGATAGCATATTAACAAGAGTACTATCCTTTTTTAGAGGTTACAGTCGAAAAATGCTACACAACTGTCTGACTAATCCTTTCCAAACTAAAGTAGCTACCATTCGAAACTATAGGAGAATCGAATTTGAAATTTATAGTAGATATGAACATTTTGTCGCCTTGTTTCACACGTTAGTTCAGAGAACAAGAACGTGAACGGGAACCTTGAGATAAACTTAACCTAACATTTCGCAACGAGCTGGAAGTTGAGTGTATATTCAAGTTCCGAGAAGTGTGTGACTTGAAACTACGTGATAATTTCTTATTAAAAAAATATATTTTTTCCTGTAAGGTTAGGTTAGGAGTATTTGACTTGTGGACCGGACTTTTAGTTCAGGTTAAATAAAAAATAAGAGTCGTTCTTCACAAGTAGTCATTGATTCAAAAATGGTGGATACCCGATTTGGCGATATGAATCAGAACGAACGAGGAACCAAGGAACGAGTTGCGGCTGCCATCTCTCGATTCAGATTTCGATTCACAAACGAGTCGATTCATTTCGTTCACTGAATCATGATTCAATCGTTCAGTGCAATGATTCGTTCATTTTGAATCACTCGTTCAGAATCTCCCCATCTCTATAGTGCGGTGTAGATCTACTGTATAGTTGACTGCTCTCTTTGGTTGACTGTATTCCGAGACGTCAGTAACAAACATTCATTTTTTTCAATTTCTTTTAAACATACGGTAATTAGGTTAATATTTCTTCCCAGTTATTGATGATTTTACATTACATTACTGACGAGTTTATAAAATAAAACTTTAATAGCATTGGATAATAATTATCTTGACTACTTGGATAAAAGTTTTCATCCCATGCCCGGACACTTATGACGTAGTAGTAAGATAAGAGTCTAGCGATGACAACTGAGACATCGTAAACAATTCGGCTGAATAATTCCGTGGAAATCTGCGTTATCGTCTTGGATTTCACTTCGTGCGCAATAACACAGGAGCCGGCCCCATGGTGTAGGGGTAGCGTGCTTGCCTCTTACACGGAGGCCTCGGGTTCAATTCACGGCCGGGTCAGGGAATTTTACCTGTATCTGAGGGCTGGTTCGAGGTCCATTCAACCTACCTAGCCGGTATTTCCTGGCGACGTTTCCGATAAGCGATAACTTACAGCCTTACGTATTTCAAATGGGAACTCATAATATGTAGGTGGTGAATAAATAGTACACTGTCTCGCGACCACGTTGTCAAACTGCCGATAGCCTACCGGTAAGCATAATATGTAGGTGGTGAATAAATAGTACACTGTCTCGCGACCACGTTGTCAAACTGCCGATAGTCTACCGGTAAGCCATGCGTCGTACATATACCGGTATTATTTATTTATACGTTGTGCAACATGTCGCAAACATGACTGTGTTGCCAAATTGCCCATAAACCATACACGTATTTAAATTGCGCGTTCATGTGCAACTTACGTTGCAGTTCCATTTACCTTTTAACCAGATTAGTGAACAAAATTTGGACGTGCGACGATTATGTACTTAAATGTTTAAAGTCCGATATTTGTATTGAAAATAAAGGATGCGACGATTACGCGGTGGCGACGATTATGCCGTGAAATACGGTAGTTCGAAGCTTGGGATTCCGATTCAAAAAACTAAACAGGAAATCAGTGCTAATGGAATCTGTGACAGTTGCTGTATCCCGACATACCTACCTTAGATGAATTAGAGACTTAAGAGCACAGGGCTAAAAGATCTTCTTTACAGACGAGACCTGGTGCGGACAGAACCATACTATGTAATATGGGTGGCAAGAAAACGTGATTGAAGCTTTAGAAAACAACTTTGACAACTATAAAATGTACAGAGGGTTCATTCAGCAAATTTGTGGATGGCACGGAGGGTTCAAAACACCGTCTGGGGCTGGGAAACGCATCATAATTTTACACATCGGAAATGAAGAAGGATTTCTTGACGGTGCAGAACTTTGTTTTATTGGCAAGAAAAGAAGTGGTGATTACCACAATGAGATGATCTCGACTCATTATGAAGAATGGTTCACGAAAGTCTTGAGCTTATTGCCCCAAAGGTCGGCTGTCGCTATAGATCAAGCTCCATATCATATGATGGACGATCCTTCATCTAAAAACCCGAACATGTCATGGCTGAAACCTGAAATTATATCCTGGATGACATCAAAGAATATTTCACTACCACCTGGAGTTGACGATTATAAAAAATTAATGCGATCAGAGCTGATAGTCGTTGCCAGGCCTTATTATCAAACACCGGTAAAGAAGCTGGAACAACTGACTAAACGACTTCGACCAGATGTACAGCTTGTTTGGATACCAGTGGCCCATTGCGAGCTTAATTCAATCAAGCTCATTTGGGCTTACGTAAAAGGGAAAATAGAAAAAACAAATATGGCTAACAATTAGAAAATGGTAGAGGTATGGGAGCAATTAACGCTTTGTGCCGAGAAGCCTTACGTACCGTGGCCCCTGAACTCTGGAAACAATGTCTTAAACACGCTAAGAAAATTGAAGACCACTACTGGGAAAAAGATGGACTGTCTGAAAACGTCCCTTATTTTGAGCCAGTCATAATCAACATGAATGACAGCAGCACCGATTCATCGGAACACAATGATTTTTCAGACGAAGAAATTTGATAGAATTAAATATTGTAAATATATGTAAATAATAATGCAAGTAACTCTTGTAAAAATTGTACAGTGTGGTATTTCTAAATTAGAAAGTCAACCATTTTTAAACCTGCCTTTGAAGGTCCAAAGCCCGTATGAGAAAAGGTGATGGGAAGTGGAATTTATAAGAAGAAATCAAATTAAAGGTTGAAAATTAACGAAAAGCTGTTTTCGTTGCGCGCGTGATTACTACTGAACGCGGCAACACTGCGCCCGATATCACCACCCGGCCTGCTGTTTATCATACGGTCCGGCGTACACAAAACCTCCTTTCAACATTACTCTTCACAAATTCGGTACCACACTGTACGGTTACAGTTGTTGTAGTTTCTGATAACCATCACTGAGTGCTTCAAAACAAGCCCCAAGTTTGCTGTTGTACGTTTATCCTGGGCTGAGAAAGAGTTGCTTTAGAAAAATGATAAGAACTTTTTTTGGGGTGGTTGAAAAACATTGTAACTTGAGTATTACACTTCACATACATTTGGTTATAACATATAAAAATTTAATTACCACCAGACAAGTAGTTTTCCGTGTATATATTCCTAAGTGAGCGCCTCCTAGAGAAGAAGCCAAAAACCTGGGCAATATTTATTACAACCACAAATAAAAAATATGTAATGAACGTCGAAAACAATGTGTCTTATATACACTAATGTAAAATTAAACAAGGAAAATATTGGTATAACTTGCATTGCAATAGGCCTATTGGTTCGTTTGTAATTAAGGCCTAAACTCGGGTGTCCATAATAAAAAATCCGACAGTAGAACACACTTTCATTAACAAAACAGACGGCATATTCTTCTGGTGTAGATTTGTCGACGACATATTCGTCGTCATCGACAATAGACATACATATGAAAACTTCTTACTGGAAGAATTAAATACAATAGACCCGAACATAAAATTCACAAAAGAAACTGAAAACAACCGGAAATTAAATTACCTTGATCTGACTATAACCAGGCACGAAAACCACTTATCATTCAAAATATACCGGAAACCTATACATACAATGAACACAATCAAAATAGACTCCATCCACCCCAATACTCATAAAAAAGCAGCGTATTACAGTATGATCCACAGAGCCTTCAACATACCATTACCAAAAACTGATTTTAATGAAGAAATACGATTAATCCACAAGATAGCTAAAAACAATGGTTACAAGGAAGAAATGATCAACACTTCATTCAAAAAATCAAATCTCAACCAAAAACTAGATTAACGAAAATAGACAAACCTAAAAAAAGACTACGCACTATTTACTTTCAATAATATGCATATATATCCACTAACTAATATATTAAAAAAACACAACCTAAAAATAGCTTTCAAGACAACACACAATAGCACTAATATCTTACATAATACCAAGACAATCAATAATACTAATAAATACCACCACTCAGGAATATACCGTATTAAATGCAACAACTGCGAAATAAGTTACATAGGACGTATCGGTAGGAATTTTGCAAGCAGATATAATGAACACGTCAATGCCGTAATACATAATCACTTCTCCGCAATAGGCCAACACATTGACGAATACAAACACAATTTTACGAACATTGAAAATGACATGAAAATACTTAACATAAACCCCAAAGACCCCTTACTCAATATAACAGAAGAACTATACATATCACTAGATCAATATACCAATCCTAACTACAATATAAACGAAATTACAGAAAAAACCAACACCATATTCAACAAAGCCATACCCGCCTTAAAAAACTATTATCTTAAAATAATCAACAAACAACGTTCAACACGCGCCATTGCGCAGATAATTGATACGCCCAACTCCACCCCTACTCCTACGACAACAACTCTCCCCACCCACCCCTCCATTCGCCTTGCAGCAGCGGACACTAGCACCAAAAGAACACGATACAGTACATGCCAGGCAGCCAAAGCTAGCACATCCCAACCACAGCAGCAATATTAAATATTCTACTGAAAACACACACACAAACAAGCATTCTTTAGATCATAAATTCTTAATTCTACCTTTCGTTTCTTACAGACACATATCAGCAACTACAGACCAGAAAAGACCCACCATTCTGCATTTGACACTTACCGAAAAAATATACTAGATCCAATACTTCTGGCAATATTTGACCACAGCTGCACATAACTACCTCTGGCCATACATCAAACTTGTTATCAACAATTGAAGAAGTCCATCAATTAAACTAATGAATAAGCATAATTTATAGTAGGACTAAAATAAGAACACCGTTCACGAATGAAATACGGACATTCTCCATTCATACTGGAAAAACAAGAAAATTTGACGAATGCAAGACGCCCAACTCAATTTAACAAAGTGTTCCTATATATTGTAACAGATTTTAACATGAACTGTATATTTTAACATGCCATTCAACATGTACCACAAATTTTAAAATGATAATGTACCTGTATGTATGTTGTATGTTTAGTCCTCAGCCCCAAGGCTGGTTGGATCCTCAACAGTTCCGCCATCAGCTGTCATAGATGGCCTAGGCATCACTGAAGAGGCATACTAGGGAAATGAGGAGTGAGGTAGTTTCCCGTTGCTTTCCTCACCGAGCCAGAAGTTTCTATTACATATCAGTCTACCGAGCCCACTGAAATGCACGCACCAATCAGCCCTATGAGCAATATTTTCACACCATTCATAGCAGGGACTGGCTGCAGAAGGAATGGCATTACTAGCATCACTCATACCTCAGTCACTTTCATTTTGTCAAAGCCAAGGATAAAACTGAGACAGATCAATGAAAGTAACAAAATTGCTCTAGCCAATACCAGAAGACATAGTGCACTGTAAACACTATTTAATAATAATTCACCTACACGATTCTTAGGCCTAAAAAGATTCACCTATTATTTTAGAATGCATATATAGTCAATTTTAACTTTAAGTATGCCCAATTAGAACATATAACTTTAATAATGGTCAAGGCAAATCAATAAAACTTGACTTATGTGAAGGTAACAGTGTACAGCTGAGGATGACCGTATGTAAAAAAGGTCTAAACCGGTACTGTAGATTGAATTTTTATATAAATAAATTTGTATTGAAAAGGTGGACACTTTCTTGTCTAGAACATGTATCTGTCTTGTGCTGCCTTCTGCGCAGGCTAGCGCATCTTCTTGGCCTTGTCTATATCTCTGGCCAAACAGTGCTAGGGAGAATTCTTATGTAACTGGCCTCTCTGTCTGGCTTGTGAGAGCCAGCGAGTTGCTTGCTTGCTACGATGGCGAGAAGAAGGTTTCAATGTAGCTCTGAGCTAGCTCTCAGGGTAGCCATGGATTACGGCTAGTATTCATTGTGCAAGGATGTTGTTCATCCTCAAGAACTCTCTTGAATTTTACATTCCATATTCAATATTTTTCTTCTCTGGTCGATTAAGTACGCCTCCTTCAAGTTAAATTTTTCTGAGTAAGTAACAACTTGTGTCTGAAACAGGGAAGCGGCATGTAAACTGTAAGTTACTATTTACTGCATCCAAGTTATTCTTCGTCAATCGTTTCGAGATTTAGTGAAATTCTATCTCCCTGATTTTATTCTGGTCTTGAGTGGTCCTTCTGAAATTCGTCTGATACTTAAATTTAAGGTAAACTGTTTAAAAAGAAAAATATAAATAAATTTCGGTCTCTGCATGTTTTTCTATAAAAATGGGTTTATCATTTATGTATATTTCAAAACGCTTACTCCCATGATATGGTTATTATTAAATGTTAAAAGTAAAGTTTTTAGGAGTAACGTTGTGGTACTATTATGAACCTAAAGAAATGTGTCAATTAGAATGTTTAATGCCTGAATGAGTTCCCACAAGTGTTTGTTACTAGTATTTGATCCCTTATTGATACTATTTATTTTTGGAGTATCCTTTCTCCTTATTTAACCTTTTCTGAAGCTTCGTTGTTCTCTTCTGTTCATTCATGAATTCGACTATTGTAGGATTGCTGGGATTGTTGCCTTCTTGTGATTTTGCCTGCACCAGTAACCATGGTGATGTTTACTGATTTGATGGATGAATTCAGTATCCTGTGCTATAATTCACGTGTACTTTGATTCTTTTCTGATGTTTTAAACAGTTTCCCTTTATCTCAGTATATTTCTCGTCCTCCTTAGGATGTCTATTTCTTTTGCCTATTTCTGGCTCATGATTGGATTTTTTTGACGCTTGTGGAAACTCACGGCATGGAACTTGAACCTACGCAAGTGTACCTAATCCGCTGAAGAGCAACTGTTAAATTTTGTGAAGAAATTGTTAAGAACGAGGGTCATTAATTGTTTGAATACACATTGTACTTAATCGACTTTAAATATTACCTCCCTTTTATTTAGCGTTGGTCGGCCATCAACAAACTGTTTAAATTAGATCTCAATTTTTTTCAAGTAGGTTTTTAATTAATTTTACTTAACCCTGATTATGTTACCATCCATTGAGCCTAATATTAAGGCATTTTTTCCTTCTCAGTTGTTACACCAATTTTTAGTAAATTCCAAAATAAATAACTCACCTTTTAAAACCTAATATCTGGTTTATTTTCTTTCAACTAGTGCTAAACTGATACCCTACCAGCTTTGTTTCTCTGTATCTATGGCAATACCTAGTGTACTCAAAGTAAGTATTTCATTGCCTTGGTCTTTATTCGTGTGGGTTATGTGCCCAGCGCTTTGGTTCACCTTTAAGGTTTGTTTAACCTTGCCTTGTACTTGTACCAGCTAAAAGCACGGTACCGGCTGGTGCATGTTAATCTGAGAAGTTTGCCTACTTGCAGGAGAGTGTTTATGTATAGCTTGCCAATGTAGAAGGGCGCTTTGATGGGAAGTTTGCCAGAGAGCTCCGGCTCTCTCTCTTTCGTGTAAATCCAGCTCCTCCAGAATCCGAGTGGCCGGTTGCCGCCTTCATTTTCAGTTGGTGGGTGGATTGGTAACCACCTGGAGTAATGTTGTTCTTACTTGCACGATTCATGGTGTGCTTGTTCTCAAACGACTGGGTTAATCCCGAGGGATCAGAGTACAATCAGGTGGGTGAGTTCCTGAAGGTTTTTTGAGGCAGCCGCTCCGACTCGGAGTACAGACGCAGACCAGTTGCCGCATCAAATAGGTGAACAGATGCTACTGGATTTATTATTACCCTATGCCGTTGGCCATCTAGTGGCTCTTCCGCCTACCCCAAGGGCAAGAGAGTGCCCTGAACCTCTACCCGCCCATCCACCCTCCGAAGAGGCCGTTGGCACTTGGTAGAGGAGGACCACTTATACCCGTGGTCACTCGGTTTGTGGGCACAGTTTAACTTTTTTTTTCTATTTGCTTTACGTCGCACAGACACAAACAGGTTTTATGGCGACAATGGGATGGGAAAGGACCAGGAATGGGAAAGAAGCAGCCGTGGCCTTAATTAAGGTACATCCCCAGCATTTGCCTGGAGTGAAAATGGGAAACCATAGAAAACCATCTTCAGGGCTTCTGACAGTGGGGTTCGAACCCACTATCTCCCGGATGGAAGCTCACATCTGCGTGCCCCTAACCGCATGGCCCAACTCGCCCAGTATTTGTTGTTATTATTATTATTATTATTATTATTATTATTATTATTATTATTATTATTGTGATCACCATCATCTACAAAACTGCTGCTGGTGATTGCCATCTTGCAAGCAACTAGTTTCTGCCATATTTAAAGAAAACATTAGTCGTAAGACTCAAGTGGAGAGTAAAATGGAAGGCGAGGGAAAGGAAGGAGGCAGGGCACCTGCGGGGGAATAGAACGAAAGCAGGGCGGAAGGATGGGGTAGTGAGGGTAATTGACGGGAGTGTGTATTACGGATTACTTGGAAAATCGAACTGTTTTTCGAAACTTTGGTATTTTTAAGCCACTTGATTAAAAGATTGAAAAGGATAGTGTGTTTCTCGTAAATTTCGTTTAAATTATAATTGGGGTTGAAGCATTGATCACAGTTAATGTAACAACTTTCAATAATATTCATGATGGGTCCCTTATTTGCTGTTTGAAGAACTTCCATATCTTGTTCAATGTTGGTAAATTTGTGATCAGTGTCGTGCATATGTAGACCCATGGCAGAGAACTTATTGTGCCTCATCGCGCTGACAAGTTCTCAATAACTAATCATAAAGTTTCGTCCTGTTTGACCCAGTACGAGCAGCTGCATTCATTACATTTTAGTCTGTATATTCCAGATTTGGAGTAAATATTGGGGGTATTGAGTGATGCAGAGTTGTGTAAAATTTCAGGGGTTCTATTGTTGGTTTTCCTTCCCCTCGCCTGCTTTACCGCTGCACACACACATCGTCCGGTTCAGTCTGTGTAACAAACACGTTCAACAAGCTGCTCAAGGTGAGTCAATCATTATTTAATGATTCTAATGATTTTAGTAACTTCCATACATTGCTTCCAACGTCTAACTTGGCTAATTTCTCCTTCAGGTTTAAACTGAGGTGGGAATTCATCTCTACTTATATTACGATCTTACATGATCAAAGTAAATTTCCCCAGAACCACCTAACATCAAGTGAATAAGTGTCCCCAACATAAACAGCATAAAACAGCACAAATTCACTTATCCCGGATGTACACAGACTGGACTATATAACGAATTGCCGGAATTTTAAGAATTTTATGTTACAGCAATCAATTGTAACATAATTTTAACTTATCTCATTTATCATTACAGTAATGTGTTTTATAATGTGTTAAAGTGTGTTTTAGATGTTTTAGTAATACAGTACGTATATAATCGTTTAATTTGTACTTAAGGCTGATGATGGCACATAGATACCGAAACTAGTACCATTTGACCATTGGACATGTGATTGAATCACAAATAAAATGTCATTGTACTGAATAGGTGGACCTTGAGAGAATTTTAATTTTACTGTAATCCCACTTCAATACCCTATGAAATTCATAACTATAAGCTCATCAAGTAAGCTCAGGTAAGCTCATCAAGTGGCACGTCAAGTACCTGGACTTGCTTCCAGGTTCTAGCCATATTTAGATTACTTTCCGATTCACGGATGTATTTAAATTTACGATTACATATGATCTGATAAGGTTTATTCCTAATTATACCATGATTTTCTTAGGGCCGGTATTATAATAGAGGTTTAAACTCTTGGTTCAGTTTAAACTTCGGTTTATCTGTTAGTCGTGTATTGTAAAACTTAATCTTAAGTTTAATGAGACATTAATTTTACTGCCACTTATCTACCGTTTAAACTGAAGTTCAAGAATACATAACCTTACAACACGGCAGAACGAATGGATCTCGAAGATACTTTTGAGGAGTTTGAAGAAATACTAAGCGATGACGAAGAGGCGGTTCAAATCATTGAACGACCACGGGCACTACAAGTTTTCTGAGCAAGGGGTCGTCACTTTCATATATGGAATGAAAAATAATTTTTAAACAGGTTTAGGCTTATATAACAGACTTTCATAACCCTAATTCAGCAAATTGGTGCTAGAATAAAACATGCAACGAAAAGGTAAGAACGTAAAAATGTTTTGAACTGTTTGAATGTCAAAAGTGTAAATTTTAGAAAATAAAGTAACTTCCTTCTATTTCAGAAATCATGCTGTAGACCCCGTCAGTCAGCTACTAATAGCATTGCGGTTTTATGCCTCCCGTAGTATGTTTATTAAAATGGGAGATTTCGGAGGAATTCATAAGGCCACTGTTTCACGGACTATATAAATATTTCTGTACTAATTGCACAAGCAATTCTATTTCCTTACAAGTAAAATTCGCACAACGTTTATTGCTTTTATCCACCATTTTACCTACTAGAAGTAAACAAAACATTATCGATAGTCATCTTTTCTTGCAAGTCACAGCAAAACATTATCGACAGTCATCTCTCCTCGCAAGTCACTGCTACCAAGATCGTATATTTCCGTCTTCACCTCAGTTTAACTTAGGCCAGTCATTATAAGATCAACATTGGTTTAAACTCAAGTTACAGTTTAACTCAGTCTACAGTTTTAACCCTCATTATAATACCGGCCCTTAGTCAGTTGGGTCACAAGTATGTTTGTAACATTGGAAAAAGCATCTTATTGAGACATCAGATTTTTAACTTTAGAAGTTAGCCATAGATTATTAGGTTTGCAGGACATTTATCTGTCTTTTGCATACCTATTTGTTGTACAGGCTATGTACAGCGTGTTTTACAAAAAAGGAAACTCAAACCAAGTCTACGACTCTTAACAATGCTAGGTAACTTATGGTGCGTGTGCTTTTATTCATTTACGTTTCAGAGGACAGTCAAGTAACTGTGACACTGGACAGTGAAGCAAGTGTTTCACGGTTTGTGGTTTGTTGAATTCACATTTGATGTTGTCGGCAGCTATGTAGCCCCATCTGGTAAGGTTGACTTTGGACCTGCCCACTCCTGTCCTCCGTCAATTCCAAAATTTTCATACAGTCCAGTATTCATTGTAGCCAGGTGGTAATTCCTCTAATGGCACCTGTCCCGAGATGTTAGGGATCTTAGTTTTCCACAACTGCACTCTTGCTACTTCAGGTCATCCAATTACTGTAGTTCCCATGATGTTTCCAAGAAACTTTCCCTGGACTCAAGTCTCTGAACTGGGAGTACAAGGCCACGCGTGGGATGAGCACTTCATCGTTCTAATCTAGTCCTCGCCTTGTTCGCAGCTACTTCTCTATGAATACAAGGAGGAGAAATCCCTGCAAGCTGATAGCCTGTCGCTAACGTACAGGTCTCATTGAGGACCACGCCCAACAGCTTGACAGCAGATAATGAATACCATGAATACCAAACATATTCTGTGACAGAGTAACAAAGGGCCATAGCTGGCACACAGATGGTTTGTGGTTTTCTGAGCAAGGGGTCGTCACTTTCATATATGGAATGAAAAATAATTTTTAAATAGGTTTAGGCTTATATTACAGACTTTCATAACCCTAATTCAGCAAATTGGTGCTAGAATAAAACATGCAACAAAAAGGTAAGAATGTAAAAATGTTTTGAACTGTGACCCAGCCAATTTACACAACAGGTTATTTCATGCAGAAACTTCCACTTTGCAATTCATACAGTGCCTTCTAAATGCGACGGTTTTGTATTTTGCAGTGGCACAAGTCTGCAGTTCAATACCTGACCAGGCTTTTCTAATCATCATCATCATCATCATTTCTTCTTCATTTCCTGTTTCTCATGTTTCCAGCCTTCTGGGTCGAGTTGTGAATCAAGGACCTCCACAGTTGTCTACCTCTCCACCACTCCCTTCCTTCAATATTTCTTCTACTCTTACTCCTCTCTGATCTACTGTATACACTCCTTCACCATATCAATCCACCTCTTTCTGGGCCTTCCCCGTTGTCTTCCTCCTATTATTTTCTCCATAAATGCTTTGAAACCCTATCCTCTTCCATTCTCATCATGTGCCCATATCATTTTAACTTACTGGTCTATTATCTTGTCTGTACGTTTAGGAATCCAATTCTCTCTCTGATTTCTATATTTCTGACTTTATCCCTTCATGTCTTCCCAGTCTCTAAGGAATATCACCTCGGCTGCCTGGATTCTGCTTTCATCTGTTTTGTTGTTGTCCATATGCCCGCTGTGCACGTCAAAACTGGTGTGTAATACACTGACTACAGAATTTCCTTGAATTTCCCTGGGATGTCCCAGTTCAACACTATACCTCTCACAAGGGTGAAACTCAATGGCTTGTTGGATTCTCTTTCCAATCTCTTCATTTATTTTCCCATCTTCAGCAAGTATACTGCCCAAATATTTGAAGTTTTTCACAACTTTAATTGCCTTCCATTTACTTCAATATTCTCTCTTACTTCTCTATTACCTCTCATTATCACTACTATCATATTCTTCTCCACACTTATTTTCATTCCAGATTCCTCTATCTCCCGATTCCATGTAGTAACTTCTTCTTGTACTTCCATTTTATCTTCTTCCCATATTACTATGTTGTCTGCAAAAAGTCAGGCCTTTGTCTCTTTTCTTCCCTTTTCTTGTTGTACTCTCTTGTGGATTTCATCCATGACCGTGAAAATGAGTAGAGCATAATACACTTCCTTGCCGAATTCCTGTTTCTACATTGAACCAGTTTGTTTGTCCTTTCTTAGTCTTCATACCACTACCACATTTTTCATGCATGGCTTTCATCATTTGTACTTCTGATCTGCCTACCTTCCTTTTTATTAATTAATCCCAGACCAGATGCCATGGTACACTGATATATGCCTTCTCAATATCTATAAATGTCATCACTAGGGTTCGGATGTTTAGGAAAAGTCATATTTTTTCTTTGTCTCTATTTTCTTGTCTGATTGGATTTTAGTGCAAATCAGGTGATTATCATCACAATTAAGTGATTTTCATTTGTCATATAAATGCATATTTTGGCTATTTTTTGCCATAAGGTCATAATATTCCGAGCTATTTTAGTAGAAACATCATATTTCGGCGGTTTGACGACAGCTTTAGGTGTGCGAAATCATCTTCAACTTACCGAATGCGAACTAGTGTTTACAAAACTGCTTCTCAGTATCACGCTGCTGACACAAATCGAATAGTCGAATAACCAACCCGTTGTACTCGGCAACCCAGTCTCCCAGGTAGAGACAGAAATAATCTGGAAAATCGCGTCCCAGCAGTGAGCTAATTACTTCTGGTAATCGCTCACTTGTCTTTGTTTAGATATTAGAACCTCAACCTCCTTGCACTTACAGTAAATCATATACCAGCACTCATTCCAGTATGCCTAAGGAAAAGTCTTCTACTAGTGTTAAGTTACAAAGCTTTGTTAAGGAATTTGGAGAAGAATATTTATGTACAGACAGTTTAGTTCTATTTTGCAAGTTGTGTGAAGTGAAAGTTGTGGCTGAAAAACGATTTAATGTGCAACAACATTGTAACACGGTGAAACACAGCAACAATGTCAAACAACAACATGTCGATAAGAAGATGCAGCAATATATTGATATTCGATAAGGCTGTTACATCTTCAGTGATGGACAGATGTTCGGATTTTTCAAAGGAACTTTGTGAAATGGTGGTGTCTGCAAACATTCCTCTAAACAAGGTGAACAATACCCATTTCAAGAATTTTCTGGAGAAATACACTAAAAACTCTGTTCCTACAGAATCAACACTGCGAAAAAACTATTCATCGCGTTGCTAAGAAGATACTCTAAATCGAATAAGACACAGTGTAGCAGACAATAAGATTTGGATATCTATTGATGAGACGGCGGACACTGCATGTAGATATATAGGGAATGTAATTATTGGAACACTTCGTGCTAATCGCCCTGGGGATATTTTTCTACTAACCTCAGAAGTTTTAGAGAGCAAATCATTCAACGATTGCAATTCTTTTTGAAAATGCACTAAAAATTTTGTGGACGGATGAAATTAAGCGGAAAAACGTATTTCTCTTTGTTACTGATGCTGCTCCGTACGTGGTGAAAGCTGCTGAAGGCCACAAACTGTTTTATCCAAGAATGATTCACGTCACTTGCCTTGCGCATGCTGGCAGAAGAAATACGTGGACATTTTCCTGAAGTCGATAAATTAATATCCAACGTCAAATTTTTTTTTTTTTTTTTTTTTTTTTTTTTTTTTTTTTTTGAAAGCACCACTGCGGGTTGCGACTTTCAAGGAGTTAGCTCCTTCGACGCCACTCCCTCCACAGCCAGTTCTTACTAGGCGGGGGACTTGGCTCAATGCTGCCACATATTATTGCGTAAACTACTCCACTATCAAAATCATTGTTAACAGCTTCAACAAAGATGATGCCTCTTCTATAAAGACTGCCCAAGAATTGTTTTCCAACAGTTTGTTAGATAGTTTGGCATATTTTAAGTCGATCGAGTGCAATTACTCGTTTAAAATCTGCTGGCTTAGAAATTCATACAAATACTGACATTGTGAGAAGTGTTGAACTTTCAGTACAACAATCACATGGAATAGTTGGTGACAGGGTAAAACGGAAACTTCAAAATGTGCTTAATCGAAATGATGGTTTTCACCGTGTGAGCAAGATAAATGATGTTCTTAGAGGAGAAGGTACCAGTACACTTCAAAATGAGTGCATACTCGACAGCAGTGATTTAACATTATTTAAACATGCACCAATAATGTCTTGTGATGTAGAAAGGAGCTTCTCTTCTTACAAGAATGTGTTCAGTGATAATCGGAGGTCTTTCGCGCCTGATGCTTTAAAGATGAACCTCGTCATACGCTTCAATTCCACCCGCGGAGAAGAACGAAAAAGGTATGTGAGTTTGCACTATAGGCTCTGACGCCCTCCCATAATATACTGAAAGAAATCTATTTAACACGTTCGCTGCTATGCAAAGTAAACATTCCCATCCCAATGCTGAGGGACCGGATCCGGCCTCTAGTGCACTTCCCGCCAGTGCGCGTGACCCGGATCCGGCCCGCGTTGCCATGCCATTTCTAAGCAGTCAGTGTGAGCTAAGCTCTTGACAAAGACACATCGTATGTTGTACGCACCTTGAGTAGTAGTGGCGTGATATATTTTCGCTCGTCGTTCGTCGCTCACATCTTTTGGTGATTTTCGATTTGACCAGGTTAGGTTGAGTTCCGGTTCGTCCTCACTTTCCGTTTCAGAATTAGCACTTACTTCACTCATAAACTCATCATCACTGCCAGAAAAATCAACACTACAATGAGCCATCACACACTACTTCCACAATCGTTAAAAATCACCAAAAGATGTGAGCGACGGACGACGAGCGAAAATATATCACGCCACTACTACTCAAAATGCGTACAGCATACGATGTGTCTTCGTCAAGCGCTGAGCTCACACGGATTGCTTAGAAATGGCGTGGCAACGCGGGCCGGATCCGGTCTTGCGCACTGGCGGGAAGCGCACTAGGGGCCGGATCCGGTCCCTCAGCATTGAACGTGTTAATTCGTTTCTTGGTGCTCAGTTTGAACTTTAACACATTTGAATAATGTTAATGAAATCTGGGCTTAAACGTTCCAAAAATATATTTTTTAAATAGACTGATTTCTAGTTTTCTCGTATTTCAAACCACCAATGTAGGGTGCAAACATGGACTTTTACAATGTTGTGTGATCTGATAATCTTAGCGAACTTAGTTCACAAAAGTTTGATAAGTGAATCAAGGATAATAGACTGTGAATAACTGCTGCACATGTATATTCAGAAAACTAATATTAAAGTAAGAACAAAGAATTTAGTTAAACATGTTTCAGAGGAATTACCGTTCCGATTTATAATTTATTTTAAAATGCCAATATTTTGATTAATCATTTTCGGGTCATATTTTGTCATTTTTACATCATATTTCGTCACTTTTGAGGTCATATTTCCTCACTTCTGAGGTCATGCTTGCTTGTTTATTTGGGCTATTTTTAGGTCTTAAACATCCGAGCCCTAGTCATCACTAAATCCTTCCTGAACTCCCATCTTGTCTCCATTATGTTCCTTAATGCAAAAATTAGATCAAAAGTTGATATCTCTTCTAAATCCATATTATTCTACCTCCATTTCCTTTTCTACTGTCATACTCAGTCTTCACTCTAATATCCTCCACAAAGATCTTTGCTACATGTGAAATGAGGGTGGTTCCCTTAGAGTTGCTACATTCTTATCACCCTTTTTGAATATTAAGATTATCCTTTCTCTAATATTCAGGTACTTCCTTTTTCTTCTGTATTATTTATTACTTAATTCCAACTATTCAATACATAAAGAGTGATTTTAATTAAGAATTAAATCTTATGAAGTAAATTATAGGGACATGTTTTGCCCTTATTTTAATGGCGAAACATCCTAATTAAATCACGTTGTAAAAATCCTGCATTATCCATTCCTCGAAGAAAAGATTTCCCGGATCAACCGTCCAGAAATTTCAGTTCCATCAATGCTAAATCCTCGATCAGAAGTTTTTCAAAAAACTGTATCCTACGAAAGGACTATGGCATACTTACGGATCTTGGTGTTGACGTCCCGTCATTGTGGTGATATGAAGAAGTACTGTACTGGAAAAGCGATCGGCAGTGAACTTGCATAAGGGATCATCTTAGCATCGCATTCGGGTAGTATTGTTTACAGAATCCTCGTAAATCATAAAGCAGAGAGTGCCCACGACAACTGGACGGAGACAGAGGGCATTTCGACAGCTCTATTTGAAGACTGAACAAGTTTCGTTGGCCTATTTGCAAAACGTCCACATTATGTCCATGGTTAGATGTTTATTTTTTTACTTTCTTCGACTGTGTCGCTCAACATGTTTTCGGTATTTCCCTCAGGGCACTGTATAGTCACTTGGCTTTCAGGCAGGAATCGAAACTGCTCTTTCTTAAGTAACACAAATTTAGTATTTTAATATTATCGTATACGATTGTTATTGAGACTAGAGCAGATGTTGCACCTTACAAAAGGTACATAAAGCCATGGGAGGTTTTGAGATTGCCTATTACTGTTTTCATCCTTGTTTGTGTTAAGATGTTATAAAAGCCGCAGTTGTTTTATTTGCGCACATTACATTAAAAACTTTGTATCATTTCGCACTTGTACCGACTTGTACAGCAAGAGCTTTTTCCAGCCGAAATGTTAATGAAATTTTTTCTCTTTCCAATTTGATTGTGATTAGTGATGGACAGAACTAAATATAATGCATTCGAGAACTTGAGGATTGATACTTCCGAAACCATATTCTCGAGTTCAACATAACCTTTAAAAGTCGATATAGGCCTAATTTACGCAGTACAAGATTTCCATAAACTGACTAGGAACAGTATACCCGTGACAATTACAATGGAGGATTAAAAAAAAAAAAGGATTTTGCCAGCACTTTTGTATCTAATGTGCTTTATTTTATTAGATTAGAGAATGAAAAGGTACTTGTGGTCGATAGTTGTTTGGCTTGGCATTAAGGGTATTAGATTTTTCGAAGAGTTTGGCTGATCAAAGTTGCTGAATTGAAAGAAGTTTTCAAAGGAATATGACGAAGTTTTCAGAGGAATCTGATGATGTTTCCCCAGTAAAACTCAATGTAAATTTTTGAGATTTTTAAGTCGTGTAATTAACGTTTGAAGCCAGCCCCGCAGACTAACTTGCCTGCCTCTCACCCAGAGGACCCAGGTTCGATTACTGGCCAGTATTACCTGGATATGAGGGCTGGTTCCAGGTTCAGTCATTCTACAATTACCTTTAATTGAGGAGCTATTTAATGGTGATATCGCGACCCTGGTCTAGAGAGCCAGAAGTACTTCCTCATATACAGCCTAGAAACCGCTACATTAACAAGAAAGGACAACTCAAAACTCCAAGCAGCAGAAATGTTCCTAAGCACAATGATCCAGAAGACCAGGAGGGATAAAATCAGGAATGAAACAGTCAGACAAGACATAGGACTAGAAGACTCCTTCCTCCAGAAGATCCAAAAGGCAAGACTGAAGTGGTTTGGTCATGTGAAAAGAATGAGTGCCAACAGGTCTGCAAGAAAGGAGTATGAAAGAGAAATAATGGGAGAGAGATCAGTGGGCAGACCTAGAGAAAAATGGACAGACTTAGTGAAGAAGGATGTACAGGAGAGAGGTCAGGATTGGGAGCAGACTGTGAACGAAGAATGGTTCATGGACCAAACAGAATGTAAGGGGCTCGTATACCACACCTGGGAAGCTGGAGTTGGTCAACGATGATGATGATGATGATGATGATGATCACGTCTTCTGCTATTCTTCCTACAGGACTCAATCACATTTTCTAAGCCTAAACAAATCAACCTATATTCTACATCCTGTACTCTAAATAAAAGAATAAACTGTAATGTTGTTACCAATGTCATTTGTACCATCACTGGAGGGCAGTTACAAGTTCAGGATCCTTTACAAAGAACCACCAAAGGATGCTATAGTTTTTTGTTTTGTTTTTTAAATTCATAAATGATGAATGTATGGTTTACAAGCATATTTTGGTGTAAGAAGCTACTCTACCATTTTGCATTATGAGAAAATCACTATCTGGTCAAAATTTACACTCAGAACCTCACCTTCTTGGATGGTAACAGTTGGAAGCATGTATGTAAAAGACGATTATCTGGGTCTGTGGCAGTCATAATTGCTGTAAACAGGTCTTCAAACTGGTTGGCATCATCATCTGGATTAGTGGAACCTTCAGATGTATCTTCAGTATCAACATCTTGTCTTTTAGCTTCAGCAGCAGCTGCTTTCCGGGCCTGTGATTAACAATATTCAGTCAACTATCAGCAATAACCAAGAGACAGAATAAACAGAAATAACTGCTTAGGTTATGAGGTACATGATCAAATACAGTAGAGATAATACAGAACAGTCTGTGAGACATCAACGGACACCAGTGTGAACACTATCTGGCAATAGGTCCTGGAGAAACTTACTTTATCATACAAGCTTGTCCATTAGTCGGTGAAGTGGTGGTTGCTGTGTAAATTAAAAATCAATAAGTAACTGTGAGTATGATTCACTTATACCTCCTCTCACCAAGCTCGATAGTTGCAGTCGCGTAAGTGTGGCCAGTATCCAGTAATCGGGAGATAGTGGGTTCAAGCCCCTCTGTTGGCAGACCTGAAGATGGTTTTCCGTGGTTTTCCATTTCCACACCAGGCAAATGCCGGGGCTGTACCTTAATTAAGGCCACGACCATTTCCTTCCACTTCCTGGGCCTTTCCTATCCCATCGTCGCCATAAGACATATCTGTGTTGGTGCGACGTAAATCAACTAGCAACAATAAGAGTAAAAAGAAAACCGTAGTCGTGCACTGTGGAAAAGAGAAAAAGAAGTGACCATAGACAGAGAACGGTTAGAGAATGTAGAACAGTTTACATATCTGGGTAGCATTATTAATGGAAGTAATGAAATCAACCCTGAAATTAATAACAGACTAAGTAAAGGTACAGCATTTTATCATCAAGTCAGAGAGCTTTTATGGGATGATAAAGTACCCAAAAGAATGAAATTTAATAATAATGTTATTTGTTTTACGTCCCACTAACTACTTTTTGTGGTCTTCGGAGACGCCGAGGTGCCGGAATTTAGTCCCACAGGAGTTCTTTTACGTGCCAGTAAATCTACCGACATGGGGCTGTCGTATTTGAGCACCTTCAAATACCACCCGACTGAGCCAGGATCGAACCTGCCAAGTTGGGGTTAGAACGCCAGCGCCTTAACCGTCTGAGCCACTCAGCCCGGCGAGAACGAAATTAACATTATATAAACAGGATTTTATACCAATTGTAACATACGGACTAGATACACTGGTAACTAATAAGAGATAAGATAGTAACATCCAAGCAGTGGAAAAGAAATTTTTAAGAACATCGGTTTAAAAAAAAAAAGACAAGAAGCGACAGAATTCAAAATATTAAAATCAGAGAAGAGCTTAAATATAGAACTTTTAGTACAGAACATACAGAAGGCAAGACTGAAATGGTTCGGACATGCAAAAAGAATGGGTAGCAAGAAGGGAATTGGAAAGAGAAGTTAAAGGAAAGAGACCAGTTGGAAGACCGAGAAGAAGGTGGATGGATCAGATTTGGAAGGACATTAGAGAAACTGGATTGGATGTGGCAGAAGTAATGGAGCAGGAAAAATGGAAGAACAGAAAGGAGTGGAGGAGGCTTGTTAACCACACCCGGGCGACTGGAGTGGGACACTGATGATGATGATGATGATGATGATGATGATGAGTGCATATTTTGGGGTTGCCCCCTGTTAGGGTATATTTCAAAAGTATTTTTCATCTTGAGAATAGACATCAGTTTCTGCAGGACACTATTGGAAAATTTGACATGTATCTGAGATAACTGAAATGTTAAGCTGTGGTGGTTATCCTCAGGTAGGCTGTTTGACAGGTCGGCAACATGTTTAAATTTAGCAACACTAGCTCTACATCTGGCCATGGCTTTGTCTACCTGCATGGCAATTAGGTGGGTACTGATTCTTGGAATTACCCTTTCGTAAATTGTTACCTTTCATGCACACTTAGTTCTTGCCAGTCTTACTTTGGTTGCGTTGAAACAGGTTGTGGTTCATAGTAAGTTAAATAGCTGTATTCTTGCTCCTTAATTTATAATGCCTAAAGAAAAGAGAACTGCTAGTGCAGTATTGAAAGTGTACGTACTCAAGTTTCAAGACTTTTCAACTGACGGAAATGTGCTGTTTTGCAAATACTGTAGCACAGTCGTAACTGCAACTAAAAAGTATCAGATTCAACAACATCTTCAAACAACAAAACACAGTAAATAGAAAGAGGTAAACTTAAAACAAAAAACACCAGTCTCTTGTAACTATTGCTTTAGTTAAACCTGAACCAACACGATTACCGTAAATTCAATGAAGATCTGCGTAAAGTATTTGTCTTGGCAAACATCCCATTGGTAAGCTAAACAATAAGAACTAAGTTCAGTTTCTGCAGCAGTATACAATACAACCCGTCCCAGATGAATCAACAATTAAGAAGAATTATGTTCCTCAGCTTCATACATAGCCAGCCCCGTGGTTAGTGTGGCTGCCTCTTACCCAGGGGCCCCAGGTTCGATTTCCGGCCAGGTCAGAGATTTTTACCTGGACCTGAGGGCTGGTTCTGGGTCCACTCGGCCTACATGGTTAGAATTGGGAAGCATCTGACGGTGAGACAGTGGCCCCGGTCAAGAAAGCCTAGAATAACAGTCAAGAGGATTCATCGTGCTGACTACACGACACCTCACAATCTGCAGGCCTTCGGGCTGAACAGCGGTCACTTGGTAGGCCAAGGCCCTTCAAGGGTTGTAGTGTCATGGGGTTAGTATTTTTTTAGCTTTATAAGTAATGTTTGGTAAACTAAGGGAAAAAGCTAATGGAAAATATATTTGGATCTCACTAAACAGAACAATGGACGTGGATCAAAGATATGCAGCTAACTTCGTGTTTGGAATTTTAGGAGAGGAAGAAGAGAGAGACAAATCATATCTCAACAGCTGGTCATTGATACAGATGTTGAAGAGAACTGGAGTCAAAATGCTCCCCTGAGGTAGGCCATTTTTCTGTGCTCTCCTATTCTGCACTGACCTTGGAAGTCAACAAAAAACCTGCGGTTTTGAAGGCGAGTGCTGATAAATCCAGTTATATGGAAATTCTTGATTAGACTGAAACCCTCGACACGGAGTAACCGGTGATTGACAGCATCATACACTGCTGTTAGATCCACAAAGACCACCCATGTCACCTGGCGAGTTTTATCCCCATCCTCTAGAACTAACAAAGGGGCATTCTCAACTTGTCACCACTGATTTCGCTCAAATTTATAGAATATGCAGGGCTTGGCTAGAAAGGAAAGTACCCGAAGTGGGAACTCCAGATGGCCAAGCGTATAGAAAATAAAAATAAAAACGTTGATGCAGCTCTCGCAACGTAGAAGCCACTTACGTTAACAAGCCCACCGAGCAGTAGTTGGTGTAGCGGTAAGAGCTCGGACTAGTAATTCGGTGCTCGTGGGTTCGACTCCCCGTGTGGAGACTTCTTTTCTTTCCTTTCCAATTAAACAAAGAGGTTAATAATTTATTTATTTATTTATTTATTTATATTTATTTATTTATTTATTTATTTATATTTATTTATTTATTTATTTTTATTTTTTTTTTAATTCGTTAGGGCCATCTATGGACCACGGTGCTTGTGTTTTAGCTGTTTCTTGAAGTCATCGTCGTTGTTTGCCACAATTGGTGTTCTTAGCGGCTGGTTTGGCAGCTGTTTTCTTGTTGGTACCTCGAGCTTTCCTGATGGCCCAGTAGTCCTTCATTTTCCGGCTAAATTCAATCTTATATTTATTTATTTATTTATTTATTTATTTATTTATACTCAAAAGGCATAGGAAAGGTAAAAAATTGGAATTTCATTGTCAGACTTTTCAACAAAGGATTGTAATTAAAGCGTGTATGAAAAGACTTCAAAACTTTATTCACTGACATTCGATGCTTTACATGTGTCGGGATGATATTTATCATAGAAACAGGAGAAATAATAATTATTTCTGCATCTAGCACAAGTCACAAATGCCACATTTTTACAACCACATCGATGGTTCAACGCCTCCGTAGAAAAAAAAGTCTCCACACGGGGTGTCGAACCCACGACTACCGTATTACTAGTCCCAGCTCTTACCGCTACGTCCACTATTGCTCGGCGGGCGCACTTACGTAAGTGACTTATGCGGTGCGAGATCCGCGTCAACATTTTTATTTTATTTTTATTTTCGATACGCTTGGCCATCTGGAGTTCGCACTTCGGGTACTTTCCTTTCTAGCCAAGCCCTGCATATTCGATAAATTTGAGCGAAATCAGTGGTGACGAGTAGGAAATGCCCCATTGTAAACGAGATTCGAGAGTTGGCCTGTGCAGCTTTCCTTAAGCTGAAATCCTGCTTACTCGTTATGAGTAGAGGGTCAATTACAGGCATTATTCTATTCAGAATCATACGCTCAAACAGTTTATAGAGGTGGCTAAGAAGACTAATGGGCCTGTACTTCTTGGGACGGTTTGTTTCCTTGCCATGATTCGGGAGAGCTATCACTTTGCTCTTTTGCCAGATCTTCGATGTTTGGTACTTGCTCATGCAGGTATTGAAAAGCTGCAAGATCCATACTTTCATTGATGGACCATAATTCTTAATTTGCTCCATTTGGATGTCATCTAAACTGGCTGCTTTTCCAGTTTTGCACTCCCTGATAGCCTTGTTTAGTTCTGTTAACTTGAAGGGGATGGTAAGTTCACTCCTTCAGTCCTGGAACTGATGATGAATTTTAGGTCTTTTGACTTTGTGACCAACTTTCCCATTCATGAGCAGCTTGTGAACTATCTGGTCTGCAGTTATGTTGAAATGTGCAGCGGATCTCGTTGAGTCGTTATTGAGATGCCTCAGTAGTTTTTTTTTTTTTTTTTTTGCTAGGGGCTTTACGTCGCACCGACACAGATAGGTCTTATGGCGACGATGGGATAGGAAAGGCCTAGGAGTTGGAAGGAAGCGGCCGTGGCCTTAATTAAGGTACAGCCCCAGCATTTGCCTGGTGTGAAAATGGGAAACCACGGAAAACCATTTTCAGGGCTGCCGATAGTGGGATTCGAACCTACTATCTCCCGGATGCAAGCTCACAGCCGCACGCCTCTACACGCACGGCCAACTCGCCCGGTGCCTCAGTAGTCTCCATGCTTTGTGGCTGTTTCTAGTTAGATCAAGTTCTTTTATAGTTTTAATCCAGCAATCACCTTTTTTATGCAGTCGGCAATGTGATGAGTTTGTTCCCAGCTGCCAATGTGGATCTTCTTCAAATAGTGTCCTATACTCTGCAAACTGAATAGCAAGCTCTGGAGCATCTCTTCACAGCCTCAACAAAAGCATCGTACTATTCAGGTGTGGGTTCTATTGTGGAAACTACGGCATCCACCATGTCATTTATTCTGTTTATTCTATTTTTCGCAAATGATAGAACTGTGCTGCATATTTGGAATGGGGTTACAGACTATTTCCATGCACTGTTGAGAGATGTTTTCATTGCTGAGTATCAGAACTGGGTTGTAATCATGTTTCTATCTGCCGCTATTAAATGACACAGGTTGGTTAGGATTGTGGATAAGGCTCAGATGACCGTCCTCTCCATTCTTGCAATGCTGTTTCATTCTTATGTTCATATCCTCATGTGGTGCTGTGGCAGCTAAAGTTGCCAATTACTATTTGCGTGTGTTGAATGGAAAAAGTTAGTAGGTACCTTGGCCTTGAATTCAGTATCATGTGACTTGTATATGGATGTGACTGTACAGCCTTTGATTTTCCGAGTTAGAACTTCAAGATCATTTTCATCAGTGAAGGCTGTTGATATAACCTGTAAATCTGATTGGATAAATATAACACTTCCATATTTGTGATGGGGTCTTTCAATAGCCAGTCGCATTCCATTTATTCTCAGTCTACGCATTTCATAGCTTCTATCTCCTGTATGCACAATATATCGGACTTGGTTTTCCTGCACAGAGCTTCTGGCAATTCCTCTTTTGATTGTGGTAGACCTTCTATATTCACTGCGATGATTGCTAACTGTGGTCCTGAAAAGGACCAAGATGATATTTCTGTTATGAAAGGATTAGCCGGTGATTGTACAGTTGCCCAGGGAATGCCTGACTGCATCATAACTCTTAAGTGGGTCGCAACCTTCGGGGAGTCACCTTTCTTGTTCCCCTTGGATGAAATGACAAAATATTTAATTATCATTCCTATTGCTAACAATCAGCTAAAGAACCTGCATTGTCATATGGGATGAGTTAAAATTATAGCAGCTTTTTAAGTTGTTGTGGACAGAATTAAATAATAATTAAGGTTACTAATTTTTATGTCCCATTAACTTCATTTTCATGGTTTTCCGAAGATGCCGAGGTGGCAGATTTTGTTCAACTTAAGTTCTTTATCGAGCCAGTAAATCTATCGACACAAGGCTGACGTATCTGAGCACCTTCAAATAGTACTGGACTGAGCCAGGATTGAACTTGCCAAGTTGGACTCAGAAGACCCCTGCCCTACCGTCCAAGCTACTCACTCCGATGACAGAATTAACCTTTTCTGGTACAACGTCGAGGTCACCTCGACATTATGTTTCGTTCTACTTGAAAAGTTATTTATTGAAGTTCTTTGACCTGATTGAGGTTGATCGATATCCCTGGAGTTATTGACCAAATTATTGTGCACAATAGAAGCCGTTCTGTTATCTCTATGGATATAACACGAGATATATGTAGCCGTGTATCACCACGGTTACCCGCGACATGTCAGCTGTGTTTACGTCGAGTAGTGCTGCACACATGTTGTACTAGGCACGTTTATCTGTGAATGCGAATTGTCTCAGTTGAATTTGCAATATAAAATGGGCAAATATGAATGAAGAAGAAATATATATGCACGTTTATTTAGACAGCAGTGATGATGATTATTTATTTGAATAAGACAAAGAGTTTAGAGAACTGTCAAGTGAAGATGAGCATTGCAAGTGAAACTTCAGCAACTGGACCTGTGCGTAAAAAAGCATGGAATGATCTTGGACCATCATGCGCCATTTCTGAAAATTCAAAGGAGGAAGTTCCAGTGACTGCTACAAAAGCAAGAAGACGCGCGAAGGTAATGGGCCGGGGTAGAGGAGGGGATACGGCACATGGCAATGACGACGCTTCCCAGGTCACTGTTGATAATTTGAGTAACAGTGATGCTGAAAATACTTCTGCACATACAAATGGGAATGCAAATGATAATAGTGTTTATCGGAATGTAACATTTCATGATAGTGAGGCTCCTAGACTAAGTTATTCATCAAGTCAAAGAAGTAGGGACCACAGGTTCTTCCTAGCTGCATCACTCCACTTCATTTTTAATGTTATTTTTCACTCCTGCCCTGATGACAAAAATCATTATGGAAACTAATTCCTATTCAATAGAATATACAGTAATAATCATAAGGGTTCATGGTATGGGTTACTTAGTCACATCCTAGTTCGTGAACCATGGGCAACGGCTCAGTGGTTTTTCTTAGTTCTTGGATATCACTTTGTAATCAATGTTGCCATGGTGGAATGTATTCTGAATCTGCGTTCTTACAAGAGTTTCTGGAGAGGGGTATTAGATTTTGGTTGTTCAGCCTAACCACAGTTACTGCTGCGCAATAAACGAGGGTATTTGTTTCCTCTGTGCTACTGGATATTTCTATATACTGTTTTATGATATCATTTACAGTACTTGCAAGGGTTTCGCTCAATGATGTTTCTCAAATTTTGGGCAGTTTCGGTCTATTGTTCACTTTGAGACCCACGAACTCAGCCATTGCCTCTTTAAACATGTCTTCAGCACGACGTGTTTCATCAGCACCTGATACATCACCAATTTCTCTTATTTCCACAGATTTGTCTTCCTGTTGTTCTTTTCTTCCAGTATCGTCTTGCCCAATTTGAACACCAAGATAGAGTTGCCTTCACTGTTCGGCCTTGTAACTAGAATTTTAGCAGCTTCTTCTTTATGATGTTGAATTATTGTGGCAGTAAGTCTGTTGTTGGTTACTATTGCATGTCTTTGATCTGCAATGCTTTGTTCTGTGACAAAGGAGTACTGGGGAAATTTCCCCACAAATAACCTGTGCATATCTTTCCTGTAGGTTGTAAGGTTTTTCTCTAAGTTCATAGTTATAAAGTAGGAGAGCATTATGAATTAATTCTTTTTATCCGTCCATTTCAAGCGCTGCCTCAGTTTACCTGCCTTGGTGGTTAGCTGAACTTCTGAAACACCTTTGGCAGAAGGAGTAGGTAGCTGTTGAGTTCTCCTAGCTGAATTGTCGGCTGTAGAATTTTTGGGTGATCCGACATACGCCCGCCCAATCAGCATCCTGTCAATGATGGCCTGCCTGCTGTCACGGTCAGCACCAGCTTCAAGCGTGCCTTGACGAACCTCGAGTAGCATCCTTTTCCGAGGCTTATTTCTATTATTCATTTCCTCCATCAATGATGGGTTGCATTTTATACCTACTGCAAGGATTTTAATGAGCCCACCCCTAACATGAGGTACAGACGCCTTTCACAGCCGCCCCTAACATTGGGTACGGACTCTCCTAGATGGTTTGTGTTCAGTGGGTTCATCCGCCCTCACCGCCATTGGGATATATCCTCTTCTGCCGTCGAGACAGTTTACCACAGTCATTCCCTCAGTTGATCTGCGGCCTTATTCACACCTGTCCTGCATATCTGCAGGAACTTCCCCCATCAGCCGTTGTTGTTGTTGTTGTTGTTGTTGTTGTTGTTACCCTCCTGCCATTGTTCCCACCTGTTTGTACCAGCAATCATTCTTGCTACTTTCATGTCTATTACTTCTAACTTATGAATAAGATATCCTGAGTCCACCCAGCTTTTGCTCCCGTAAAGCAAAGTTTGTCTGAAAACAGACCAATGTAAAGATAGTTTCGTCTGGGAGCTGACTTCCTTCTTACAGAATACTGTTGATCGCAACTGCGAGTTCACTGCATTGGCTTTACTACACCGTGATTCAATCTTTCTTACTTTAGTACCACCCTGGGAGAACACATAGCCTAAATACTTGAAATTATCGACCTGTTCTAGCTTTGTATCACCAATCCGACATTCAATTCTATTGAATTTCTTCCCTACTGTCATCAAATTAGTCTTTGAAAGGCTAATTTTCATACCATACTCATTGCACCTATTTTCAAATTGCAAGACTGCAGGCTTTCGGCACAATCTGCCATTAAGACCAAGTTGTCAGCATAGGCCAGACTGCTTACTACATTTCCACCTAACTGAATTACTCCCTGCTATTTTATACCTTTCAGCAGATGATCCATGTAAACTACGAACAACAAAGGTGAAAGATTACAGCCTTGTCTAACCCCTGTAAGTACCCTGAACCAAGAACTCAGTCTACCATCAATTCTCACTAAAGCCCAATTGTCAACATAAATGCCTTTGATTGATTTTAATAATCTACCTTTAATTCCATATTCCCCCAGTATGGCGAACATCTTTTCCCTTGGTACTCTGTCATATGCTTTCTCTAGATCTACAAAACATGAACACAACTGCCTATTCCTCTCGTAGCATTTTTCAATTACCTGGCACATACTGAAAATAAGAAACCACACTGATTTTCATTCAACTTCCTCTCAACTACTGATCACACCCTCCCTTCCAAGATGCCAGTGAATAATTTGCCTGGTATACTAATACATGAGATACCTCGATTGTTGTTGCAATCCTTCCTGTTCCCTTGCTTATAGATAAGTGCCGCTACTGCTTTTGTCCAATCCGAAGGTACCTTACCAATACTCCATGCTAATCTTACTACTCTATGAATCCATTTCATCCCTGCCTTCCCACTATACTTCATGATTTCAGGTCTAATTTCATCTATTCCTGCTGCTTTATGACAATGGAGTTTTGTTACCATTCTTTCCATTTCCTCAAGTGTAAATTCACCAACATAATTTTCCTCCTCCCCATGAGCTTGGCTGTTTGCAACACAACCAGAAGGATTTCCTTTTATGTTGAGAAGATGTTCAAAATATTCCCTCCACCTCTCCAGTGATTCCCTGGGATCTATTACGAGTTCACCTGAATTACTCAAAACACTGTTCATTTCCTTTTTCCTTCCCTTCCTAATAAGTAGTATAATGGGAGAGTTCTGGCGCCTCCTCCGCCGCATGCCTCCGCCCGCCTCCTCCACCTCCACCTCAGCCAGAGGCCTCCCAGTGGCCACCTCCACCTCCACCTCAGCCGGAGGCCTCCCAGATGCCTCCTCCACCTCCACCTCAGCCAGAGGCCTCCCAGATGCCTCCTCCACCTCCCGCGGGAAATTTGAATTTGTAAACAAAGCCACGTGCTTTTTGACAGCTGTCATCGACAACAACGCATCGCTAACCTCAGTACTACCATCTTGACGGGCCTAAACCCCAGTAGTGCCAACTTAACCTAACTAGCATGAGGTAAACAAAGCCACGTGTTTTTTGACAGCCACGTGCTTTTTGACAGATTTGTAAACAAAGCCACGTGCTTTTTGACAGACAACAACGCATCGCTAACCTCAGTACTGCCATCTTGACGGGAATAAACCTCGGTGGTACCAACTTAACCTAACTAGCTCGAGATAAACAAAGCCACGTGCTTTTTGACAGCCACGTGCTTTTTGACAGCTGTCATCCGCCATCTTTAAACTACAGAGCGCTGTGCTGCCCTCTTTCGTCACCTGTCATCGGCAGTGCTGCCATCTTGGCGGGCCTAAACCTTAGTGCTACCAACTTAACCTCACTAGCTCGAGATAAACAAATCCACGTGCTTTTTGACAGCCACGTGCTTTTTTGACAGCTGTCATCCGCCATCTTTAATCCATAGAGCACAGTGCTGCCCTCTTTAGCTACTTACCTTTGAAATGTGGTGGCGGATAATTTGAAAAAATGCTTTTTTGACAGCAGCCATCTTTGAGCGCCGTGCTACACTCTTTAGCTAGTTACCTTTGGAATGTGGTGGCAGGCAATTCCACATGACAGCAGTCATCTTTAATCAAGAGAGCACCGTGCTGCCCTCTATGTGGTGGCGGCAAATTGAAAAATTCTACATGCTCTTGTTTGGAAACAAACTCACGCGCTTTTTTGACAGCCGTCATCCGCCATCTTTAATCAACAGAGCACAGTGCTGTACTCTTTAGCTAGATACCTTTGAAATGTGGTGGCGGCAATTTGAAAAATTCTATGTGCTCTTGTTGGGAAACAAAGCCACGTGCTTTTTTGACAGCTGTCATCCGCCATCTTTAATCAATAGAGCACTGTGCTGCTATCATGCGGGCAATTTCGTTAGCTGTCATCCGCCATCTTTAATCCAGAGAGAACAGTGCTGCACTCTATGTGGTGGTGGTAAATTCCACGTGCTCTTGTTTGGAAACAAATTCTACTCGCTCTTCAGCTGTCATCCACCATCTTTAATCAAGAGAGCACCGTGCTGCCCTCTTTGTGGTGGCGGATAATTTGAAAAAATTCTTTTCGACAAGCAGCCATCTTTAATCCAGAGAGAACAGTGCTGCCCTCTTTAGCTACTTACCATTGAGGCGGTTAATTTGAAAAATTCTTTTCGACAAGCTGCCATCTTTAATCCAGAGAGAACAGTGCTGCCCTCTTTAGCTACTTACCTTTGAGGCGGTTAATTTGAAAAATTCTAGCTGCCATCTTTAATGAAAAGGGCATTGTGGTGCTATCTTGCGGGTAATATTTTACGTCACAGCTGTCATCCACCATCTTGCATTGCTAACCTTAGTGCTGCCCTCTTTAGCTACTTACCTTTGACAAGCTGTCACCCGCCATATTGCATCGCAAACCTCAGTGCTGCACTCTATGTGGTGGTGGATAACTTGAAAAAATATTTTTGACAAGCAGCCATCCTTAATCAACAGAGCACCATGCTGCCATCTTTAGCTACCGCCATCTTACATCGCTTACCTCGCTGCTGCACTCTATGTGGTGGCGGTTAATTCGAACAAGTTTAATCACGCATCGGGTAAGCTAGAGTAAGCACGTGCTGTTGTGATGACATCATCATACATGTTTAGACTTGTCCGTTTTCTTAAGAGTAAGTCGATGTAAAGGAATGTGGTAGCGGTAAATTCGAACAAGTTTAAACATGCATCGGGAAAGCTAGAGTAAGCACGTGCTGTTGTGATGACGTCATTGTGCATGTTTAGACCTGATCGTTTTTCTTAAGAGTAAGTCGGAGTAAAGCAATGCAATAAGTACAACATTTTTGAATGCGATCAAATATTTATTTACAAATGTACTACAACAGTGTTCGTTTTTTTGCTGCTGACAAGGTTGGTGTGCTTCTTAAGAACGTATGCTTCCGAAATGCCTCCTGCAACATTCAAATTAAACAAAGCATTTAGAAATATATTATACTAAGTATGTTATGCTTTACAGAGAAGATCATGTACTTCTTACCTTGCTGTTATTCCTTTTCGGAATCATCATCATCATCATGAAGTACTAGAGAAAGTTCATTCATACACTGTGTACAGTGTTCAATCCTCGGATTTGGTCCATCCCAATCATCATCACCATTTTCTCCTCAATGCTTGTAATGTCGCTCACAAGTTCTGCATAAAGCTACTTCGATTGACATCTTACTGTGTAGAGGAAGGATGTCCCAAAAATTATGTACGTAAGAGGCAGCGTACGTATATAAAAATCCTGGTGGTAAGTATTGAATAAGATGTTTCGGCATCGACGATCTACGTTTATAGAACATCTTAATAGCCTCACTCACTCGTGAAACATAAATAAGATGTTGCGTATGAGCATGCAAACAGCATGCACATTTACAGTTTTGTTCCATAGCGTACGATGTCGAAGCACACACTAATGAAAATGATAAAGATCTATTCTTATTTATAGTCTCGTAACAATATTCGTTAGCGGATGGTAAGTAACATCACTCATATGAATAATAAGACAATAGGCTGCTGTGTTAGCAGGAATGTTTTCAGATGTTTCAAATTCTAAACGAATATCAACTGGAGATTCTTTTATAGATTCTTCATGATAAGAGCAGTCTATAACTACAATCGGTGCTTTATTTTTAAATTCTTGAGGTGTAAATAGCGGACGATCTTCTTTCTGATAATACGATGATTGAAATTTACAAAACATGTCATAGAGCATCCCAAACTTATTTTTCTCAAAGTTAATGTCGATGTTTTCGTAGGGATACGTAATTCCATTGAGATATAGTCTAACGTGTCTTAATTTGCAGTGATCAAACAGTGAGCTATCTTTTTCGTGATTGAATTTACGATTAGTTTGAAATCCAAAAATAATGTACAAGGGCTTCTCAGTAAAACGTGATGTTTTAACTGCCCAGCTATGCTTGTTTGTAGGTGGTAACACAGGATATTCATGCAGCTCCCAACTTCTAAAACGTATAGGTAATGGTGTATCATTTTCTACAATCTTGAGCAATCGAAGTTTTTCACGATCAGATAAGGTTACATGTGGGATCCGCCACAGTATACGATGCAGTGTTATTTTCGATTCTACAGGTGTTTCTACTGCTTTAAGAGAATTGTAATCACTTCGATCACGGATTAGAATAAGCTCTTGTTTTACGTTGATTATAATACGTGTAAAGTCTTCTGCGAATCCAAAAATATGTTTCAGTGATAACATACCCGTAAAAGTTCCATCCTCATTAATCATCCAGTTGTTAGTAGCTTTTGGACACCATCCAGCCATCCGCAAAAGATTACTTTCTTCATCACAGAAAGAAGGGTAGAGTTTCATTGCGCTTGTAATACCAACATTCTTCGTTCGATCTATTTCAACATTATTTACTTCATATCGCGCTTCAGAAAAGAGAAAAGCTAGAGCATGGTTGTTTAGTTGTGAAGTGCTTGGTCCACTTCCATCAGACTTTTCTAATCGTCCTTCAATATAGAGGTAGCTTTCGTGTGGTAAGGTGTAAACATCTTGTTGATTAATAATAAAATGAATTTCATCATTGTTATTTAATCCAAACGTAAAAGGTTGATAGGAATGAAGCTCACTTCGTACTACACCTTCACGACTTTCTACTGTATTCGTAATGTCTAGCATTTCTTCCATTCTGTTGTAGTAGTGTATATCCTAAATCTTGGAGTATCTGCTTATGGGTATCTGTTAACTCGATGAGTCTCTGCACACATGTAGTATGCCTTCGGAATGTACACCGTGTTTTATAGATGGTTTTCATACTGGTTTAAGATGTAGTTTGTAAGCTACGTACGCGTGCTGATCTAAATGAATAAGCTGATTATGTTTATTTACAAGTCTAAGAGTAATGTTGCTAATGTGTTTTACAGACACAGGATGATAAAGAACTACTGCTGGTTTCTCACAAATAGTATATCCACGTTCCTCTGTAACAATAAAGTCGTGCAGGACGTGCGAAGGTTGTAGATTACTATTCAAGTCTGTAATAATATTACAAGTAATGTTCACATTATAATCATCGAAGAGTTTTATAGGTTGATCAGACTCGTAACGTACGTTCGGTAGGAGCTCCCTCGATGAAAATCCAAGCAGTGGACCAATCGAATCAGGTTGTGATTTGAAGTCAATCTTAAATGATGATTCAATAACACATTTGTGCGTAATGTTGCTTATAGTGATTGAGAACTTGTAATTATGATTACTAAAACTATCTTCCCCAAACTGATCAATTAACGTACTTTCAATATAGTCGTGAATATCATCTACTGTATAACTACCTGAGGGTAGTGTTAGCACATACTCATCGTAATAGAACTTGTTTAAACTATCACGCACATTATAGATTTTATTGTAGCTTTCAAACGATACTAGTCCAAGACTATGCGGCTGATAACCAAGTTCGATTGGCGGATTAAAATAGATGGTTGTTTCAGGTCCTTCTCCACGTACAGCAAACGTTCTTTCACTGTTCGTCATCACGTAGACACTAATACACTTTCTCTACTGTCTGGGTTTGATATAAGAACATAAGACATAATCGTCCGCACATGCGTGTATTAAAGTTTTGCACACGGTTTTTATTGTAAACAATGTCTGCACTGCTTCCGAAATAACGTATGAGCTCAAAAGGAGGAGGTAAATCTCCATAGCTATCAAAATACCATACTTTAGATTTACGTTTTACATAAGCAACGTAATGAGTTCCAGGTCCACGACTGTCGTCCAAGTTAATTACGGCACTTTCACGTTCACGTGGACGTGCTGGTAGTTGATCACGCATATACACTCCTCGAAAATAATGAATTCCTAGTTGTTTAGCAAACGTAAAAACTTCATCATGCGTTAGAGCTCGATATGGCAGTGCATTCAGTAGACGTTTTTTGGAGAAATGTAGATACCAAGCCCTTTCTTGTATGGCGCTAGCTTCATGTTCACACCTTTGCCTCGTAACGCAATTGCCTCCATCGTCTTGTTATGACGTTCACTCTCTTTCAACTGTTGTTTCGCTTCTTCTACAGCTTTGACAGTTCTCGCTACAGCACTAGCACCACCTAGCAATGACCCTAAAGCTGCTAAGCCAGCAAACAGCGCAGGAAGAAATCCTCCTCGTTTTGGTACAGGAATAATTCGCGCACATTTACTAAATATTGCTCTGCACTTTGGAGAAATTCTCGCTCTTGCTGCGCGTAACGCCTTAGTAATAGCTACACGAGGATTGTATTCCCCTCGAATAGCTTTTTGCGCAGCCTTTATAACATCTTTCCATCCAACAGTTTTTACTTTCTTCTTCTTCTTCATGTCGTTTGGATATCGTTGTTTCACCATGCTGGACACGACTTTACTAGTCAAGAGCAAATCATAAACTAACCGTTGCCTCTTGTTTCGTTTAATATATATATTACTATTACGTACTTTATGATTCAGTTATCATGAAGATTATAAAGCAGCAAGACACGCTACCTGTTACCGACATTGTACCACATCTCTTACCTAGTTCTAGTACAACTACAAGAAAACGTCATGGAACGTTGTTTCCTTTTACTGTTCGATGTATTATATCAGGTCCGTCGGGATGCGGTAAAACAAATCTTTTACTCACACTTATTACTTCTGTAAATGGTATACGCTTCGAGAATATTTACGTTTTCGCAAAGTCACTCTATCAGCCGCTATATACTATTCTACAAACTGTAATGCACGATCTAGTTAAAGATGGAATAAGATATTTTAAATTTAATTCACATGAGCAAGTACCATCACCAGACGATGTGCTTCCTAATTCTCTAATGATCTTTGATGATGTCGCAACAGAACAGCAAAACGTTATTCGTGCATTCTTTAGTATGGGTCGACATAAATATGTTGATTGCATCTATTTGTGCCAAACCTATTCTCGTGTGCCCAAGCAGTTGATACGCGACAACGCAAATGTTATTGTGCTTTTTCGGCAAGATGAGCGCAACATGCGACATGTGTATAACGATCATGTTAACACTGATATGACATTCGATGACTTTAAACGTATGTGTGCTAAATGTTGGTCATTACACCGTTACAGCTTTTTAGTTATTGATAAAGAAAGTGATGTACAGCATGGACGATATCGCATGGGTTTCGATCATTTTATATGCATTAACACAGAATTACAGTAACTACTTGATTAAAAACCACCATCATGTTAACATCTAGCAAGGAGATCACAAAACATATCATCCAAGCTCGAAACAATATTCGACGGAAATTTAAAGAGCTTAAACGTATTCAAGCAGACACGGATTTATTTTTAAAAACACAACTAAGTACACCACTCAAAGAAATTTTTAATTCTACTTCATTACCGCAGTCTACTTCAAGTTTTGCTTCTATGCAAACATCATATCATAAAGAGAAGCATGAAGAAGATACGGAAGAGAAGAAGCAGGATGTAGATCAAGAAGAGGAAGATAAGGAAGAAGAAGAACAAGAACTTAATGATGCATCACCATCTAAGCGTGTTGAGTTTTTAACTACAGATGTTATTGCAGAAACACCTACTACATCGACGCAAAATCTACCATCTTTGTCTGAGGTTATGATTACACCAGAGTATCGCAATCAGTTTAGAACTTTTATTCAAGATACCTATGGATCTCTCTTTGCACCTTATATAGAAAAACTTTTTACAGGACAAACTGACACTACCTATGGTATTCGCTACGAAGATGACTGTTTCCGGATAGGAAATTCAAATGTTAAGATTAATAGCAACAAACTCATTGTAAAAGGTGTTACCTATAAACCTACGAAAGGACTCTTAGAACTTCTTTTCTCACGAATACCTGACAAGGATATAATTTTACAAGATGATCTTAAAAAGTATAAAGCAATACTTTTTGCTACCGATGCAACACGACGTAATTACAAGAGAACAGAAGCTGTAAATGCGAATAAGAGTTACAAGTATCGTGAGTTTATTTCTAAGCTGTTTCCGACTGCACGTAGTCTAGACGTTATCTACAAGCCTTTGTTGCCGTATGTGGATGTAAGATACTGGAATGACCCAAACTTACTCGTTGAACGATTACAACTTTTAAGAGCATCGCAAGAGGCTGGTCACACTGGTCACGGATCAGAAATTCTAGAAATAGAAAGAGAACTACGTTATGCCGGTATTATTTTGTAATGGCTCGTCAAGAGAAGATCTCACCTGTAAAGGTAAACATCGCACATGAGTTACATAAACCAGCACGTCGCACCTACTGTCGCAGACGCGTTATTACACGAGGAAAAGATGATCTCTGGCAAGCAGACTTAGTAGAAATGATTCCATATGCTTCTAGTAATAAGGGCTATAAGTATCTACTTACTGTTATCGATGTGTACTCAAAGTTTGCTTTTGCACAACCCGTGCGTTCTAAAACAGCAGCTCAAGTTAAAGAAGCATTTAAACATATTGTTGAAGAATCGAAACGCTGCCCAAGGCTTCTTCAAACTGATCAAGGTAAAGAGTTTTACAACAAGGATTTTTCTTCTTACCTCAAGTTACTTGGCATTCAACACTACTCTACGTTCAGTAATCTCAAGGCAAGTGTTGTAGAACGCTTTAATCGTACACTCAAAACAATGATGTGGCGAGAATTTACAGCGCAAGGTTCATATCTGCTACCTAGACTTTTATCTACCTACAACGATACACCTCATCGCACTATCGGAACAAAGCCACGTCTTGTTACAAAGAATACACCTCGTCTAGATGCTATTCATCTTGTAATCAAAACAGCTGATCCACGTCGCTATCGCTTTAAAGAAGGTGATTTCGTTCGCATCAGCAAACACAAGTCTATCTTTGCAAAAGGATACACACCTAACTGGAGCACTGGAATTTTTCAAATCAGAAGTGTTAAGCTTACTAATCCAGTTACGTATTTACTTCGCGATCTCAGAGGACAGCCTATTGAAGGAGGATTCTACATCGAAGAACTGCAGAAAACAAAATATCCTGATCACTATTTAGTTGAACGTGTTATTCGACGTCGTGGTAATAAACTGTATGTTAAATGGCTTGGTTTTAATAACAGCTTTAATTCATGGATTAATAAAGAGGATGTACTTTAAATCTTATGTGTGTTTTCTTTTAATCCTCTACGTTTCCTTTCTTCTAAGTCACTAGGACATGCTGTAGGATTAAACAACACCTGTAATATGTTTTGACAATTCATATTTATTTTAGACTATATACATACATTTTTATCCTTTGTTCATGTTACGGTCTTTGTCACTCAGTTTTTCGTTTTATTGCACCAACAACGACAAGTGCTGCTATATTCTTCTGAGCAGCTAAAGCACTAGGTAATAACACATACACACACAGCATAACTTTACGAAGCAGATTTTAACAGCTACACTCTATGCAGGCAGCATGTAACTACGTATCAGGCGAACGTGTTCTAGGGCCGCAGGGGAGATGAAGCACGAAGAAAAGAAGATCAATCACTCTATTGATGAGTCCACGCCCAACATGCTTCCTCATCTTTCTCCCAGCACGTTTCTTCACCTTTTCCTTGTTTACTCTCTCCACAGCCATGATAAGTGTTTATAAGCGAAGACAACTCGTTAGTTTTAGGTCCGTGATACAGTTTAATTAGTTGACATGTACGGCACTGTCTCACAGAAGGTCTTCTAGCTAAACTCACGTGTTCATGATGTAAACTACACGTTTGAAGCTCTGACAAAACAGGATCTTGAGTCCACTCACGAGGCACCTTATCCCAAATCTTCTTTACAGCATTCGCAGCTACATTGACCAAAAATGCCTTTGGTAATGCATTTAACTCTTCTTCAGTAAAAGTGTTTAGTTCCTTTTTGCATGCATAAAACTTTACGATCGCCTTTTCAACTGCGTTACACTTAGTATCTGTTAGAAATGACATGATGTCTTTACTCTACAAATGTTTCTTTTACACTAAGGTTATTTCGACACTGCACTTTACATATGTTGTTCACTTCCCGGCATGCACTGCAACACAACCAATCAAAGAGCATGCATACATGTTGTAAAGACTGTTTAGTTGTTTCTCTACTATGCTCTTTCGGAAGAGTTTTAAATGATAGGCACCCCAATTCATGCATGTCGATAACTTCACATGATGATGGTAGAAAATCACGCAACCATTCTTTCTTTTCACAACCCTTTAAAAGAACAAGATCTGCTCTTGACAAATGTGCATTCATCATTAAAGGTAGAAAACGATAAGGTATTCCTTTTTCTTCCCACTTCAAACCTAAATTGTTTTCAATCCACTGAGTCTGCTTTTTATCTTCATCTGTTTGCAAACAGTAAGGGAACGGTGGACTAAATACTAAACTAACAAGTTTTGGTGCCCACAACACACAGCAATCTAACACAGCCACCTCTTTAAACACAAACTTGTTTCCGTTTACTTTAAAGCCTTGCACATCAACTATTAATGTTTTCGTCATATTTGCACTCTACACTCCATCACTGTTTCCCGAAGACTAAAGCTTTTAGTCAACGAACGGGTTTAAACATGCATGATAACGTCATCACTGCAGCACGTGCTTACTCTAGCTTTCCCGATGCGTGATTAAACTTGTTCGAATTTACCGCCACCACATAGAGTGCAGTAGCGAGGTAAGCGATGTAACATGGCGGTAGCTAAAGATGTCAGCACGGTGCTCTGTTGATTAAAGATGGCTGCTTGTCAAAAAGATTTTTTCAAGTTATCCGCCACCACATAGAGTGCAGCACTGAGGTTTGCGATGCAATATGGCGGGTGACAGCTTGTCAAAGGTAAGTAGCTAAAGAGGGCAGCACTAAGGTTAGCAATGCAAGATGGTGGATGACAGCTGTGACGTAAAATATTACCCGCAAGATAGCACCACGATGCCCTTTTCATTAAAGATGGCAGCTAGAATTTTTCAAATTAACCGCCTCAAAGGTAAGTAGCTAAAGAGGGCAGCACTGTTCTCTCTGGATTAAAGATGGCAGCTTGTCGAAAAGAATTTTTCAAATTAACCGCCTCAAAGGTAAGTAGCTAAAGAGGGCAGCACTGTTCTCTCTGGATTAAAGATGGCTGCTTGTCGAAAAGAATTTTTTCAAATTATCCGCCACCACAAAGAGGGCAGCACGGTGCTCTCTTGATTAAAGATGGTGGATGACAGCTGAAGAGCGAGTAGAATTTGTTTCCAAACAAGAGCACGTGGAATTTACCACCACCACATAGAGTGCAGCACTGTTCTCTCTAGATTAAAGATGGTGGATGACAGAAAAGCGCATAGGTTTGTAAAGCACGTAGAATTTGCCGCCACCGCATAGAGTGCAGCACTGTTCTCTCTAGATTAAAGATGGTGGATGACAGAAAAGCGCATAGGTTTGTAAAGCACGTGGAATTTGCCGCCACCACATAGAGTGCAGCACTGTTCTCTCTGGATTAAAGATGGCGGATGACAGCTAACGAAATTGCCCGCATGATAGCAGCACAGTGCTCTATTGATTAAAGATGGCGGATGACAGCTGTCAAAAAAGCACGTGGCTTTGTTTCCCAACAAGAGCACATAGAATTTTTCAAATTGCCGCCACCACATTTCAAAGGTATCTAGCTAAAGAGTACAGCACTGTGCTCTGTTGATTAAAGATGGCGGATGACGGCTGTCAAAAAAGCGCGTGAGTTTGTTTCCAAACAAGAGCATGTAGAATTTTTCAATTTGCCGCCACCACATAGAGGGCAGCACGGTGCTCTCTTGATTAAAGATGACTGCTGTCATGTGGAATTGCCTGCCACCACATTTCAAAGGTAACTAGCTAAAGAGTGTAGCACGGCGCTCAAAGATGGCTGCTGTCAAAAAAGCATTTTTTCAAATTATCCGCCACCACATTTCAAAGGTAAGTAGCTAAAGAGGGCAGCACTGTGCTCTATGGATTAAAGATGGCGGATGACAGCTGTCAAAAAAGCACGTGGCTGTCAAAAAGCACGTGGATTTGTTTATCTCGAGCTAGTGAGGTTAAGTTGGTAGCACTAAGGTTTAGGCCCGCCAAGATGGCAGCACTGCCGATGACAGGTGACGAAAGAGGGCAGCACAGCGCTCTGTAGTTTAAAGATGGCGGATGACAGCTGTCAAAAAGCACGTGGCTGTCAAAAAGCACGTGGCTTTGTTTATCTCGAGCTAGTTAGGTTAAGTTGGTACCACCGAGGTTTATTCCCGTCAAGATGGCAGTACTGAGGTTAGCGATGCGTTGTTGTCTGTCAAAAAGCACGTGGCTTTGTTTACAAATCTGTCAAAAAGCACGTGGCTGTCAAAAAACACGTGGCTTTGTTTACCTCATGCTAGTTAGGTTAAGTTGGCACTACTGGGGTTTAGGCCCGTCAAGATGGTAGTACTGAGGTTTGCGATGCGTTGTTGTCGATGACAGCTGTCAAAAAGCACGTGGCTTTGTTTACAAATCTGTCAAAAAGCACGTGGTTGTCAAAAAGCACGTGGCTTTGTTTACCTCGCGCTAGTTAGGTTAAGTTGGCACTACTGAGGTTTAGGCCCGTCAAGATGGCAGTACTGAGGTTAGCGATGCGTTGTTGTCGATGACAGCTGTCAAAAAGCACGTGGCTTTGTTTACAAATTCAAATTTCCCGCGGGAGGTGGAGGAGGCATCTGGGAGGTCTCTGGCTGAGGTGGAGGTGGAGGAGGCATCTGGGAGGCCTCTGGCTGAGGTGGAGGTGGAGGTGGCCACTGGGAGGCCTCTGGCTGAGGTGGAGGTGGAGGAGGCGGGCGGAGGCGTGCGGCGGAGGAGGCGCCAGAACTCTCCCATTATACTACTCTAATATTCTTTATTACTGTCCCTGCTGCTTGACATAGCCTTTCCAGGTCATTACCAAAATCTTCCCATGACTTCTTTTTCGATTCAACAACTATTTGTTTCGCTCCGTTTCTATCATCTACGTACAAATCCCTGTTTGCCTCGGCCCTTGTTTGGAGCCATTTCTGATAAGCCTTCTTTTTTCGTTTACATGGTGCTCTCACTTCTTCATTCCACCAAGACGTACACCTTTTCCCATCTTCACAAACAGTTGTTCCTAGGCATTCCCTTGCTGTATCTACTACAGCATCCCTGTATGCCACCCATTCTCTTTCTATATCCTGAACCTGCTTACTGTCTATTGTTCGAAACTTCTCACTAATCATATCCATGTACTTCCGTCTAATTTCCTCATCCTGGAGATTTTCTGCCCTTATTCGTTTGCAGACAGATTTCAATTTCTCTACCTTAGGCCTAGAGATACTTAAGTTCACTACAGATCAGATAGTGGTCTGTTCGGGAAACTCGTACATTCCTAACAGATTTCCTGAATTCGAAGTCGGTTAAGATATAGTCTATTATGGATCTGGTACCCCTAGCCTCCCATGTGTAGCAGTGAATTTCCTTATGCTTGAAGCATGTATTCGTAACTGCTAAACTCATACTAGCACAGAAGTCCAACAAACGCTTCCCATTTCCATTAGCTTCTGTATCTTCCCCACATTTACCAATCACCCTTTCGTATCTTTCAGTTCTATTTCCAACTCTCGCATTGAAATCGCCCATTAGCACTATTCTATCCTTGCTGTTGACCCTGAGCACAATGTCACTCAATGCTTCATAAAACTTGTCAACTTCATCCTCATCTGCATCCTCACTTGGAGTATACACCGAGATAATTCTCATCCTAATTCCTCCAAATGCCAAATCTACGCACATCATTCGCTCATTTACGTGCTCAACAGAAACTATGTTGCGTGCATTGGTATTCCTGATAAACAGCTCTACCCCATGCTCTGTGCTTCCCTTTCTAACACCCGTCCATTACACTTTACAATCTCCTATCTCTTCCTTGTTATCTCCCCTTACCCGAATATCACTTACTCCTAGCACATCCAGATGCATCCTCTTTGCTGACTCATCCAGTTCTACTTTCTTTCTTCCATAAGCCCCATTAATATTGATAGCTCCCCATTGAATTCCGTTTTGTTCGCCAAGTTGTTTCCAAGGAGTGCCTCACCTCTCAAGTGGGAGTGGGAGTCCGTTACTCCCATAGGTCCGGGGCTTGCTTAAAATGTTCTGAGCTCAGTAAATTCATGAAGCAGGATGTTACCCTACTTACACATAGTCCAAGTAAGGATCTCTCCTCTAACGCGTTATGAACCACCAGTGGATTGTATAGTCCTAGCCGCCTGAGCACAAGTTGGGCCATGACTCAGAATATGTCCCTGATGCCCACTCCCATTCCATAGCAACTGGTATCCCGACTCTCAGGACCACTTACTAGGCCACTCAGCCGTTGCCCATGGTTCACGAACTAGGACGTGACTACAGTAACCCACAAACATGAACCATCTTTATTTGTTTGACAAATCAAAATAATTTTATACTATTTTAAGTGATTTCAGAAGAAGTTCAGATGATATTGTCAAGGAGATTCGTTAAATCCTCTGTGGTTTTTTCTTGCAACGAATCCCCTATCCAATCTTCTAAAAGCTACTGGTTTTGGATTTGATATTAAATATAACAATAGGAAACACAGAATATCCCATTTGTTTTATATGGATGACCACAACGAAACACAAATGAATGCCCTGCTAAATATAACAGACTCCTATTCATCTGATGTGGAAATGATGTTGGGAGTAAAGAAGTGTAAGCTGCTAACAACTGAATGTGTTCAATACGCAAACTCCCAACCACATGAGCTTCATACCGGATCTTTAATTGAGGGAACGACACAAACAGAGACCTACAAATACCTTGGACTTGTTCAGAATACAACTCTGGGGCACAAAAGATCAGACAGGAACTCAATGACAAATATACATTGAGGTTGCATCAGATTTTACGTAGCTACCTAAATGCCAAGAACAAAATTAAAGCAATAAACACGTACACTATTCCAACTACAGGTAGCAGGTAGGGACCCTCTTCGGAGGCAGCCCTACCCAGGGAGTGGCGCCCCTGCCTATGCGAGTCCCAGAGCACACTGACCCGGTATGTAACATCTGGTATGGGTCCCAGCTCAGGGTTACGAGTGAAGACCTCAACGGCATCTACGGCGGAGAAGGTGGACTTCGGTACGGCGGAGATTGCAGAAGGGGCATACCCGTAGCATCTGTACTCCAGAGGAGCGGCTACGAAAGGCGTCTGTCTCCATGTTAGGGGCGGCCTAATTTTGAACCTGGCAGTAGGTATAAAATGCCTTTGGGTGTGGCGAGCCCATCGTAACAATAGCCTATATGGACAAAGCAGATATGGTGCCTCGGAAAAGGTTAGGGCGTCCCCTGCTAAAAGCGAGGCGCAGCTCTTCAGGTGCTGGGGGAACTGTGAAAAATGGGCAACCAGCACCAAACTACATCAAAATTGCAACAGTTAATGTACTGACACTGACGGGAAAGACAGAAGAACTGGTTGACTTCATGATAGAAAAAGATATAGCCATACTTGGACTGTGCAAGACCAAGAAGAGGGGTACAGGGGAGATCCCTCTGAGAGAAGGATACAGGCTGTATTACAGCGGAGGACCTGAAGCAAAAAATGGAGTGGCCATCATACTTAGAAGAGAAATCCAAGAATATCTGGAATATACAAAGTACGTCCGCGATAGGATGATGATGATGAGACTCCAGTTTTAAAATGGCGTGAAAGATCTATTTCAGTTGTATGCCCCACAAACTGGTTGCATAGATGAACATCTAGAGGACTTCTTAGAGGAAGTGGAGAGACAGATAGAAGATAAGGAAGTACTATTGATGGGAGATCTAAATGCACAAGTTGGAATGGAAAGACAAGGAAAGGAAGATGTTGTAGGGCCCTTTGGATATGGAAATGTAAATCCAGAAGGTGAGTTGTTGGTGGATTTTTGCATGAGGAATCAAATGATTGTTGGAAACACCTGGTTTAGGAAGAAGAACAGTCAGAAGATTACAAGGTATGGCTGGGGAGACAGACGAACAAAGACCATGATTGATTATATAATCATAGAGAAAGAACACCGGAAGAACCTTGTAGATGTAACAGCCATGCCTGAAGAAGCCTTTGGTGGAGATCATAGAGTTGTGATAGGAAAATTGAAAGTTGGAAAGATTGAAAAACCCCAATTAAGAAGAGAGAAAAGAATTAAAGTATGGAAGTTGAAGGAGAAAAGCATACAAGAAGAATTTCAAAGGGAAATAATACCCTTGGTACCCAGGACAGAGGTGGGGAATGTTGAAGAGGAATGGAAAAGATTTAAGGAAGCACTGGTTGGATGTGCAGAAAAGGTGTGTGGTAGAACATCAGGAAATGTGAAAGACAAAGAAACACACTGGTGGAATGATAGGGTAAAGATTAAAGTGAAGGAAAAGAAAATGGCATGGAAAGCATGGAAAACATCTAAGACTGAAGAAAGTAGAAGAAAATATGTGGAGGCAAGGAATTTGGCCAAGAAAGTATGTAGTGGAGGAAGAAAAGAGGAAAAGCTGGGCCTTATTCACACAGAAATTGAGAGATGATACGCAGGGCAGCAAGAAATTACTGTATGGTATCTTAAGAAACAAAAAGAGAGATCAAGTAAACACCAGATTTGTGAAGGATAAAGGTGGCATAATTTTAACAAAGCCAGAAGAAATAAGAAATAGATGGAGAGAGTATTTTCAGAAGCTGCTGAACATAAGAACGGATGACAGTCATTCAATGGACGACCAGGAAAGGCAATTAGTTGACGAAGAAATGGATAAAGAAATTACAATGAATGAAATTGAAATGGCAGTAAGAAAGATGAAGAATGGAAAAACTGCTGGAATAGATGAAATTTCAGTGGAGATGATAAAGGCAGCTGGAGCTGTAGGCCTGCAGTGGACATATCGGGTTCTCAGGAATGTCTCGGAGAATAGGGAGGTCCCTGAGGATTGGCAAAAACGAATAATCATCCCAATTTTCAAGAAAGGTGATAAGAAAGTTTTGAAGAACTACAGGGGAATTACTCTAATATCCCATGTTGCTAAGATAATGGAAAGGATACTGGAAAGTAGAATAAGGTTGAGGGTTGAGAAGCAGATACAGGAAAATCAGTTAGGTTTCAGAAGTGGAAGATCAACAATAGAGCCCATTTTCATTATGAGACAATTAATGGAAAAGCATTGGGAGTATGGGAATGATATGGTGATGACATTCATTGATATTGAAAAGGCATATGACAGTGTCCCTAGGACGAAAGTTTGGGACAGCCTGGTGCAAAAAGGAATTGGACAGGGATTAATAAAAATGATCATGGCATTGTATAAGGAATGTTGTAGTTGCGTGCAAACACAAGTTGGCAGGACAAGTTGGTTCAAAATAACTAGTGGGCTGAGACAGGGAAGTGTTCTATCACCAATCCTGTTTACAATAGTAATGGATGACATCATGAGAACAGCAAAAGCAGCATATGGAGGAAGAGAAATGAACATGATGTTATTTGCAGATGATATTGTGATTTGGGGAGAAGACGACAGGAAGGTTCAAGAACAGTTGAATGTGGTGAATGGGAAGATTGAAGAATGTGGATTGAAAATAAGTGTAGAAAAGAGTAAAACTCTTGTTATGACTAGAGGGGAGAAAGAAGGGAAAGGTCAGATTAGACTTGCAGACAAGCCCCTGGAAGTAGTGGAAACGTTTAAATACCTAGGGAGTGAATTAATGGAGAATGCTCGACTGGATGCTGAGATTAGTAAAAGGATTCAAGCTGGAAGTTGTTTCTATCATAGTGTAAGAAATATGTTATGGGGCAAAGATGTGCCAATGGAAGCAAAGGATACTATGTACAAGATGTATTACGTACCCATAACAACTTACAGAGCAGAAACTTGGACAATGACAAAGAAGGATGAGAGTCGAATACAGGCAGCCGAAATGATATTCTTGAGGAGTATGATACAGAAGAGTAGACGAGACAAAATAAGTAATGAGAAAATCCGGGAAGAAATTGGAGTGGAAAAAATGAATGATAAAATAGATAAGAGCCGACTAAGATGGTTTGGGCACATAAAGCGAATGAGCGATGAAAGAATGACAAAAAAAGGTGATGGAAATGCAAATCCAAGGAAGGAGAGGCCGTGGACGACCACGATTGAGATGGAAGGATACCATCCAACGCAGCATTATAGAAAGAAACCTGGACTGGGACACAGTGTTGGAGGAGGATTGGTGGAAAGACCGAAGAAAGTGGAGAGGAACCATATTTGCCCCTACCCGGCTACAGCTGGATAAAGGGAAATGATGATGATGATGATGATGACGACGACGACTATTCCAACTCTTGTTTATTTGTTCAGAATTCTGAAATGGCTGCTGCAGAAATAGACAGCATACATAGAAAAATGAGAACTTTGCTCACCACCTATAGACTACATCATCCAAATTCATGCATGGAAATCAGGAGGCCGAGGAGTACTGGATCTTCAAGTCATGCTCCTGAATCAGATAAAGAATGTAAGATGATACTTCCATGAAAAGCAAGAAAACAGCCTTCTCCATAAAGCTGTAGTACTTGCTGACAAGTACACTGTACTGTATCCATATAATGCCTCTGACCCTCATACAAATCACCAGCATATATATCACCAAGTATCCCTGCAGGAGAAAGAAGGGACCTAGGGAGAGAAGACCCTCCATGGAAAATACTACAGCAATCTAAACCAACAGAGCATAGACAAGAATGTGTCATGCATGTGATTACAAAGTGAGCACTTATTTGGGGAGACAGAGGGATTTGCAGTTGCTATACAAGACCAAGTAATAGCTACAAACAATTACAAAAAGTACATCATCAAAGACACTAGCATACTCTCCGACAAATGCAGACGATGCTCCGTTCATCTCGAGACCATCCACCATATCACTAAAGGCTGCCCAGTACTTGCCTCGATAGAATACACGAGACGACACAATCATGTTTCGGGAATTATACACCATGCACTTGTTCAGGAAAGCCAATTAACTCAGGAGTGTATCCCTTATTACAAGTACCATCCAACACCACTCCTGGAGAATGAGTCGATTAAGCTTTATTGGGACACTGCTATAATGACAGACAAAACAGTCAACCATAACAGACCAGACATCATACTGGTGAACAAGAAAACTGGGACAACTTTCATTATTGACACCGTAATCAACAATGACACTAACATCGGCAGGAAGTACCATGAAAAAATCAGCAAGTACAAAGAACTTGCAGAAGAGATCAAGAGAATCTGGAAGATGAAACTGGTACGGATAGTCCCTGGGATTCTATCAGTCAACGGCCTCATTCCACACACACTTCACAAGAGTCCACAAGAACTGGGTGTTCCACCGAACATCTACAAAATTATGCCACATTTTGTCCTCCTGTCAACAGGCAACATTGTGCGATCATTCCTTTCGCAAGAATGATGATCCCGTGATCTGAGTTTTATATATACCTGCACATCAATGTTTGTATTATAATGTGTATATACTTTAATTATTGTACGCCACTTGGTGAATCCCTTGCAACAACAACAACAACAGCAATAATAATAATAATAATAATAATAATAATAATAATAATAATAATAATAAATGAGAACACCATTTCTGTGTGCAGGTTTTGATGCTTCAAATAATGGAAACCCAAAATATTTCCCAACAGCTGCGAGGTATTTCGACAAAAAAAGCAAGGTGTTTGTAACAAAATTATATACTTCTATGAAGATGCAATCAAAAAGTGCTACAAAATGTCTCAAGAAATTTATAACAGAATTTTGGAACATGGTTTAATGTTGTCCAAGTTCAGAGTATACTGCTGATAACAAAAATTCTAATTTTGGGGAGAAAAATTCTGTAAATGTACAGCTAAAGGCAGAAAACCAAAACTTGGTTAAGTGTAACTGCTGTGCACATGCTGCTCACAATTCATGTAAATCTGGGATGAATTCTATGTCAACTGATATTGAAATGTTGATAACTGAAATATTTAAATACTTTGCAAATTCAACATAAGGAGTTTACACCATTCAGTTTCTTGCTATTGAATGTAACAATTTGTTAAGACATGCGTATCAACAAGATGTCTTTCTATAAAGCTTGCTATTAAAATACTGTTAAGAAACCTTCCAGCTATAGTATCTTATTTTTCAAGTGTTGTTGACTATCCAGTATTCATTAACACGTTGGGCGGCACACCGTTGTTGAAATCAGAGTTGGCATGACGCCATATGGCAGCACACTAGAGTTTCAGGCGATGCGCCGTAGATAATCACCTGTGACATCTATGTCCGTAAAATTGTTACTACGTGAAGAGCGAACTTCAGGGTCTATTCCAGCTATGTATTTCTACTGTGTGCCACCATGTGGCGCCATAGTATTCTTCCGAAGTCACTGACTGGCCAGTGGTCATTGTCACAAGTGAAAGCACCCCAGGCATTGTTTATTCCTCTTTTACATACGTATTATCACTCAGTTTGTATAGTTGTGCAAAAGTATAAAAAATGGAGGATAGTAGAAATAATGGTAAGCGACTTGCAAAGAAGAGAATTAGTGATGTGGATATTTGTGGATTACTGATGGATTCTGATGGAGAGGAAGATGTAAGTGTTGATGGCAGTGAATATAACGCTAGTGATAAGTGCAGTGACAGTGACAGCACGACGGATGTATGGAGTGATGCGGAACACGATGGCGATACTGATAGTGATATTATAGGTGGGGACGGTGCTGGTGCAAATGGTGTAGATAATCACGTGAACAATGATGCCTGGAGTCCTTGTATAGGGGCACAGAAAGATATTCCATTTACAAGCCGGGAGCATCTAAATCTTCAAATTGATACTTCTACACCCACACCATATGAGTTTTACCGACTGTTCCTAACAGATGAAGTTCTTGATTTGATGGTACTACAAACTAATATCAATGCAAATCAAACACTAGCGTCTATGCATATTAAGCGGTCTAGTCGTTTGAAGGAGTGGATAGATACCGCAAAGGAGGAAATGAAAGTTTTTATAGGTTTGAGATCGTGGATGGGTCTTGTAAGAATGCCTTCATTATCAAATTACTGGAGCCAGTTTTCTTTGTATGGAAATAGTGTAGCTAGTAAGGCAATGTCAAGAAATCGTTTTCAGTTACTACTTCGATTCTGGCACTTTGGTCCCAACGACTGTTTAGCTGGAAAGTTGCACAAGATTCAGCCACTGTTAGATATAATGCATATGAACTTCAAGAGAGTCATAACTCCAAGTGAAAATCTCGTAGTTGATGAATCAATGATTCCGTGGAGGGGTCGTTTATCATTCCAGCAATTTATGCCTGGTAAGGCACACAGGTACGGTGTTAAACAATTAAGCTGTTCGACAACATGGGCTACATCTACAAAACTAAAGTATATGCGGTAAAGGTACCTTGAATGATCAAAATACACTGAGCATGGCTTCTCAAGTTGTAATGCAACTTATGGACCCGTATCTGGACAGTGGTCGCTTTATCTGCACCGACAATTATTACTCATCAATTGAGTTAGCTGAGGTGCTACTGGATCGTAAGACACATTTTATTGGCACACTTGGGAAAATCGAAAAGGTTTACCAAAGAATGTTGTAAATGCAAAGCTTAAGAAGGGAGAACTCATTGCAATGGAGAATGGAAATGGATTGACAGTGATGAAGTGGAGAGATCAGAAGGACGTGCTGATTATGTCAACCAAATGTTCTAATGATGTAATTACGGGCAAAAAGAACAGGAAACACGAAGATGTGGTTAAACCGAAAATGCTAATAATGTACAATAAAATGAGAGGAGAAATAGATATTGCAGACACACTTTCTTCGTATCACACTGAAATGAGGAAAACCATCCGATGGTACCACAAAGTTGCAGATGATGTTCTTTTTGGTACTGCCGTTGTAAATGCACTGCTTCTGTACAATAAGACGCGGGTTACTGAACATCGAAAATGTCTCTTGCGGAGTTTCGAAGGAACATGGTCAGCACTCTACTTTGCCTAACTAACAACGCTGTTAGACGTACTCCTAAGAGAGAGAACCACTACCTTGGGGAAGCCAACAAGACAGAAGGACAGAAAAGTACCAGGTAAGTGTTATCAAGTTCAACATTATTGTACTTCTGAAGGATGTTAATACTAATTATAAAATTATTTTTTATTTCTTCCTTTCAATATTGCAGGAAAGCTCGAGGTCGGTGTCGAAGCTGCTATCAACAACTATGCAAGGTCATGGGCAGAAAGGCTGCTGCTTCTGCCGCAAAAAGGGTGTCAACTGTCTGCACAACCTGTCCTTCACAATTGAAATATCAGAGAAGGTTCAACCTTTTCAATACAAAACGTGTTGTATAAGAAGTTCACAACATAATATTTTCAGTTTCAATTGTGAATCTCAGTTCAATACGGGAAAATGAAGTTTTTAACTTATAACAACCTGTCCTGACGCACCTTTCCTTTGTCTGAAGTGCTTTGAATTATTTCACAACAAAGAGTGACAGAAGGCTAATTGTTGTCGAAAGTCTAATGCTTATGTTGCAATGTGAGTGTCATTGCCTGCCAATCGTGCTGAGACTCATATTTTCATTGTTTCGAGTTATCAGAAAACTGTTCACAACAATATGTAATGTAATATAACTACTTGTTTTGCATTTTACTAGGTTTTCATAAATATTGCTTTAATTTGAATTAGCAAATAAATCTCCCGTATTTGAAATTCGTAATGTACATTCCATGTCAAAAAATTCTGTGACACCATATGGCGTCACGCTATATTTTATCTTTCGTAAAAAAAAATTTGATGTGTCACCATATGGCGTCACACATGACCTTGGTATGGTGAGATAAAATTTCCTCAGTACATCATATAAATACATTCCAAGATTATATAAACAGTCTACAATGTGTACAATGGCTTTGGCACCAGCGGAATACTATTCAAATACATGCCTGGCACCAGTGGAATAGTGTGCTACAATCGGCTCCGCACTCAATGTGTTAAGGAACATTCATTAGGTTCCTCAGAATCAGAAACCAGTACATTTTTCATTACATACAGCAGATGTTTTCCATAACACAATTCTAGTCTTGAAAAACAAATGAGTTATATACTGTAATTAAAAATCTGAAAATGCAACTTGAGCAAATAATGGGGGAATCAATTCTTGGTTACAAAGTGACTCAAACATTAGATAAATTGAATGTTTGTTTAGGCTACTGGTGAAGTTACGGTCTGCAAAAATGATTTTGTCTATGAAGTTAATTAATTAATTAATGCATGGGCGGGTTAAAGTTAGTAGAAATACTGGGCCGATTGCAGAAACTATGACCAGTTTTAAGCCATAGACATCGCCTACCTAAACAACATCTAAATCAGGCATGATCTTCCATTGCATAAACAATGTTCAGTCAATGTCTAACTAGACATCGCTTAAAGTTTCAATTTTGGTTTGAAAATGAAGACAGAAATATCTTTCATGCAACTCATTGCTTGTCGCAACCAATGAAATTCGGCGGTGCGCGCGCCGAACGCCAGTCAGCTGTTTGTCTTCGTACACATTACTCAAATATGACTGAGCATGACTTGCCCACAGATAAATTTCATAATATTATCGACACTAAAGCGACGCGCCACCGTACAGGAAGTGTAGCTTTCATTATAGCATTGTTACAGTGAGTGTAATCTACTCATAAATACGGTAGCTTCAACAAAGGGAAGGTGAAGCAATAGTAACGTGTAACCGAGTGTGTTGTACGGGCCATATGATGTAGCTTGCATTCTGGAGATCGTAGGTTCGAAATGCATCGACAGCCGTGAAGATTGTTTTCCGTAGTTTCCCTATTTTTACACCAGACAAATACTAGGGCTGTTATTATGGCCACGGCTCTTCTTCCCCAGTCCTCTTTAAACAATAATCACCACCACTTTCCTTTTCCTATCTGATAGTTGCCAAAAACATACGATTATATATATTAAAAAACCATACAACCTACTTTTTAGTTTTCACAATTATGTGTGTTTACTTGGCAGTAAATATAAGTGAAACCTTCCGGTTGATGTATGTGAAAGCCCTCTGACGATCGGGACATGTAATTCGGATATGTATGTAATTGAAGTGACCTATAATTCCAAGGAAATTACCCCATGTATATAAAAAAATATATTGGTTGCCAAGAACTGTATTCAAGTTGACAGTTACTGGACTGTCACTTTGTCAGTCTCAAGAAACAAGTCTCTCAAAAAGAAACCTTATTTTAAGATGTATCTCCCCGTGCAAGTCAAACGAATTGCTGCGATTTAGCAGCGGGCGACCCACAGAGAGGCCCCACCTTATCAATACAATTTTATTACTGTAAGAGTTAGCTTACAGGACTGGTTTCGACTTTAAATAGTCATCATCAGCTGTACATGCATACCTTAACATATGTGTCAAGCATTAGTTTGTATGCCTTTTCCTAAAGGGAGATGCCATGGGGAAGCATCATGTTTAAGTGGCCAAATTGGGCATGTTGAATGTAAAATGGTTATGTACTATAATTCAGGTACCTAAGTATAGAACTATGTCCTTAAGACTAGAATTTGTTTATGGAACCTAACTTAAGCTTGAATTTAAATTACAATTGTATGAAAAACATTAAAATGTTCAGTACATTTGTTCTTGTTTTGAGTCGAATGTTATAAATAAATCAGTGCTTGCATTTGTAGGCAATGCTGTAGTTCTCTACGAAGACTTCTTAAATGTCTCCATTTGTGTGGTGAAATGCCTCTGTTGTTAACAAAACCCAGTTATATAGACGGAGGTAAGTATGTGCAGCTGTGAGTGGAATATTATCTGTAAGTGTTGGAGGAAGTTGTGGTCTTGATCGTTAGTAAATATTTCTTGTTGCAGAGTGGTGGCTCTTTCCTGGTCTATAGCTGTATGCTGATATATATTATTGTTGCTGTCGTGGTTGGGTTGCGTTGGATTGAGCTTGGCGTTAGGAATTAAGACGAGAATTGTCTCAGTGTATTCACTATGTGAGGGTGCAGATGAGGATGAAGTTGACAAGTTTTATGAAGCATTGAGTGACATCGTGGTCAGGGTCAACAGCAAGGATAGAATAGTGCTAATGGGCTATTTCAATGCGAGAGTGGGAAATAGAACTGAAGAATACGAAAGGGTGATTGGTAAATGTGGGGAAGATAGGGAAGATAGGGAAGCTAATGGGAATGGGAAGCGTTTGCTGACTTCTGTGCTAGTATGGGTTTAGCTGTTATGAATACATTCTTCAAGCATAAGGCTATTCACCGCTACACATGGAAGGCTAGGGGTACCAGATCCATAATAGACTATATCTTAGCCAACTTCGAATTCAGGAAATCTGTTAGGAATGTACGAGTTTTCTGGTCATTTTTTGATGATATAGACATCTATCTGATCTTCAGTGAACCAAGTATCTCTAGGCCTAGGGTAGAGAAATTGAAATCTGTTTGCAAACGAATAAGGGTAGAAAATCTCCAGGACAAGGAAATTAGACAGAAGTACATGGATATGATTAGTGAGAAGGTCTGAAGAGTAGACAGTAAGCAGGTTCAGGATATAGAAAGAGAATGGGTGGCATACAGCGATGCTGTAGTAGAAACAGCAAGGGAATGCCTTGGAACAACTGTGTGTAAAGATGGGGAAAGGCGAACATCTTGGTGGAATGATGAAGAGAGAGAGCAGCTTGTAAACGTAAAAAGAAGGCTTATCAGAAATGGCTCCAAAGAAGGGCTGAGGCAGACAGTGATTTGTATGTAGATGAAAGAAACAGAGCAAAACAAATAGATGTTGAATCCAAAAAGAAGTCATGAGAAGATTTTGGTAATAACCTGGAAAGGCTAGGTCAAGCAGCAGGGAAACCTTTCTGGACAGTAATAAAGAAAGTAAGAGAGGGAAAAAGGAAATGAACAGTGTTTTGAGTAATTCAGGTGAACTCATAATTGATCCTAGGGAATCACTGGTGAGGTGGAGGGAATATTTTGAACATCTTCTCAACATAATAGGAAATCTTCCAGGTGGTGTTGTGAACAGCCAAGCTCATGGGAAGGAGGAAAATGATGTTGGTGAAATTATGCTTGAGGAAGTGAAAAGGATGGTAAATAAACTCCATTATGACAAAGCTGCAGGAATAGATGAAATTAGACCTGAAATGGTGAAATATAGTGGGAAGACAGGGACGAAATGGCTTCATCGAGTAGTACGATTTGCACGGAGTTTTGGAAAGGTACCTTCAGATTGGACAAAAGCAGTAATTGCACCTATCTATAAGCAAGGGAACAGGAAGGATTGCAACAACTATCGAGGTATCCCATTGATTAGTATACCAGGCAAATTATTCACTGGCATCTTGGAAGGGAGGGTGCTCTCAGTAGTAGAGAGGAAGTTGAATGAAAACCAGTGAGGTTTCAGACCACAGAGGGGCTGTCAGGATCAGATTTTCAGTATGTACCAGGTAACTGAAAAATGCTACGAGAGGAATATGCAGTTGTGTTCATGTTTCGTAGATGTAGAGAAAGCATATGACAGGGTACCAAGGAAAAAGATGTTCGCCATACTGGGGGAATATGGGATTAAGGGTAAATTATTAAAAACAATCAAAGGCATTATGTTGACAATTGGGCTTCAGTGAGAATTGATGGTAGAATGAGTTCTTGGTTCAGGGTACTTACAGGGGTTAGACAAGGCTGTAATCTTTCACCTTTGTTGTTCGTAGTTTACATGGATCATCTGCTAAAAGGTATAAAATGGCAGGGAGGGATTCAGTTAGGTGGAAATGTAGTAAGCAGTCTGGCCTATACTAACGACTTGGTCTTAATGGCAGATTGTGCCGAAAGCCTGCAGTCTTGCAATTTGAAAATAGGTGCAATGAGTATGGTATGAAAATTAGCCGCTCAAAGGCTAAATTGATGTCAGAAGGTAAGAAATTCAACAGAACTGAATGTCAGATTGGTGTTACAAAGCTAGAACAGGTCAATAATTTCAAGTATTTAGGCTGTGTGTTCTCCCAGGATGGTAATATAGTAAGTGAGATTGAATCAAGGTGTAGTAAAGCTAATGCAGTGAGCTCGCAGTTGCGATCAACAGTATTCTGTAAGAAGGAAGTCAGCTCCCAGACGAAACTATCTTTACATCGGTCTGTTTTCAGACCAACTTTGCTTTGTGGGAGTGAAAGCTGGGTGGAATCAGGATATCTTATAAGTTAGATGTAACAGACATGAACGTAGCGAGAATGATTGCTGGTACAAACAGGTGGGAACAATGACAGGAGAGTACTCGGAATAAGGAGGTAAAGGCCAAGTTAGGAATGAACTTGATGGATGAAGCTGTACGCATAAACCGGCTTTGGTGGTGGGGTCATGTGAGGTGAATAGAGGAGGATAGTTACCTAGGAGAATAATGGACTCTGTTATGGAGGGTAAGAGAAGTAGAAGGAGACCAAGACGACGGTGTGGCGGTGCTCATATTAAAAACAAACGCAACTTTCATTAAGATTTTGATGTGAAGAGAAAGCCATTATGGGAGGGCAAAGAGTGAACGAATTTACATGGACCCAACAATATCAGTCGTGAACATTTGGCAAATGTGGAGAGAGGCTACCTACAGTGGCTGCTCCAAAACTAGTCGCATCTTATAGCAAATTTCACAGAATTTTCCAAACATGTTTCAATATCGGGTCTGGGCACCCGAAAACAAATACATGATCACACTGTGAAGAATAACGATACAAAATAATTCTACATCACCAGCCGAAAGAGCAGACCTAATAATTTTGAAGCAAGAGGAAGATGATGTCCTAATACAATTTTGCTTTACGTCGCACCGAAACAGATAGGTCTTACGGCGATGATGGGATAGGAGTAGGAAGGAAACGACCGTAGCCTTAATTAAGATACAGCCTCAGTGTGTGCCTGGTGAGAAAATGGGAAACAACGGAAAACCATCTCTAGGGTGGGCAACAGTGGAGTTAAAACCCACTATCTCCTGAATACAAGCTACGTGACCCTAATCGTACAGCCACTTCCTCACAACCTAACTTCATAATATTCATGAAAAAATAGAATAAGATCCATATATTCTTGGACAGAAGATCAGTCTGGAAGGGGACATCTGCAATCGTCTTGAAGACAGGATTCGCCATGAAGCAGGACCAGAAGGCATTAAATCTCAGAAAACATAGAGGCTGTTTTCTGACTCTGCTACAAGTCCACGAGAACACGACTATCATGGGCATCTTGTTTGATTATGTTAACAAAAATATTTTTAATAAAGTAGAACACATTTTTCCTATCCGGATAGAGCGTTTGGGAGAAGTGAAAAGTGTACCAAACTTGTGAAAAAATATTATAGCCACAAGAATATCATGCTATTCTGGAAAAACATGGCTTTTAGGGAGAGATTGGAAGCTACTTGATTTTAAAAAGAGCACCAATAATATCAAGAAAACTAAGCTCCCATTCTTGATGCAGGAACAGCATGTTGTTCTGTGAAAAAAAAAAAGAAGCTTCTGCCATAATACGTACAATGGAGACCTCAGTGAATACCAAGTGGTGAAGAAATCAATCCATTCTTGGAGGAACTTTTGACAGATTGGTGAAAGTACTACAGGAATGCGATGAAACATCTGCAGAGAAGGAGGAGGATGTTGAAAAACTCAGAGAAGGAGGATGTTGAAAAACTTCTGAAGTTTGTTCCTCTGTCTAATAAGCTCTGAAGAACTTCACAGACTGTGCAAATGCGCACACAGAAGTACGCTACACTGAAGAAGAGCCATTTTTAAAGCATTACACAGCAGCTACGACTACTAGAAAAATGTTAAGGCTGTGCCAGTGCGTTCTTAAATTTTCATTCACCATATTTTTAATGTGTTTTTAAAATTCTTTTCTATGACAGATATTTGACAATTCAACGACGTTTTGTTTACCTTACCAATTTTCAAAGGAAGTTTGGGCATCCCTACATTTCAGTAAATCCATAATATTACATGATAACTTCTAAATCTGACATTTCTATATATTTCAGTTTATATGAAAGTATATAAGAGGAAATAAATCATTAAAATCCCACTGTTTTTAGTGTTTGCTACCGATCTCTGAAATGTGAAACCTACCCTGTGCATGTAGATGTTTTATTCCAAAAGCTACTGCCTGTAGCTGTTTTCCAAAGTTGACCAGAATTGATTTAGTTTACTTTTGGAAACAACTTGGCATTCTAATGCTAATAACTTCAAAACAGGGTCTTAGGCTGTTAAAACTGTTCTTAATATTACTTTGAAAATACTTATGCCATAATGAAGTAATATTGCCTACGTAGGCTTCAGTTTTAAAAAAATGCATTTCCAGAAAAATCAATACTTTTGACAGCAAATTATTGAAATGAGCTCTTCAATTATGACAGGACCAGTAAGATTTTATTAAGATTATCTTTACAATCACAAGAAAAATTATTCCACCAGTTATGTTCACCTCAAGACCCTAGAAATCTTACCTCCAGTGCAGGTGTGTACCATATTCCATTTGTGTGATAAAAGTTTACATTGTGACCACCAAATGCATATCAAAACCAAGATTTGAAAAATCAGTGATGCCTTATTCAGCTACAAAAATATGCAGAGGCAGAGCACACCCTCCTCTTCCTCAGTTACAAAATGAAATTTGAGAAAATCACAGTTTTGGTTACCAAACACGAGTACCATGCTCTTCCCTATCAAGAAACTATTGAAATACTGAAACAAGAGAACTGTTTCAGAAAGAAAGGAGAGGTGCTATAGATTAACAGAAATGGGCAATTGGTGCTCATCTCAGAACACAAGAATGGCCCTAATGGGTTACCCTGCAGAGGTCTTGGTAAAACCAATCTCAGTCATAAAGGTACAGGTGCCCATCCAGTTCAAGTCATTTCATGAAGAAGGGTTGAAACGATATATTCACAATGTTGGTATGGCCTAATATTCCAAGGAGTCCATCAGTGGACAAAAATAGTGAGTTCTGAACAATGAAATTGTTTCTTTGTCTCCAGAGTCAAAATTGTGTTTAAAAAAGATAGATAAGAAAAGATGCAGTTGGAATGATATGCATGTGTGGAGCAGAACCAACTTCCATGCTTGCCTTACATGCTGTTCACACTATGAAGATTATTTGTTATGCTTACTAAATAACATCCAACTTAGCTGGCCTTCTCTGTTAAAAATGAGTGTACCTTTTCATCCTCCATCCAACTTAACCTTTAAAACCCATTACACTCTCCTCCTGCACCAAAATTATTAACTGCTGTAAACATCATAATAATGTATGTGACAGGTAGGTAACTTGCAGTAAAATATAATGATAGAAATCAATTTTCAGTTTGACACAAACAGGAGAAATTTCAACCAGTTTATCCAATGCAAAATTTGGAGCATGCACTGTATGAAAGTTTGAACACCAGGAAGCTACATATTTCTGTGAGCTGGGATTGTTTCTTGGAATGCAGAGTGCTGGTGAAGTGTTGTGAATCAAGGTGTCGGACGTAGTTGGTTTTCTCTTTATCTTAAAATGTGTTTATAGCTGATGTATTTTGTTAGAATCAATCACATTTCACTGTGTGCTGTAGGGCTAAAGGAAGTCTATTGATATGAGTGAGTAGTTGTTTACAATATCTGGCTTTGTGTTCAACATCTTCAACATAAGAGTGCCAGTATATTATTGAAAAATAAAAACCAGTTCCACCTTATACTGCTCCGAAAGGAGATGAGGAGACTAGTCTTGCTGCTCATAAATGACAAGTATACACGAATGAAAATGAAAAAAAATCAGCCTGGGTCTGAGAATTTAAAACAATCCAAATGTCAAGCTCACCAGTTTGCCTACTTTGAGAATTATCTTTCCTTTATGTTCTGCCTCCTCAGCAGCTTTCATTTCAGCTTCCAGCAATTTAGTCTTTGTGGTATTGAAAAGTTCCCAAAGGTCGCAAGCATCCCGGTACTCTTGAGAAGTGCGCTGAAATACAAACATCAAATAATGCAAAATAGTAATTTATTATTGATGAACTTTTAATTAATATGTAATAAAATTGTTCATTTTCACACATTTTCTGGAACTGGAAAGCCAGAATATCACAAAGACATCAAGACTGAGTTTATTATAAATATAATGTTGTCAACATCAAACTTTTCATAAAATTATGCACCCTTTTTTTTTTTTTTAGCTTTTGATCACTGAACCACTACTTCAACCTTGGCACACATTCAAACTAAATACTATCTTCTCAGTACTATTCAGAATGTAGTTGTAGTTCATCTCTCTCCCCTTACAAAGTGTGCACATAACACTGTCGTAAAGAAAATAACTGATTTTTTTTGGAAAAGATTCAAGTAAATTAAATTAAAACCCTAAGATATATGAATTATATTGACAGCAGAAAGAATAAGGAGTTACTGAATAATATCAATGCAGTCCTGAAACATAGTAGTACTGTAATAATGATAATGGTTTTATGTCCCATTAACTTCTTCTACAGTTTTCAGAATCAAGGAGGTGCCAGAATTTTGTCCCATAGGAGATCTTTTACGTGCCAGAAAATCTACCAACATAAGGCTGATGCAATTGAACATCTTCAAATACCACCAGACTGAGCCGGGATCAAACCTGGTAATGAGCTACTCAGTCTGGCAGTCCTGAAACAGGATGTACAAAAATAAAAGCAAAAGGAGAATGACTATTTTCAGAATTTTATTTGACAACATTATGGAGCTCTACTACACTTTGGATTAACATTCACAGCTTTTTGGTAAAAACATTTACAGAGTGGACTGGACATCATGGGACTACTGACTGCCCACCAAGCTCTTGTGATATGACACCATGTGATGTTAGTCTATGTGTGAACAATTGTGAAAAATATGGTGTTTTCCATATCGCTAAAAAATGTAGGTGAACTGAGAATGTCCATTCAAAATGCACTTCTTACCATTAACCTTTATTGTCCCATATTTGTGAATTGATTGTAAGCCACTGCACGAAATGTATTCTGCAAAGAGGCAGACACTAAGAACATTATCTTAATGGTTGTATAGTACAACCTGTATCTGAAAAGTCTTATGAAATAAAGACAACAAGTTACACACAAAACTCCTTTACTGGCCTTCAAAGTAATCACTGTTAGCTACAACACACTTTTGACATCGACTGTAAAGCTGCTGGAAGCTGGCAGCAAACACTTCTTTTGGAATCTCCCGGAGAACCCTTGTCACGTGTTTTTGGATACCTGCTACACTGCCTTACCAGTGGCCTTTCAGGGCTAATTTAAGACGGGGGAACAAAAAAATCTGCCGGCGCCAAATCTGGAGAATACGGCGGGTGTGGAAGAACAGTCACCTGGCGTTCAGCGAGAAACTGGGTCATGCGGATCGCGGTGTGCAGGCAGGAATTGTCGTGCAGGAGCTTCCGCTGTCCACTCCAGTACAGTTCAGGCCGAACCCATCTGATGCGTTGCAGTAGCCGTTTCAAAAGTCCCTCGTAGAATCCCGCGTTGACAGGGGTACCCTGGGGTACAAATTCATGATGAATGACACCATTGCTGTCGAAAAAGGCAATCAGTATTGTCTTAATCTTGGACTTTGTGCGCCGACTTTTCTTGGGAGGCGCAGAAGACGCTGAACACCACGCCACTGACTGTCTCTTGGTCTCCGGATCATACTGGTAGCACCACGACTCATCTCCTGCAATGATGGTTTTCAACCCCTCTAGATTTTGGTCACAAACGTCAATGAAATCTCCCGACGTTTCCATCCGAGTTTGCTTCTGCTCGTATGTCAGGTTGTGCGGTACAAACCAGGCACAAATCTTCCGTTTTTTCAAATGCTTGTGAACAATGGTCCTTGCACTGTCCTTGCCTACACCCACTTCAACTGCTTTCATTTGTAGGGACAGTCGCCGATCATTCGCAAGCATCTGTCGCACTCGTTCAATGTTGTCTGGAGATGTACTTGTGGTTGATCAACCCAAATGTGCCTCATCCTCAACACCTTCCTTTCCATCTTGAAAGCGTTTAAACCAGTCAAAAACGCACTTTTTACTCACTGCATGAGCGTTTCATGTTAACGCGTTGCTCCGTTTTGCACACTGACTCTGTGCGATGTCTTGCAGCGTTCAACTCCTTTTAACTGCGTTGAGTCCTCTTGAATTCCAACTTTATCTTCATACTGTCACTTAGCGTCATGTCTTGCAATGTGTATGCACGAGCGCATCGTCCGAACTAGCACGGTGTACAGACTAGGCGACCATTCACGGAACTTTTCAGGCACAGGTTGTATGTCACAGGAAACTAACTACTGCACCATCCTGTATGACCGAATGTGACAAATTAACATCGCAAAAATTTGTGTTCTAGTTACAAGGCAATGGATCCATCAACCAAGGAGCTCTACATTTCTTGCCTGCTTTGCTTCCACTATTGCAGAGTATTTTACCATTTAAGTAGTAAAAATCTTAGACCACTTTTGAAATTTAATGTCCTAACCTGATATGTTCATTTGAATGTGAAATACATTACATAACTACAAAGTTCTGCAGCATAAATAAGCTATTGTAGTAACCATTCCTCAGAAAAAAAAGAGAGAAAAAAAGGAAAAGAAATGAGGTCCTCTTAATCTTAATACCTGAAATACCTCCCCAGACAGTAATTACTTGAAACATTGAGCCTTTCCTCCATCAATCAATCAATTTATCAATCAATACTGATCTGCATTTACAGCAGTCACCCAGGTGGCAGATACCTTATCTGTTGTTTTCCTAGCCTGTTCTTAAATGATTTCAAAGAAACTGGAAATTTATTGATCATCTCCGTTGGTAAGTTATTCCAAACTCTAACTCCCCTTCCTATAGATGAAAATTTGCCCCAATTCATCCTTTTGAATTCCAACTTTATCTTCATATTGTGATCTTTCTTTTAAAGACACCTCTCAAACTTATTCGTCCACTAGTGTCATTCCACGCCATCTCTCCACTGACACCTCCAAACATACCACTCATAATACCAATATAAATGGTCCGTTATTGGACATAATAAATTTTCCAGCTAACTCATTCCTGGTTGCCAGCGTTTCGCCCCAGTGTGCCAAGTAGGGCTCATCAGTTGGTAAATAGCACACCCACCAAGACGCATGGCTAGTGCATACCGGGGAGGTCCCTGCGTAGGATACTTGGCGCCATCAGCAGTGCCAATGCACTATGAGAGACTTTGTCTCATTACCAAAAACTGATGCCCGCCTGGCCATCAGATGATATAGATGCTGATTCCCATAGGGAACCCAAAATATTTGTCTCCAATGAGTAAATTTATAATACCAATATAAATAGTCCATTACTGGACATTATTAATTTTCCAGCTAACTCATTCCTGGTTGCCAGCGTTTCACCCCAGTGTGCTAGGTTGGCTCGTCAGTTGGTAAATAGCACACCCATCAAGACGCATGGCTAGTGCGAATGAGTTCCTGAAAAAGTTTCATGTCCAATAACGGACCATTCACTTTTTTGTTTTTTTTGTTTTTTGTTTTTTTGTTTTTGCAAGTTGCTTTATGTCGCACTGACACAGACAGGTCTTATGGCGACGATAAGGACCATTCATATTGGTATTATAAATTTATTCATTCGGAACAAATATTTCAGATTTCCTATGGACTTTTCCTATCTGCGAAACTCACAACCTGACTTTTAACCCCGTTTATCATCATACCATTGTCCACCGTCCATCTCACAACACTATCGAGGTCACCCTGCAGCCGCTCACAATCTTGTACCTTATTTATTACTCTATACAGAATAACATCATCTGCAAAAAGCCTTATCTCTGATTCCACTTCTTTACTCATATCATTTATTATATATAAGAAACCATAAAATTCCAATAATACTTCATTGGGGAAGTCCCTTCTTAATTATTACAGAGTCAGATAAAGATTCACCTACTCTAATTCTCTGAGTTCTATTTTCTAGAAATATAGCAACCCATTCAGTTACTCTTTTGTCTAGTCCACTGCACTCATTTTTGCCAGTAGCCTCCTATGATCCATCCTATCAAATGCTTCAGAGAGGTCAATCACGATACAGTCCATTTGACTTCCTGAATCCAAGATATCTGCTATAGCTTGCTGGAATCCTACAAGTTGAGCTTCAGTGGAATTACCTTTCCAAACCCGAACTGCCTTCTATCGAACCATCCATTATCTCACAGGAGTTTGTGTCAGACCAATAAACACAATTGTGACAATTAACATGTCAATTTAGTTTGAAGATTGCCTCATCTGTCCAAAAATTGACAACCAAAAATTTGGATGTGCTTCTTTCTAGATTACAAATAACTTGCATAACTTGAGTCTTCTGTCATTATCTTGAAGCAAAGTGTAAAGTTATTTTGGGCAAAAAGGCAACTCTTTTAGGATTCTCTGCAGGCTCCTTCAAGATTTGCCCAACTGAGGGGACGCCTTTCTCACTGGATAGGAACTTGTTTCAAATGCATGAGCACCAATTTTGAGCATCTTTTTCTTCGTTTCAAACATTACATAGCCGACCAGATTTTGACGCATCTCTTATATTTAAATTTGAGGTTGAGTTTCCACAAATGTTGTCAAGTCGGTAATGGTACATCAGTAAACCTCATACTAAAGTCATTATGAATTTTAGAAGTCTCTATATCAAACTTGTACCATAATTGAAGCATGTACATTTGTTGTTTATGAGTAAACATGTGTGCCATTGCAAAGATGTTACACAACAAACTATCTACATGTGTACTTAGGTAAGATTTTATGCCCCCTTTTATAATGTAATTATCAGTTTCAAGTTTCTTTAAATTTTGATGTAGGGTTTTCTCTTGTAAACTTAGATTCAATGTAGACCTCCATTCCCCGTCCCTAAAGGGAACTTGTAAAATATAAGGAAGCACGAGTGATGTACACTCGTTAAACGTCCTCTCAACTTAAATTTTGGAGACTTAAGTTTTTCTAACTGTTCAACTAAAAATCTTCTTTTCGGACTTTAATTTTCTTCCTTTACTTAGTCACCAAGCAGTATGGATTAAGCTTGTGCTTCATCGGGACTTATATCCAATTTGGTAACGTGAATATTTTCCCTGGAGTGCTTTGGTTTTGCCTCCTTTCATTTTGATTTTTGGCCTTTTTGGTAAATTTAACCTTTCTATTCTTTCTTCACCTTGTAACCGTGTAAAGTGGGCCTTCTACCCCTCTTAACAATGATCTGTAGATCCTATTTTCTTATATCATGTGAATAACGAGTGTATGACTGACTTTCAAGCAACTGGTTATTGCTTTTCAAATGATAATGTATTCTCTGGCTCATTTGTGGGCATCCTAGTAAACTTTGTTAAATGGCTTCCTGTGGGTTCAAGACCCTTGCATTTTGTAAATTATACTCCTGGACCCTTGTAATATTTTGTAAATGGAACTACTGGGTTCGAGACCAGTTTTGGCAAATCGTTATCAGAAGCTACGGCTTCTTTCTAGATAGGTATTTAACACACCTTTTCTAAACTATGCAGCCTAGCCTAAACCATTCTGTAACGACATGTAAGAATCAAAATTCTCTGTATGTAAAGTGTGTAAGCTTCTGTGTTCAGGTAGAATAAATTGCTCTGAGATGTTGAGCTCTTTCTTGTAAGTGATCTCTGAGCTTCCGAGCTCCTTGTGTTAAAGAGTTGACGAGCTCTCTTTTAATAATGTAATATTACTGAGCCTTGGGCTCTACTTGTTGTTGCCTGAGCTTCCTGCTCTCTTTTTATTACCTTGTTATATTGGTGTGAAAAGAAAGAAAATACAAATTTCTCAAATTTTAATAGGTTTTCTTGAACTTAAATTTTGCTATGTCCAGCCATTCACCCCTCACACTTCTTTCCCTCTCTGCTCCACAGAAAACACAATAATAACAACAAGAATAGCAGCAGCACGTAACACTATTTTTCTACATAGTTTCCATTAACATCTACACATTTCTTCAATTGCACTGGCAGTTGTACAAGACACATGACCCTTCTGTTCACTCACTGTGATAACAATAAGAAAAGCGACTGTAAAAGCAAGTGTGTATCGTATTGTAAAGCGCGCCTAAGCGTTGGTGTCATTTCTACAACCTGCACACACCAGCATTTTGCTGAATGGTTTTTTAAAAATCAAATTTAAATATAGATTTTATTTGAAAGGTTGAGTCCAAACATATAACGGAGTAAATGAATAGAAGAAGAGACATACAGTAACCATCTATAATAGATGAAAAGAATAAAGATATAAAGGAAACAACTGTAAAACCTTGCAAGACATTTGGTGTTTATTACTTTGAATCTATTGCTACATTTATGAATGTTAAAGTACACTCTGCCAGTTTCAAAGTCTCATTCATACTCCCAGATCTTCACATTAGTCTTGAATTCATGGTGAGGCTGAGTTTAAACCCAGATAGCAGCTTGTATAGCTAACAGCTAGAACCAATCTATTTCCAGATATAGAAACTATAATGAAACAAATGATAGCATGCGATAAGTAGGCAAGAAGAAGACAGCAGTTTATACATCTTACTTCACAATGACATTTTATTTCAGTTCTGGTATGCCTAGTTTCCTTGGCATGGATAATATTGAAATGAGAAAACCTGTTCAGTTTAGCTTCTATTCTATTTTATGCATCTTTTATTCAAGTGAAATTATAAAGAAGTTTCCTTTATAAAATATTAATTAAAAATCCATATAACTAAATCTACCGTCTTCTTTTCACAAACTAAATATCTAGATGGTGGTCACAACTATTATCACTCCCAAATGCGATTTTATTTGACGTAAATAAATATCACACGAGAACACGTTCACTTCCTTGTGTAAACTACTTTATTGTCACTGTAAGTTACAACACACAATTACACACAATAGCAAGTGACACTACGACACCTAATAGCGGAGTACCCTGAAGTCGATTCTGACGAGTACAGATATCAACAACACTGACTTGCTCACTATAACACAAATTCTCTTGAACTGACTGACTCACTGATTGACAGCTCGATATATATACTGTTCGATCAACCATCTAGAATTATTGATTTCTGGAAGGGTTCTTACAATACTCTAAATGGAACACACTCGAAACATCGATCGACCAGCTAGTCGAATGGAGTACTCCAGTAATGAATCCAGCTCCAAACTTTCGATTACTGTTTACCAATACACATGGAAATCTCTCCAACATTCCTAATGTCTCTACACGTATCTGGATAATAAACCTTATAGCAGGTTTCCAGAACCCTTCATATGTACCAAATTATAGCAGAATAACCTAATATACGAACATTATAGACTTTTCTACAGCTTACGACTATATAGATTTTGAGGTTAAACTTATACACAATACGTATTTGAGGTTATACAAATTTATAATACATATTTACAGGGAACCACGTATGAGTCATATTTAACATTTAATAAAAGATAATTTAGCATTTAATAAAATATAATTAAAATATATTAAACATAATAATCTAAGGTTTTACAACAGTTAGGATGTCTTACCTACAACACTATCCTGCACAAAAACAAGAGACTGTGAGTCCAGCAGAGCTCAAATATAAGTAACAGCCCTATCACCTACCTACCTTGTAAAAAGCTTTTGCATTGTTCACCATCAACTGGATATCTGATGTAAGTTCATCAGCATCCTCATATTCATCAGTCTTCAGTTTCTGCTGGACTTTCAACAAGTCGATGGGATTAGAGACAACCTGCACACACCAGCATTTGGTTAAATGTCGTTAAGAAAATATTGAATTTTTATTTTATATATTAATTTTATTTGAAAGGTTGATTCAAAAAACATAATAGAATAAATTAATAGACGAGGATACTTAGAGCACCCATTTTAACAGATGGAAAAAATAAAGAAACAAAAAAATCATTGTAAAACATTACAAGGCATGCTAATGGATGAGTTGATTTATTTGAAATGGAAAAGTTAGTAATAAGGATGGATGTTTCCTGAAAAGATAGATCATTCCATATACATTGCTGAATAGTCTACAGACAGACATGGAGTGATTTAAGAAAAGCATATGCACATGCTCTCTCATTTTCTCAAAAACAAACATTCTAACAACTTGTCCAGATGTCTTGTATTATAGGTGAGTTCGATATTTTGACCAAGTATTCTGCCATATGATATAAATTTCATAATGATCCGTATCGAGAAGCATTCAACGTTAAATGGGGTAAGAGTGAGTCGACCTATTCAATACACAATTATCAATGACTATTTTGTATGTGAAGCAAGATGTATGTTATATCAAAGTTTTAGTACCCATTTAATAGAAATGGATCAACAACACACATGGACCACGAATGTGACATCGTGTGTGAATAATTTGATTTGGTCCAGCCGTCGAGATGATGTCTCGCTGACACCATCAACTGACGGACGGGGAGTGCAAGTAGAGTGAATAGCTCCATTATTTATTTAATAATGCAGATTTATCTTATGTAACTTACTTTTCTATAGTTTTCTCTTTGCAGGTGTAGATTTTAGTATATTGTAGTTATAGTCAGAACTTGTAAACTATAACACGTGATTTAAAGATATATGGACATTCAATTAATTTATATTTTCCATTAGAACAGATTCATCTAAAGTTTTATGGAAGGGGAAAGTCACAGATTTATCTAACTGAGACAAGTCATGTTTGTAAGGGTTCAATTTAAGTGGACAATCTTTGAAATTCAACGACCAAAGTGCAATAGCGTACTTGTGTATTTAAGAGTGAAAATGGTTACGCTCCTTATGCGTTTAGTGAGCATGATGATCTTATTTTAAAGCTATGTTGGAAACGATATGTTGACGTAAGGAGTGCTAAGTATTCTTCGAGATACAAGTTAAAAACTTCATAGCTGTTCTGTATTGGAAAATTTATAATGACCAATAACGGACCATTTATATTGGTATTATAAATTTACTCATTCAGGGCAAAAACTTCAAGTTCACTATGGGAATCAACATCTATATCATCAAATGAAGGGTCTGCCTATTAAAGTACTTTTATTGCTGGAAAACGCAGGGTCACATCCAGATGATCTCTCCTGGGTTAAGCCACTTTCCTAATTAGAAATTTCAAGTGGAAGGATATAATTTGATAAAGACACTTATATAAAGATTATGGTTGATTTGAAATATGATCTTGACAGAAAATTTTCAGATTTCAAAAATATTTCCATGATATCTCAGTTTGTGTATATGTCAAAGAGAGTTCGATACGGATGGATCAGCTGCCAAACTTGACATCATTTCATTAAGAACTGACCAGCATGTGAAAAATGCTGCAGAATCTAAAAAATATTGGTCTGTGATTCCACAAGAGATGTATCCCTTAAAATATGACAATGGACTTTGTTTGAAAGTCATACTAGTTTCAACCTACCTTTGTGAATCCGTAGTTTCAAGCATGGACTTAATTAAAAATAACAACAGAACTCGGTAAAATAATGAACATTTGGAAGCGTGGATTCGACTCTGTGTTACCAGTTATTCACCCCACCATAACCGCTATTGTTAAGAAAAAGTTTTGTATTTTTGCAGTTATTTGCAGTAAAATTTATTTCTGTAAGTACTGTATATCTTAATTTCATTACTTAGAGCTTTCGTATTGTTACAATAACTGGTTTTTGAACAACAAAGAAGTTGTAAATGCAAATGTTTAAAGTGTAGATCATTTGGGAATGTGAGCATTTCTCAGTAAATCACTGAAGCATCTAGGTTGCCAGCCTTTGGCCTGCGTCGCACACACAATACCATTTTAAATCTTATTAACTCCACAAATCATGGATCTTAAATAGTTGCCTCGGTGGATCTGACTCATGATCCCAAGTTCGTGGGCTCGATAGCACTTCATGACATTATTCCTGGCATGTTAAAGATCTCTGGTGACGCAGTCAGTATCACACGAGAAAATGAAATTAACTCGGCCATTGCACCTCTTCCAACAGTATCCCGCTTTTATTGCTAGATAGCAGCACAATTAGAATGTCAAACTGTTAGGCAGGTTGCCTAGATGGCACCATTTCAGAAGGTGGTGGTGATTGCTGTTTTAAGAGGAAGTACATCTTGGTAACCATCCCCAACCTACAACACAGTATCTAATGCCATATGATTGTTGTGATTATTATTATTATTATTATTATTATTATTATTATTATTATTATTATTATTATTATTATTATTATTATTATTACTGATCTCAAATGAGGAGATACTGAATCAGGTTGAAGAGAGGACAAAAATTCAGCTTGACCAAAACAAGAGACAGATAGACAGGACATGTCTTGAAGACACCCAGGACTCGTTCGGTTAGTTTTTGAGGGAAGGGTAGACCGATGCATGATGAACAGATTAGAGTAGATATAAGGTACAATAGTTACATATAAATGAAAAGGCCAGCACAGGATAGGGTGGCATGGAGAGCTACATAAAACCAATCTATGAACAGATGACCCTAACAGCAACAATTAACACTGAGGCCCAGTTTCTTCAACTCTGTGTTAAATGTTACTTAACAATTGTTAACTAACAATTGTTATTAATTTAACACTTTGTTTGAAAGTACCCTGTTTCACGAATAAATTTCCAACATTTGATACGAAACAATTGTTAAAGACAAATTAACACATTTCCGTAAGATCTATGAACGCATTTGGCAGTGAGTGTCTTTTTTTTCTTTACATAAAGCGCTCCTAGTGGTGTGATGGAATAGTATATTGTCACATAGACACATGGTTAACATTATCATAGATTATGGTTAGCGGAGACCGCTGAGACGTAAACATGTCAAGTAAGAGGAAATAAAAGTGTTATTATGATGAATGCGAGACAAATGTTGTTATACTTTTAACTTAAAATTATGCAAATGTGCTTAAAAAATGAAATAACGGATTGTTATAACACAACATTCGATATAGCCTTTTTTTTTTTTTTTTTTTTTTCTTTACGTTGCACCAACACAGATATGTCTTATGGCGATGACCAGTAGCCTATGATTATAGGTGTGTAAGGCTCCTACATCACTGGGAAAATGTGATAATTGTTATCTTTTGAATGATTTTCAAGCATTATGTTATTGCAGGGAAAATAATGTAATGCCTTGTTAATGCTTCAATGGCAGCAGAAATTCTTTGCAGGATTCTACACACTCTTTTCTTGCACTCGTGAACATAGTCTCCTACAATTACATGAAAAGTGTCTCAAGCATAATATGTAACAAGTAGAGGCCAGACCCTGCGGTCAACCGATTTCACTGAGCTTCAATGTACCTATGGGGAGACACTCAACAGTAACTCGTGTAGAAGGCTTTTAAGTCAAATAAGCTTTTGTTTCTGAAAAAAGAAATGAGGTCAGATATCATTACATAGAATCCACTTCGGACAAAGTGGAGGTGATACAACACTAAAAAGCGAACAAATTTTACTTAAACATGTCAGGTCCGCAACCTAATAACTTCTGAAAAATTGATGAATCCCCAATTCCAATGCAAGGTATATATACTTGGGCGTTACATGACAGTCAAACAGAGCGGTGGTATAGTGGTCACCGTACTTGTCTGTGAACCTCGTAGACGGTAAGTTCGAGTCTCGTCACAGTTATAATTGCTGTACAAAATAAAGTAATATTTGAGGGAACGTTATTTAAAAATTGGAACAAAAATATTACGCAACTTGCACTACACTTTATTTTCTACCTGAAATTAATATAGGCCTAAACGTTCTCAAAGTTACTGCTGGATCTCTTTCTCTGTATATATATTAATTTGAGCTAGAAAATAAAGTTCCACTGCAATTTGATTATTATTTTTATTAACATTTTTACCTTCACATTCCCCGAAATAATAATTTCATTTGTATAATAAAGTATGGCTATGGCGGGACTCGAACTCTCGTCATCGCAGTTCGTAGACAAGTACGATGACCACTTGCCCACTGCTCCACTTGTCTGGGCTGCAACACTTCACGTTTATATGCATTGCATTACAATCAGGGGATTCATAATATTTTCAGAAATTATTAGGTTGTGGATCTGATAAATTGAAGTAAAATGTGTACGCATTTTGGTGTTCTATCACCTCCACGTGGTCCAAAGCGGATCCTGCCTCATGACATTTGTCCTCATTCTTTTTCAAAAACGAAAGCGTATTGACCTAAACCCTTATACATGAGTTACTGTTGAGAGTCCCCCAACAGGTACATTAAGCTCGTTGAAATCGATTGGACGCAGGGTCTGACCCCTCCTTGTAAAATCTATAAGCAACTGCTGCACTGGAGAGACTGATAAGTCTCAATCTGCTGGAAACTCTAACCTATTTTCAATATCGTCTAGTACCTTGTTCATTATGGCTTTGGTAATTAGAAAAGTTTCTTCTGACAACTCTAAAACGTTGTTATTTCTTAGTATGGGTGTCCTTTGCCTTCTTCAGTTTATAAATAGTCTTCATACAGCAGTAAAGCTTCAAACTTACATCTTCTACATGCCTCCATTTTGAAATTTTAGCAGCTGTTAAGAGGTTTAACACAGCGGTGCTGCCAGGTTAATTTAACACAAGTATTAACCATTTGTTAGAGTTAACAATTCTTGATGAGATGACCATTTTGTTAAATTTATGTGTTAAGTCTCCTTAACATCAGAGTTAACACTTAACATTCGTTGAAGAAACCGGGCCTAAGTAGCAATTTTTGCCACCTTTAATGACTATTATTAAGTCTAAATTTAATCTTTCAAATCTTTAAACTTATTACAGTTTACCGTACACTATTTAGCACAGAAAATATAGACAATATGTTGCCTTTGCTGAAACAAATCATTGGATGTGCAGTTGTGACTGATGAAGACCTTGGTTAGTGGTTTACCTTTGATGACCAGTTTAAGTGACTAATGGAGACACTGTTGGCATTGTTCAGAACGGTGAAAAAGAAACAGAAGAGAAAAAAACATAGTTGAAGATGGTGACACCAAAATAAAACATAATGGGAATTCAAAGCCCTTGAAGGACCACTGAAATACATGGAGCAACAAGATGGAACCTCCAGAACTGATGAGTTACTTTTACACACATGATGGCATGAAAAAAAACAGTTGATAAGCAAGCAAAAGTTTCTCACAAACTTTTTAAAACAAAGTAAAATCTGTCTCAACATCCTTTTATGCTCAAATGTCTTGTACAGAGAATGTAAACATAAACTGTATCAATAATAATACATATGATTTGTAATCAATTCCCAATCATATTTTTCTCTCTTTGCCTTTCAACCAGCATTCTCGCTAATCCAATGCCTCCCCGCCTGCTTATGTTCAATAAATAGGATTCTACTGTATTCCTCACTAATGGGTATAGTAAATGAACTTAGGTAAAAAGCAGTAGAATCAATTCTCTTCAAACATAAAGCTAAACCAAGTAAAAGTATTCATTAACCAAGAAGAAAGAAAAAGAAAGAAAGTGAGAAAGGAAAATAATAAAGCATGAATCTTTCAGAAAATACATTTAGCCCACTTTCAATTTTTTACATCTGTAGGTTCATCTTAAAACATTAATTTACTTACCATGCCTTATTGTAACATTCAAACCACATTTTTTAGAGTTTATAAAAATCTACATTTTCAAGTATACTTAAACACGGGCTTTCACAACAGGTTAGAAATCAAACTCGCAAAAAGAGAATATTATGAAATGTTTTAATGGAAGATTTCATGTGAACCAGAAGCATAATATATGGTCCGTCCGTCCGTCCGTCCGTCCGTCCGTCCGTCCGTCCATCCATCCATCCATCCATCCATCCATCCATCCATCCATCCCTGAAATGGCTTATAAATAAACACTTTCCACTCAACTCTCTTAAAACAAAGAAGTCAGACCTCATATTACAAGAACACGCATGCAACTGAAACACTTAAAGATAGGTCGTGCAGGGGAGCATACTGTGATTCAGACTCAAACAAAAGCAACAGAGAACTTGCATGCTATAAAAGTACAAACCAAGAGCTGTAAGAAATAAAACCAAGAATGTGTGTGCTTGTGTTATTCTTCGTTAATAGGGCAAAGTGTTAACTGCGACAAACTCCAGTTAAATACCATCCTGATGTTTCATTCAGTATAAATTACATACTAGTAGTCCAGTTGCAAAACTCATCCCGTCCAACAAACAAGGTTCTCAGAAACCACGAAAAACTATAATTTTGTTTCTATGAATGATATATAATAACTGTTACCGCTGAAAAATTAGTACAGTATATAAATATTCTACATTACAACCTTAAAGGAAGATAAAATGTTCATAATACAGCTCGTGGGAATTCAAAATACTGTTTGGACATAAGGACGTTTGCAGCAGTTTGGAAGACTTCACGAGTTTTGTAGCAGCATCTGCAGTGGGGTGTATATACCATATAAGACATATTTTTAATTAAAATAACATCTAAACTGAACTTTTCTTCATTTAGTAAATAGAGATTACATGCAATGTTAAAGTATAATAATTCACTTTAGGGCCTGTACTTCGACAGCCAGATAAAAGTGCAGTTTAAATTTATGTGGCAGTTTGCACATTTATTTGAAAGTTTGGTAGAAAATGCGTACTACGACTTTCGTTTACATGCAATCTGGGAGAATATTCTCAAGTTTACCTATGCCGAAGTTGGAGAGGCAGTTAAAGCTTTTATCTGGGACTTTGCTCCTATCGGGGACAATACTGTAATAATCAAGTTGGCTACACATCAAGGTGAATCTTGTGCCCATTTACATCTCGTAGATAGCTTTCAAAATGGCGCCGAGTGAAGGTATGGCCCATCTGATCTATAAGATACAAGGAATAGATATCTAATGTGATATTATAGAAGGCCGTACACGTCACAGAGCGGTCAAATATTGAAGGCACTACGGACAGTGGACTGTCAAGTGAATTGTTTTACAAAAAAATAGAAGACAACGGATTGTTAAAAAAAAACTCCATCTTAAACATTTTCATCAGAGAGTGAAGACGCAATTGGCGAACGCGCTACGTAATTTGAAGAAGACGGAAGGATTTAGAAGAGGTACTTGAGAAAAAGGGATCGCCATAGTAAAAGAAACGACATAATTCACCAGCCGACGAAGAAGAGCTGAGTAAAAATATAAAAATAAGCAAGATACGACGAAATACGCGTGGGAGGATCTCGACATCAACCGAGCTACATTCTACAAGGAAGAACCAAGTGAAACCTAGGAGAAGGATTTTCTTACTGGAAGAAGACTACCTTGGTCTTGTTTCGAGAGAAGAAGAATAAATTTTCGAGATTTGCAAGAAGCAGCTGATATAGATATATATACGCAGAACTTAAATCCGACGAGATTAAATTCACATCTCTGAGAGCAGCAAAAAGAAATAACAATTGAGGAATTATCGTCGAATGGATCATACCATGGCTATTTACGGCTCTGAAATCTGCATTTTTGTTGCTAGCAGAAGTAGCATGATGATGGCTTGCTAAATACGCATGATGGACCAAGCTGGGGAGCAGTACATCCTTACCGGAAGACCAACCCATGATGAGGAAGGCAATGGGAAACCAGACGACCAACCCATGATGAGGAGGCCGAGGACCTACCAGAAGACCAAGAAGGCGACGGGAGACCAGAAGTCCAACCCATGATGAGGAAGGCAATGGGAAACCAGACGACCAACCCGTGATAAGGAGGCCGAGGATCTACCAGATGACCAACCCATGACATGACCACAGAGCCAACTACATCCGAGTGGAGGCGGAACAGCTGGACCAGATGTAACGATAAGCGAGCTAAGTCATTTAGATTATTTAATTACATAGTTTTTGGTTCGCGTACACATGTGCTTTTGGCATGTGCCGATAAGTTGGTTATAGAAACCGTGGAATTTAAAGTGCAAGTGAATAATGAAACTGAAGTGTGAGATATTTAAGTCCATAGTAATACGATTAAGCAGTGTAGAATAAGATTCTTGTACGTTATATATATACATCACCGCATATTGGTCAGAATAACTCGTGAGTAACGAGAAGTTGAAAGAAGTGGCGCCTGATAGCTGATAGTAATGACACATTGAGGAATTGCAATGAACTCGTATTGGTTATGCTATATGTCTACGTCACATTTGGTACGCGCGGTGGTAATGAATGTATAGAATCACGTACTCCTTGCTTCGCAAGAAATGTTATGGAATATAACAGAGAGAGGGCACATTGAGCCTTAAATACGTGTGTATGTCGACCAAAAATTTATGTTGAAGTTAGATAGATAGCTTATTTATCCTGACACGGAGTTTGTTGGAAATTACATTCTTTCAGTGAGTAATGGTTAGGGAAATGATAGGCTAGGAGCCAGATTTAACAGGCACTAGGGAGAAATGCCTTAGTCCGTAAGTCGTTACCCATGCGCAACATAGAAGAAAGATCAAATAAATGAGTTCAGATTTATAATTTGCAACGTATAATTCAAATATAATTTATAATTCAAATATAATTGAGATATACAGTTCGAAGTTATAATTCAGATTTATAATTCAAAATTATTTTCAAGCTTAGATCTATTTGTTGATCTTACATTCACTTCAGATTAACTGTACGTCTATTCAGATCTATTTAGCCTGGGTTTTTAATGAAACTGAGCAATCTTAACTACATAATGATATTGGAGTCGCCTCAAGGACTTGATTTCAAGGAGGACCGTAGATGTCCAGTGATTAATGGTAAATATTAGTATCCGATTTTGAATTCATGACGGAAATGATGTACATAACATTATATTCATTTCCTTTTTCTACGAGCCAGCGCTGACTCTGAACTTTTACCTGTAAATAATACCAGGGTATATACTACCCCAAATCAGATTACATTTTCATAGGGCATCTGTTTATTAAATAATACTATTATTGTGCTTTTCTATAATTTGGTGTGTTATGAATTCTTTCATCTTGACATAGTTGATAAGTTAGTTGGTAAGATAAGCGAACTAACTGAGTTCTCACGTCGTTGGTACCTTAGTTAGGAGAAATAATTGATTGATATTATGTCTATATCAAACGACCGCACATAAGTTTACCGTGGACCGGCATTCTCTTTGACCTCACGTAAAGCGAAATCTGATGTAAGATCTCCAGATTTTACTTGTCAACCGGATACCCTGAGAAGAAATTGAGCTGCTGGAAAAAATGTCCGGTCAACGACCGTGTCCAATCTACATCTGCATGACGTTATACAAAAATTAAGTTGTTATTATGTAATCTATGTATATATTTATGAGATGTATCATGCTTACTGATGGAAACTGGATGGAGAAATTGATTTAAGAATACAGCAGTCTGCAAGTTTCTACCAGTGTGTGAGAGACATTGTATGGAACAAAAATGTGCCAATGAAGTGCAAAAATGTTTTATACTCATCCTATTATAAACCTATACTGACCTATGCTTCAGCAGTCTGGACGTTAACTAAGCGGAACCAAAGTAAGACACAAGCAGCTGAGCAGGGAAAGACAAGACTAGATAGAATACAAAATGAGAAAATAAGGAGAAGCGTGGAAGTGTGTAAACTTCAAGAAGAGATTGATATAACAAAGCTAAAATGGGTTGGACACATGATGAGAATGCCAGAAGAGAGAATACCAAAGAGAATGTTCATGGATATAGAGACTGGAAAGAGGCTTAGGGGACGTCCTAGAATGAGATGGAGGAGCTCTGTTGTGGGCTGTATTGCAAACAGAGTACTAGAAGAGGAATGGTGGAAAGATAGAGCAAGGTGGAGGGCTTTGGTACACTACCCTACCCAGAGAGAATCTGGAAAAGGGAATGGATGAAGAAGAAAAAGAAGAAGAGAAGACTATCCAGCTATCACAGAATTTTTAAAGATTTCCCAAGCTAGCAAGTTGCTGCTACTGACTATATGAGTTGTACGCAAGCAATTCAACAGCAAGCTTCGTTGGTAAGCCATAGTCATTACAACAACATCGTTTGATGCTGCCACGCAGTTATGTATGGGTTCGAGTCCCAATAATCCAACATTTTTTGCCTTCTAAATGTTAGTCGGTAGGGTACTAGAGATGAGAGTACACATTTCCTAATCATTAATGTGCGTGTCAAAAGCTTGGGTTCTATTCCAAATCTATCCCCAACGCACATATGGAGTAAAGGTATACGACGTTGTTTACGGTGCTTCGCCGTTGAATGAGGACACTAAAGAGGTTATATTTCTTTGACTTCATAACAACTTGCTACTTTTACACTAAAGTGATATAAATGCTTGCCAGTTACTATTCTAACATTGTCTTGGAAAAAATAAACTAACTACTTATTAAATTAGCAAAATTAATGATCCTACGCTGTATACAGTGGCAATAATTACGAATATAAACTTTACTTTCACCATAACACTCATCCTTGTACACAGTATTAGACAAAAAACAAAATTCTACATGTGTTAGGAATTATTTGACAAGATATATAACCTGAATCTTTAAGTTTTACGTCCAGGTTACAGTTTCAGTCTTTTTATTTTCTACAACAATTTCTGAGTTTCGTTATATAGTTAATTAATTTTAGCATTTCTTCATATGTGTAGATTTCAGTCATAATTTTGTTTTTGACCTGAACTTCCACATCATACCTTAATAAGAGCCTGATATTGGACTCAAGTAATACAATTTCAAAACGAACTGCGCTAAACAAATGAAAACACCAGGGAACACATATAACACTGCGCTAAATTTTACTATGTTTTCATTAACCTTATTACCAACGCAATACAAATATTACTACATCTTCTGCATAGCAATACCGTCATTAAAATCAGTTGGTAGTATGCAAGAAAATATTTAACTTCTAGTTTGCAAAACTGCAGCTTACGTATCTGGCTGTTTATCTGACAGTCGTAGTACAGGCCCTTAAGAAATAATAAACCACAGCTTAAACAAAGAAAAAGAAACAAAAAATGAATTAACATTTTAGACAAACATATCAATAATTCCTTGAGCAACACAACTATCTCGTAAATAATGACATCATGAACTTCAGCCATTAAATAAGCAAGGAATAAGTACATTTTGCTGCATTTTCTTTCCACTAGATGATGTGGCTTGAACATGGGAACAAAATCATGGTCGTACCTCAAAAATGATTGACAGATGATTATAAAGATGCTTGTTCTTTAAAGGGACCTAACATCTAGGTCATCAGTCCCTAATGGTTCAAGATTAAACAAAATGTAATATTAATAACAGTAATTATTTTTTTTTAAATTTACCTACTAACTAGAATTTAAAAGATGAGGAAAATTATTATGAAATTACAATAATCAGTGGATCTAATTTGCAATGCCTTACTTTCTTACAAAATTATTTTAAAATGTTATAAAATATATTAAAATGGAATAAGGCATTGCCTTGGAAATTAAATCATATATTTCATTCAGATTAAAAGTTTCAAAAACACATTAATAATACACGAAGGCAGAGTAAAAGAGAACTAATAGAATTAAAAAGCAGTTAACAATAATATTTTAAAAAATTAAAAAAAATTGACTTTTAAACAAGATAAAACAGGGCACAATCCCTGGAAGACAAGGTTTACCAAATGCTCGCAATCTCATAGAATAAGGGAGATGTTACTCAGAAGTTTTAGACTACGGTGCAGATCAGCCAGGTCCACGCATTCCATAAGAATGTGTACCACGTTAAGATGACCGCCACAAGTACAGAAAGTTCAGCAAGGAATGCGCTGCAAAACCATGGCCGATCTGAAGACACCATAATACCACCGATTCTGTCTGAGAAACCTGAAGGGAAGTCTTCCATACCTTTGTGGTTCCTGTAATCATTCTCAGTTTATTTCAAAGAGGGGTGGCCTGCCACTCCATCTTTCAATGGGACATCACCAAATGTCTCATCTGAGAACAAATATCTCTGGCTGGAACCTCATAAGGCAACAGGGGCAATGTGACCGCTTCCTTGGCAGCCCTATCAACTAACTCATTTCCCGCTACACCCATTTGGCTCGTGAGCCACAAAGATGTGATCCTGGTGCTAGCACTCCAACACCCAGCCAGAAGGTCTTGGATCCGCTGCACCAGAGGGCGCCACGGGAAACATGAATTAATAGATTGTAACGAGCTCAAAGACCCGGTACACAACAGAAAGTGCCGACGTTCATCTGACAGCGCACACCGCAGAGCTTCAAGGATAGCATAGAGCTCTGCTGTGTACACCCTACAGGTTTCCATAGAGGAAAAAGAAAAACACTTATCAACAATGAACACACATCCTACTTTTGCTTCTGCCCTCGAACCATCCGTGTAAATAAATACTGGCGGAAAAGGAGAAGATCCCGAAAAGTTCTTTATCAAGGTGGACAAAACATCGGGCTCGGCATCGGAGGAGGAGGTAAATATTACCAAAATATGTTCCAACTTACTGACCAAGATGCAGGCACTCAATGAAAATATCTCAGACGTTGATTCACGAGTTAATTCCACCTTAACTAAAGTAAATGACAAAATTTCAGACGTCAATTGTGGCCTAACAGAACAAACTGCAGTACAAATTTCGAAAGTAAATGACAAAATATCAGACAAAATATCTCAAGCTAATACAGTTTTAAATGGACAAATATCACAAGTGTACACGCAGGTTTACAAAGTAGAACAATGCATAGAATCAAAAAGATCAACCGTAGATAACAAAATTTCGTCCCAAAATCAGTGATGTCACCAATCAATTAACACAGCACATATCGGGCTGGGAAAGATTGAGCAGATTGATAGTATGGTAAGCCAGCTGGAAGGGGACATCTCGAACCTCAAGGAGGAGGTGGAAATCCAGGTTTCCGGCATAACACAACAGATTGAGGAGAGAATTTCTACCATCGAGGGAAATTTTGAAAGCCATAATCTCTGCCGTTGAGGGAAATTTTTGGAGCCATATTTCTGCTGTTGAAGGAAAGTTAGAAAACCAATTTTCGACCAGCAAGGGAAATGTGCAGAATATAAGGGAAAGCATCCTTCACACAGAAGAAGATAGATCAACTCGAACAGGACCTATTGCCACGCCTCTAACCCTTGCAAACCTAACCGGTAATACAGGGCACCTAGACGCGAAGGCGACTATAGAGAGCCTTCCAGAATTCCACGGGCGACTGGAAGAGAACCCGACTAGCTTCGTCGAGGGATCAGTCAGTCTACTTGGAAGGACTAATCTACCGGAGGACATCTTCATTCAACTCATCACGCCACAGTTAAAGGGGCAAGCCGCTACTTAGTGTAATAACTTGAAAGGCTTAAGTTTAAACTGGATGGACTTCAAGAGGGAATTCCTTGCTAGGTTTAATTCCAAAAGGGTGCAGAGCTCTGTTAAAAGGAAGCTACTGACTGAGGCACAACCCACTGGCATGAGAGCTAGCGCCTTCGTCCTCCAGAAGTACCAGCTATTCAAGCGGATGCACCCGGAAGGAAGCGAGAATGAGATCTTACAGGACATCACAGAGCTACTGTTAGGAAGTGCTACCAGTGTGGAAGAACAGGACACCTGAAGAACATATGCCCCACTCTGGCATCAGAGAGACTAGGTCCGGCCCATTCTGGATTGAGGGGGGGATGGGACCGGGAACAGAAGTGCGCTTCAAGACATGACAGACAAGCAACCCTGGTCATGTAGAAGAGGGATTGGTCAGATTGTGAGCAGAACAGGCCAACCCCGCCAAGCTATCATCTTAAGGATAGGCAACGAGAATTTTTCAGCCATACTCGACAGCCAAGCAAGCCATTCATTTGTCAATGGAATTGCTGACAGATTACTACCGCCTATGAAATCTCACCATCTCGGAGCAGCGGACGGGGTAACCTATTCCATCCAAGGCCAGACTAACCTAACCGCTAAATGCACGGACCTGCCTATTGTAATTGACGTTGCAGTGATTCAGAACTTAATATCTGACACCATATTAGGTCATGATTTTCTGGTAGAATACAAGGTGATCCTAGACTATGCAGCTCATGAAGTCTTTTTGGGAAAAGACAGACGTCTGAGGGACGCCTGGCACGATGGAAATCTCCGGACTCACAAGGATGCGGAAGTCGACATGGACCTGGGAGATATCCAGTTAACACATCTTCGACCAAGTGAAGAAGTGGAGCTGAGACGTGCCTTACAGGACTTCCCAGAAGTCATCACCAATTAAATAGGACGGACTACCACTGTAACGCACACCACTGAATGCAGCACTTCCTCACCCATCAAGCAACGTCCAAATCCACTCAACCCGGATAAGCGCAACTTTGTCATTTGAAAGTTTCAAGAGATGGAAGGGCAAGGTCTCATCGAACCCTCTACATCCTGTTGGGCTTCACCTATCATCCTACTGAAAAAGAAGAATGGGGAGTATCGACTGTGTGTGGACTTCTGCAAGTTGAACGAGAAGACCATTAGTGACGCCTACCCCATACGTGACCTTAAAGACTCGCTGAAACAAGTAACTAAGTCTAGGATTTTCAGCACGCTGGATCTCAACTACGGATACTGGTAAGTGGTGGTTGAGGAAAGTTCTAGGCCAATAACTGCCTTCATGACACCGAGAGGACTGTACCAGTTTACAGTAATGCCTTTTGGACTGAAGAATGCTCCTGCAACCTTCACGCGACTGATGGATAAGGTATTGTCAGGATATGTTGGAGATTTCTACCAAGTGTATCTCGACAACATCTTAATTACAAGTTACAAGTAACAACTCTCATATTAGATAGATTAGGACCAAAAAACTTAACTGTATTAACTTATGTTTGTATATATTGTATATAGTGTATATATAGGTATGTTTATATTGGTTAAAAAGGTCCCAAACCTTGACCTAAAGGTTGTTTACAGGCTGAAGATGCCCAAAATAATGGGTGAAACATGTACCTGACCAAATAAGTCTACATAAAATCATGTAGATAATAACCACATTAAACGTGGAAAGTATTGAATAGGTGGTTTTTTATTAAATTATCCTTGATATCTATGCCTAACATCTTAATTCACAGCAAGAATTTGAAGAACACCTTGTACATCTGAGGAAAGTGCTGGAACGACTGAAGATTCGACTGACTTGCCAACTGGAGAAGTGCCACTTCGCCCAGTCCCGCGTAGAATATCTTGGCCATGTCCTAACATTCGAAGACTTAGAAAGACAACCAGAGAAGAATCGAGCTATCAAAGAAGCTGAACGCCCGTGGATCAAGCGACAAGTACGTCAGTTCCTTGGCTTGTGTGGATGGTATAGCAGCTTTGTGCCACATTTTGAAGAGAAGGCAATACCACTCACCGATCTACTCCATAACAACTGCCCGTTTCGATGGACCAGCAAGGAAGAGGCAGCATTCCAAGGCATTAAGGCTGCGATATGCAACGCTTCCGATCTAGCCCATCCCAACCCTCAATGGAAGATGTGCCTGTAGACGGATGCCAGTGACTCCGGCCTAGGGCAGTGTTATTCCAGAACAGGAGTGACGGCGGAAGGGACATCATCGAGTATGCCAGCAGAAAGCTATCTCCCACAGAACAACACTACTGCACTGCCGAGAAGGAAGCTTTAGCCGTGGTGTGGGCCATGGGCAAATTCAGAGGCTACTTGGAGGGAAGGGAGTTACAACTCTACACCGTTAGTGCAGCTGTCAAATGGTTGAACTCGGTCCCTGGCTCAAAATCTAAATTGATGTGATGGACTCTTGTTAATCGCAAGGATCGACGAACATACAAGCAGACAATTTACCTAGGCATCCGGCGATTGAACCTGAAGTTGATGATGATGATGCTTGTTGTTTAAAGGGGCCTAAGAGAACCTGAAGTTAGGAGCACCATTGTCGAGAGGAAGTTTCCATAAAATCACCAGAGCAAACTGAATGAACGTGTCCTTATGATCATCAAGAAGGAACTTGATCCGGAAGTAATTAAGCAATGACAAGAACAAGACAAGCCCTGTAGGACCATGATACAGTGGATTAGGAGACATAACACCGATAGTCGACTTGTCCCGAGGAATTTCAAGATGCGCTACAAGAATGTCCGGGTCGACGGAGGACGCTTGATGTACAGATCACACCTCTCCAACATGCCTGCAGTAGTGGTGATCCCTAGATAGCACACGATGGACATCCTCGAGAAGTTTCACGACAGCACTGAAGCCGGACATCCAGTAGATGAAGAAACATATCACCGGGCGAGCTGGCCGTGCGGTTAGGGGCGCGGAGCTGTGAGCTTGCATCCCAGAGATAGTGGGTTCGAACCCCACTGTTGGCAGCTCTGATGATGGTTTTTTGTGGTTTCCCATTTTCACACCAGACAAATGCTGGGGCTGTACCTTAATTAAGGCCACGGTCACTTCCTTCCAACTCCTAGCCCTTTCCTATCCCATCGTCGCCATAAGACCTATCTGTGTCGGTGTGACGTAAAGCAACTCATTAAAAAAAATTTTTTTTTTTTTGCTAGTTGCTTTACATCGCATTGACACAGATAGGTCTTATGGCGACGATGGGATAGGAAAGGGCTAGGAGTTGGAAGTGACCGTGGCCTGGTGTGAAAATGGGAAACCACGGAAAACCATTTTCAGGGCTGCCGATAGTGGGGTTCAAACCTACTATCTCCTGAATACTGGATACTGGCCGCACTTAAGCGACTGCAGCTATCGAGCTCGGTAAGAGACATATCAGTCTATCCGATGAAGATTCTTCTGGGCTATGTGAAGAGGTGCTACATCTGTGCCTGCACCAAGGCAAGCAACAGGAAAGCAGATTGCAGTCAGCGAGGAAGACAGCTGCAATGCTCTTGGGAGGTCATAGCCCTGGACTTGATGGATCCTTACCCTAGAACACCATGGGGTAAAACAGGACTCCTAGTAATCACCGACCTCTTCACAAGATGGACTGAGGCCTTTCCAATACCAGAAGCCACAATGGGACGCATCACAGGTCTTCTACAAGATGAGATATTCAGCCGCTACGGTTATCCATGGTGCATTCTGTCAGACAACGGGAGTCAGTTCACATCAAGGAAGTGGCAGCAAATGATGACTGATGAATGGGGTGTGGAGGACTGGACCACCCCTATCCTACAACCCAAGGGCCAACCCAACGGAGCGACAGAACCAGGAGCTAAAACGGATGCTATGGGTCCACCTAATAGACAAAGACCGTCAGATACCGCAGTCACTCTTTGTCCTGCGACGACGCATCAACTGTGTCACTGGCTATTCTCCAGTGGAGCTGTTCCTTGTTCGACAACTATATAGCATCGGGGATTGGGAGATTCGTCCACTACCCACTTCTGGTCAAGATGATGCAGCTGTTTCCCTAGCAGACTGGCAGCATAAGCAGCAGCAGGAAATTAAGGAGAAGCAAGATTTGGCCGAGAAGAAATCCCTCACCCAGGCCAAGACTCAAGATGTTGAAGAGACCCAGATCTTCCTACCAGTCCAACAAGTACTGCGACTTAACCACCCAGTCAGTAATAACATTGGAGGGTTTCACGCAGGTCTCGCACCTAAATGGGTTGGTCCCGTTGAGGTGGATAAGCAGCTGGGCCTTACTTACTAAAGACCAACTCTCCTGTCAAAGTCCACGCATCGGAGTTGCAGCGAGTCACCCAACCGCTGCGTATACAGAGTAAGCCTGCTATTACCATGGGTCCACCTAGAGGAGAGGCTACTAATGACACAGCACAATCTGGTCATGAGGAGAACGCATCGACTATCATTGAGGAAGAGGCTGGTAGTGAGGCAACACCGAGCCCCGACACGGCACAATCCGGTCAAGAGGAGGAGAGCACATCCAGCGACATTGAGGAAGAAAGAAGATTCAATCTACGACCAAGGCAAAGTCGATGAGTGTGATAGACTGTTGAAATTGTTTCAAATGATAGGGGGATATTGACGCAAGTGTAATAGACTAATATAACTTGGAAACAATATTCTTTAACCCACGGGTAAATAATGCAATTATTATTATTATTATTATTATTATTATTATTATTATTATTATTATTATTATTATTATTATTATTATTATTTACATAGTTGTGTACAAAATTTATTTGATATAATCATGATCGTATTATTTGTGAGGTTATGTCATGAAACATCTACTGTATATATATGTTAATGAGTTTATTTAATGCAAGAACACATAATTAATAGTATATAAATTATTATTACCTGTATATAAGATGTATAATCCAATGTAACATGGTGCAGCACACTGTAATAAGTCCAGAACAATGGTATGTGCGACTGGATTTGTGTAGCAACTTCCTTACAATGTAAATTAGGCTATTGGGGACTCTCAAATTTATGAGGAAAACATGTTATGTCAAATTCTTCTAGAAGCCTGGGCAGGCAACGTATATAAAGAGGCAGTCTTGCGAGTGAGAGTTGAGTTGTTTTGATGACACTTGTATAGAAGTCGTGTTAGCCAAGTGTTTGAAGTCAAGTATGTTAATTTCTTTTTGTTGGGTTGGTAGTTGACATGCAACTGTTGCAGTCTCTCCTTATTCTTCGTAGTAGTGTTTTGTTTATCAAGATGGCAGTTCATCATTAGTGCGTGCGTGTGGAAGATGTAAATACAATTTGTAAATAAATAGTGTACACAACTGACAGCATTTTGTGTGTGTCTTTGTGGATACATCAATGCTTAGGACCTTAGGATCTTTGTCAGGCTTGAGGAGAGGGATTAGTATTCCCTCTCGCCACTGTAAAGGAAATTCACCCTCTATCCATATTTGGTTGAACACCCCATGAAGATATAAAAGGCTATCATTGCTGAGGTGTTTCAGCATCTAGTTATGGACATTATCTGGTACGGGAGCTGTGTCCTTGCAAAAGCGCCAAGGAGCTGCAGAGTTCCCACTCCGTAAAGGGCACGTTATAACCCTCTGAAGCGTGAGTGGCAAAACATAGATGATGGCACTCTACCTACCACTTCAGAGCACGGAAACCAGGATGGTAATTCCCGGAACCAGACATATCTGCAAAGTGACCTGCTAGATGATTAGCAACCGAGGATGGATCAGTGATGATATTGCCTGCAATGGAAATTCCTGGTACTAAGGATGGTCTTTGTATACTCGAAATTTGTCAAAGTTCAATCCACTCTTGAAATGATAGTGTCTGTGACATCATGGGCAACGCTTATCTTTCCCATGAAATTCTTATTCTGTCGAATAAGATCTTGCACCAAGAAGTTTTTTAAATGTTACCAAGTTGGCCACAGTAGCATGCCTATGATAGCAATTGTGAGCGCAATGATGTCCTTTTATAGCTGCTGCAATTTCTTCATTCCACCAAGGAACGAGTTTACACCAAGGAGTCCCACAAAAATATGGAATGGACTCCTTAGCGACAGCAAGAATAACTTGTATGATGTAAGTTATATCATCGTCTAAGCTCCGGCTATTTGTGTTGTTAAAGGCAGCTAATGATGTGAACTTTGGCCATTCAGCATGTTTACGAATCCATCAAGGAGGAGCCTCAATGGATTTCTTATTTCAACAAAGTTAGAATAATGGGGAAATTATCATTGTCTTAAAGGTCATCATCTACATCCCACCGAAGCAGGGGAACGAACGCACATAAGAGCAGGGGAACAGCTGGTAAGGGCATCCTCCACACTTTCTTTTCTTCTTTAGATGGCCTGGAAAATGTATTCCCAGCACCGGCCGACAATGTCACTTCCACAGCTTGTGCATGGCTTTCACTGACCTCTTGGGAGAGGGAGTCTTGGCCTTCATTCCCTGCTGTACCGACTTAGGTTTCCTAGCTAGCACAGGCTACTGTGTGGTTGGGTGGAACCCAACTTGGAGCTTTTCCTCTTTGCGGCAATGCTCACAGGAGGAACTGCCACCAAGGGTGCAGCGATCTTCATGGGTGTTCATAAAACAAACGACAAACCTGGTAGACTCTGTGCTAGCATGCTAAAGACTAGTGTTTTCAAAGGAGCATTCATGGAATTAAACTTATGGCACAATTTCTGGTAGGAAAGACCATCCAGTGTCTTGATCTCTTGGATCATCTTCTCACTGACATATACTGGACAGTTCCTATCTTGAAGAGAATGAAGATCAGGGCAGTTAGTGGAACTGTTTGGAAGTGTGCACTTTTCCGCACTATGAGCTTCTCTTTCTCATGTACCACACACAGACTGATTTGAACAACAAGATACCGTATGTCTGAATCTTTGGCACTGATGTATGGCCTCACATTGTAATGATATGTTGTTACCTTGACACTTTCTCTGGTAACAATGACAAATTGAAGGAGACAATGAACACGCCAGTGGCAACGTCTTCACCGTTGACTTGGAGCATAATGCGCCGGATGTGAATCACTCCACAGTGTTTCATGAAATGAGATGTCGTATGGCTTTTAGTGCCGGGATATCCCAGTATAAATGGTCCGTTATTGGACATTATAAATTTTCCAGCTAACTCATTCTTGTTGCCAGTGTTTCGCCCCCATGTGCTAGGCTAGGCTGGGCTCATCAGTTGGTACCTAGCACACCTACCAAGACGCTGGATAGTGCATACCATGGAGGCCACTGCGTAGGCTAATTGTAGCTACCGGCAGTGCCAATGCACTATGAGAGACTTTGTCTCATTATCAAAAATTGATGCCTGCTTGGCCATCAGATGATATAGATGTTGATTCCCATAGGGAATCTGAAATATTTGTTCCGAATGAGTAAATTTATAATACCAATATAAATGGTCCGTTATTGGACATTTTATATTGGTATTATAAATTTACTCATTCGGGACAAATATTTCAGATTCCCTATGGGAATCAACATCTATATCATCTGATGGCCAAGCAGGCATCAATTTTTGATAATGAGACAAAGTCTCTCATAGTGCATTGGCACTGCCGGTAGCTACAATTAGCCTACGCAGTGGCCTCCATGGTATGCACTATCCAGCGTCTTGGTAGGTGTGCTAGGTACCAACTGATGAGCCCAGCCTAGCACATGGGGGCAAAACGCTGGCAACAAGAATGAGTTAGCTGGAAAATGTATAATGTCCAATAACGGACCATTTATATTGGTATTATAAATTTACTCATTCGGAACAAATATTTCAGATTCCCTATGGGAATCAACATCTATATCATCTGATGGGATATCCCAGGATGGGTTCGGCTCGCCAGGTGCAGGTCTTTCTATTTGACACCCATAGGTGACCTGCGTGTCGTGATGAGGATGAAATGATGATGAAGACAACACATACACCCAGCCCCCATGCCGTAGGAATTAACCAATTAAGGTTAAAATCCCTGACCCGGCCGGGAATCGAACCCGGGACCCTCTGAACCGAAGGCCAGTACGCTGTCCATTCAGCCAACGAGTCGGACACAGTGTTTCATGCTTTCCATCAACACATCGTCAGTGTTCAAGATGAGTTCATGGTGAAAGATGAATCCACGAACCAGATTCAAGGTTTTGTGCTCTGCCACTTTGACGGGGATTTTGCCAAAGTGGTTGTACTTGAGCAATTGATCAGCCTGAACTGCAGTACGCATATTCAATAACAAGCTACTGTTGCACATTTTCTTTTAGTCTTCAAGTTTGCCATAGACACCTTCAATGTGTCTACTCAAGAAGACAAGACTTCACCAGCTTCACCATCGGTTCTTGTACACACGTTTATTTCCAGCCATGCCCGAAATCATCCTCCCCGAATGCCACCCACTTTGATCAGGGGCCTCTGTTGCCGAATCAAGCAGCCAAGGCAATACCCACCTAGTCGTAGCAGGTATTGCCCGGGGCCCAATGTTGGACAATGCCTAATATGGACTGACTGAGGCAATGAGCACCAGGGCTCCCTTCCTCATATCATTCATAATAGCATGAACCCCATAGCGTATTCAGAGTGATAAATATAGATGAAAAAAATAATTGATCATAATATGTTGTTCTAGCATCTGGCTGTGCGTTGTCAGGCGGATACTATTGCTGAACAGAGGGTGCTCCCATCCGGGGGGGATGGGAAAACCTCTGGGTTATTTAGCATAGTCACACACATAATAGGCCCCTCCCCAAGCAGTTCACACATGAACATTTGTATTCGGTTTACAACCAACCCTCAAGGAAAATAGAAAAAGGAGAGGGGACCGATGATCACATGACCCTTTTAGTTGCCTTCTACAATAGGCAGGGATTACCCATGAATGTACTGAACCCCTCGCATCCACAGGAAGTACAATTCATTGTACCACAGGCATAATCCATTTCCGTGCTTAAGTCACTCCTTTTAGTAGCCTTTTACTACCATGGGTGTATTCTTCATCTGCCCCCCCTCTATGATCAATGGACATGAGTTTTGCAACTGGACCACTCTATATAGTCACCAATATTTGACTCAGGACACATCAGTGAAGGCAGACGAACTATGAGAGCCACAAAGGGGGATCTTATATGCTGTAAGATATAGGCCAAAGTGTTATTGTGGCAAATTCCAGCTAAGTACCATCTATCTACCTGATATTTCATTCAGCACTATTTACATAAGAGTAGTCCAGTTGCAAAGCTCATATTTGGAACAATACAGTGTTCAATTTACAGAAGTTTATAAAATGTCTGACCTGTTATTTGAAGATTAGGTACTTTGTATTAACTTCCCAGCACAAAAGAGACTGGCTGAAAATGTCTTCTAAATCCCCATGTATCAGTATGACCAAATGGAAAAAGATTATCATAATTTCTTGGCTAGGTTTATTATATGGAGGTTTATCTACACTTTGCCAATAAAACCCGCTTCTACTTTTCTAGAAACCATTTAAATTACAACATTCACCACAAAGTATCCTAAATGCTACTTGTCACATGCTTCATAATAAAACTAAATTTACAGACAAATGTAAATGCAGTATATATTACTAAGACAAGAAATGTTTTACTCTGAAAAGGGTATACAAAATTTGTCCTGGTTCATCAGTACAATAGACCGCTCGGTTTTTGTGGCAATAAGTATACCCAGGCTCGTATACTTACAAAGACTATTAGTCCCACCAACTACCCTTCATTACCATGGAAACTATGTTCGAACTTATTAGGGGTCAAGACTGTGAAAGGTTCCTCAACTCTGAATACTGTATGCTACCACTCTAGCATTTGTTTGAACATAAAACACAGCAAAACCACACTCAGTGTGGCCACTCTATTTACACTAGGCAACAATAATTATGTTAAATGAAAGAGCACAATCAATAGAGAAGTGTGCATTGGATGAAAAATAGTACCGTTTCAGACCACAGGATTAGATTTTCAGTATGTCAACTAATGTTTATTCAGCTAACATTTATTACGTTTGTATTGTTCATTTTGTGAGGGAGAAAATTGCTTGTCCATCGTCAGTTTGTTATCATTAGGGTCCAGTATCATGACTTCATGTCATACCTCGGCAGATGTAACTTTTAAGTTCCAGTCTGTTGAACTCTAAATATAACAACTACAAACCTATCACATACCTGAAATGAAAACCACATTATTAAACACAGAATAAAAAATAAACTGCTTTACCTGTAATAAAACACATTATTAAACAAAGAATAAAAACAAACTGTTTTATTTGTTCAATAATGTGTTTTTTACAGGTATGTTATAGGATTGTTAGTTGTTATATTTAGTGTTTGACAGATTGGAGAACTTTAAAGTTACATTAACTGAGCCAACACTGGAAAGTATGGCTTCAATTTTAACAAAATATCTAAGTAGGTTAATAGTTAAAAATCTCCCCACATGTTCTATGTTTATCATAGAAGCATGGAAATACTTAAGGAAACACATAAGCTAATTAAGGCTTCTTGCATGGTGTTGTTAAACAGACAAGATGGAATCCAAAAGTTTTGGAACTTACTGCTACCCTCCAAAGACCGATGAACAACCACCGTGAAAGTAGTCCCCTTAGGTGACCATGCCCTTTTATCAGCATTGATAAACCTTCTTGAAGCAATGATGGAAGCTATTTCACAGCCTTCCATTATGCCTCTTGCAATGCTGCTTTTACCTAATTTGTTCATGCAAACTGGCATACCTTCAAATACAACAACAACAATAATAATTTTTGGAGGGAGAAACATAGTAGAGAATGCACGAGTACTGGGCAAACATCAATTCGCTCTCTAAGCGGAAATGTTTAACATCGTGGTCCTCAGGTGGCCCATTCAAAAGAAGAAGAATATTTGTTGGTTTTACATTCTACTAACTAGTTTTTAGAGACAACAGGGTACCAGAATTTTGTTCTGCAGTTTTTTATGTGCCAGTAAATCTACCAACATGATGATGATGTATTCAACCACCTTCATATATTTCCATACCAAGCCAGGATTGAACCTCTCAATTTGGGCTCAAAGCCAGAACTCTACCACGTAAGTCACTCAGCCTGGCTACTTCAGACATCTTATGATTCCAGAGAAGAGGCAAACGTTATAGACTGAAGAGGGACAGAGGGCAGAAAAGGTTGGCAGAATAGGCAAGATGCTTAAGTACAAAAGTTTGATGTTTGTGAAGAAAATCTGAGATCAGTGGGGTCCAGACCATGTACTCACACACTTGGCAAGATCCTTAATCAAAATATACTAGCAGATAGTCACTGACACTGAATAGTATTAGATATACCATCAAAATTTTACAACTGTTCAGGCAAGTACAATGTGCCACAATTTAAATGACTTCATCCAACTATGTGGTCACGGATGACCCAAGATGGAATCCAAAAGTTTTGGAACTTACTGCTACCCTTCAAAGCAGCGATGAATTCTCAGCCCTCTTTAAAAATCAACTCAACTCAAATATTTTTTATTTCCTCATCATAGTCACCATACTCTGCTGTCAGCTGACACAATATAATGTTTGCAAGCTGCTCTTGAAAATCTGTTTTATACTTCATAATATGATTAACATAACACTAACACGATCAACAAAAGAAGAATGCCTCTGTGGACATCACAATTTCACTGTTCAAGGGGCAAAGCATTATGATTATGGACAGGAGGGGAGGTCCGGTTAACACTTTGTTATAAGTGTAGGCCCATGGTTTACCAGATTTGTGAAGTCCCCAAACTATTTGAAGCCTACTTCATATAATTTCAGCCATTTTGTCTGTTCAATATACATTCTCTTTCATGCACTATCCCTATGCAAAACCATGTTGACAGTTGTTGTTGTTTGTCCAACCCTTGTCCCGTTTCCCTACGGGGTCGGGTATGAGGTGAGATGAATTTGTCGTGGCGGTTTTTTTATGACCGGATGCCCTTCCTGACGTCAACCTCATCAGAGGAGTTAATGAGAGATGAAATGAATGACGTGATATATGATAGTAGGGAGAGGGTGAAACCCGGTGCCGGCACATAGCCTACTCCTGTCGAATAGCACCAAGGGGTCTGCTCAAGGCTTAACGTCCCCATCCGACGGACGAATCACCATCAACAGCGTCATATGCCCTCACTCCATATGAGCACTGCGGAGAGGTTTGGAATTTAATCCAGGCTTTTGGCACGCAATCTAGTGATTAGAAATTGTATACCACCACCTCCCCTACCCTGCCGGCCAACATTCTGATGGTGAAAATTTTTTCGACCAACGGGACTCGAACCGGCTAACCTCGGTGTTAGACCGTTTTTAGACTTCAGTGCCTTAACGATCATGGCCACCAGGCGGGCTAAAACCATGTTGACAGTTCTCCTCCAGAATTCTCTGTCCTGGGCATGGGAATCACATCTTGCAGGCTTTCTCTTAGGTTGGTCTGCCCATCACAATTGTACACATCCCCCAAATCTTCAGCCATCAACTTTTCCCTCAATGATCTGTTTTATCATTGCCTCTGATCTCTAGGCAATGCACCCAAAGTATTTCATAAGCTGTTTGCTGGTTAGAAATACCAAATCGCCATAAGAGACCAGACACCCCCTGAAAGAAAACCAGTGTAGACTGATCTTGTATGTTACTCAAGCACGTTATGAGCCTGTATAAGGCTGTGAGCACTCGGTAGAAACAAGCTACATCAGTCGAAATGGACATACAATGGTATATTGAGGCTGAAAGGGGCATGCCAGGGAGTTATAAAAAACCCACTTTGATCAGGAAAATGAAAATAATTAACAGACAGGGGCCACTGATTATTTTCATGTGTGTTTGTTACAAAGGAAGCCATTCTTTTCAAGTGTCAACTAGGTTAATATAAACTGTTCAGTCTATCAAAATACAAATTATAACAGAAACTCTCAACATACCTGTAAAAAAGGTTGTGTTTTTCTTTTCAGGTATGTTATGGTGTTATAATTTGTGTTTCAACAGACTGAAAAACTTCAAAAGTTATATTACTTTGATGTGTGGTGAAATCAAACCGGAAAGCTTCATTAGAAACCGCTGCCACACACTTTTGACTGGCATCTGGAAATGATCCAAGTACTCAAACTATTCATCAAGAGGTGTTTGCATTCGGATTCCATGGACAAACTGCAGCCTGTTAACCTAGAATCACTGAGCTGAATGCTCTCTATCGATTACAATGGTGCAAAAAATGTCACCTGTGGACTCTTAGAACAATGGAAAAGTATCATGGGGAGTGACAAATCGTGCTACATGTCATGCAGTCTGAGAGATATGTATGGAACTTGTGAATGCCCAGGTGAATGTTACTTACCGGAGTCCATTGTTGCCAATGTGAAACCTGGTGGAGGAGGCAATATGTTGTGGGCCCGCTTTCTTGCACTTTAGTCTTGATCAGCTGGTTTTAGTTCCTCAAACCATGAACACCGAAGCCTATCATGCAATACTGGACAATTCTGTTATTCACCCTGAGCCCTTTTGATTTTCATCATTACAATGCACCCATTCATACAGTAGAAACCATATCTGAGTGGTTTGTTGAAAAGAGAGTGAATGAAATCAAATGGTCTATCCACAGCTGTCATCTAAACCCAACTGAGCATCTCTGGGATGAGTTACAGTATCAGTTGACAACCACACCAGATCCCCCCCAAACAACTGCAGAACTGTTCACAATATTGCAGGAGAGATTAAGAAAATGTCTGCAGACATGAAACAGTAACTTAGTGGAAAGACTTCCAAGAAGGGTAGAGGCAGTAATAGCAGCGATGGGTGGACATACAGTACCTCATACTGACACCATAGCAGCTTTAGTTAAGCCAGTACCTACTAGTGGCTGGTCACTGATAGCAAATAAGTGTATTTTTAAGTGGATAAAAGTACAAGCCTGTAAGACAAGCTACTTCGAAACTGTTAGGTAACAGCTCCGGCAATTAATTCTGAGGAAGATTTTTTATAAATCCCAGAATAATCAAACTTGTAACTTCTATGAAGCTCACACTGTTCACTGTCACCATTCTACATACAAATAATTTAACGTAAAGCCACAATAATTACCATTCAGAATAATTTTACCTAGTTAATATAAGTGGTGGAAATAGAAGCAAAAGTACAAATAAAAGACAGGAAGCCAGGAACACACAAGGGTAAATATATTCATCAAATTTGCTCCTCATTCTAAACTTCCCACACAAACGAGGAGTAGGTAAGCCCCTTAAGGAGAGTGAATGTCCACACCACCCCATCCCCCTACGAAGCTGGAAAGCAGAAATGTGGTCAACGGAGGCTTATAAGAAATCAGACTGAAATAACTTAGACTGACGACGAGAGAAAATGTCTTAAGAATCAGCAGTGAGTGTGAAGACATGGAAGTGCTTGTTCTGTACTTTCACCCTATGTCCTTGTATACCCTTCCTGTTACTCCCTTTGCTCACTCTACCCTGTCGACATATTTATCCTTGTGTATGTTCCTATCCTCCTTTTAGCAATGCAGTTCATGATTCCTTGTATGAATATTAAAGAAAATATTTAAATTAAATTTTATTTCATGGGAGCTCCATTTAAGATCCATATATCGTATGCTCAATCGAAAGTAAGCAGGCGGGGGTGAAATAAGACTTACCATTGCAATTGGCTTCCCAAATCATGGGAATGATTTGAGATCATTAAATTAATTATTCTGTATGACATTGGGATATCTGACTTCAGTTTTGAGTTTTAATGCAATGTATTTTGAAGACAATCTTTCCACTGGTGCAAGTTTTATTTCTCAATGTTAATACATTCATGGACTTTAAAAGTTATGACAGCTAGGAGTGGCAGCCATAAGGAGAGAAAGAACACATGCCTAGGACTGGGATAGACTTGAAATACCTTACAACTGCATAAAATGTGCACATAAATTCTAGCAAAACAACATACTCAGTATTGCTTGCACACGGTAGCTGAGGCCATACGACGACGACGACGATTATTATTATTATTATTATTATTATTCCCGTAAATTGATACTTCTTGTGACCCTGGATGTGAAGAATGCCTTCAATTCGGCAAGATGGAGCGACATGTTGGTAGCTCTTGAAGAAACTTTCAAGCTACCACAATATCTTATGCGCATAATGAGAGATTACTTCAAAGATCGCACTCTGTTGTATGATACAGAAAATGGAGAAAAGACAAAGCGTCTGACGGCTGGTGCAGTGCAGGGATCGATCCTTGGTCCAGATCTCTGGAACATAATGTATGATGGCTTGTTACGTTTGGAGATGCCAGAGGACACGAAGCTTGTGGGCTACGCTGATGATGTGGTCGCCTTGATAGTGCTCGTAATGTTGAAATGGCTCAAATTAAACTGAACCAGGTGATGTGGCGCATAAAAGAATGGATGATGAGCCACAGTCTAACATTAGCCGAACACAAAACGGAGATAGTTCTTCTGACGAGGAAAAGGATCGAAACTCTTGTACCAATGACTGTTGGAGAGTTAGTAATAGAAACATCTGCGAGCACAAAATATCTAGGAGTGACACTTGACTCCAAGCTCACATTCTGGACTCATATTCAGAGAGTGACAGACAAGGCAGTAAAATACATTGACTGCACTTAGCAGACTACTGGGAAATATTAAAGGTCCGAAATCCAGTAAACTCATGTCGACGGTTCAGTCAGTGCTTCTATATGGTTCTGAAATCTGGGCTGAATCCTTGAAATTTGCTTGGTATCGGAGAAGGATAGCTACCGTACAACGGAGAGCGGCTTTACGTATCGCACGTGCATACCGCACTGTTTCCGAACCGGCAATCCTCACGCTGGCAGCAATAGCCCCAATAGACCTACTTGCATTGGAGCGGCATGAAATCTGGCGTACCAAAGGAGAGCTGGAAAAGAAATGTGCAAAGAAGCGCGCCTTCAGTCAACTTATGAGGCGATGGCAACTCAGATGGGAAAGTGACCCTCGAGGCAAATGGACCAAGCGACTGATACCACGCTTGGATATTTGGGTTGAAAGGGCCCATGGTGAAGTAAATTACTACCTCATGCAGCTTCTAACAGGACATGGATATTTCCGGAAATTCCTGCACAAAGTGGGCAGAGCAAGTGAGGCAGCATGCATATACTGCGATGATACTGACGACGTATATCACACCTTTTTTATATGCGGCCATTGGACGATTCAGAGAAGATGTGTGGAAACTGAACTAGGAGAATTGACAACAGATAATGTTATTTCGGTGATGCTGCGAAACCAGGAATCCTGGGATCGCGTGGCAGTACATGTGGAGGACATCCTTCGTCAGAAGAAGAAGGATTTGGAAGCATACGAACGTTCGTAAAGGAGAAATGAAGAAAGAAGACGTCTGAAAGACGAAGCACGATATCACCCTGAAGTAATGCGAGAGCGGTTCCAGGGTGATGACTCACATCGTGGGAAAAGGGCGTGTGTTTTTTAGTGGGTAAGAATCCCACACACTTGTGGAGTGCGGACCCTTCACAAGTGTCTTTTTGAAGATTTTCCACAGTCCCTCGTAAAAAAAAATTATTATTATTATTATTATTATTATTATTATTATTATTATTATGTGCGTATGGACCCAATGGATCACGAAAAGCTCTAACGATTCTGTTTTCTGAGTTGCCAAACAGCTCTCATCCTTTCTCCGTAGATCCTTTTTCATTCTTCTGTCCACTTTGCTCCAGTCTTCTTTTTCACTTCGTTCTCTGGTTGCACTTTCCATCCATTAATTTTTTTCCTATAAAGGTTTCTGTCCGCGGTGTCATTTGGGTTTATCTGGGCTTTTTCCAGATCCTTCTTCACTTCTAGTACCCATGGAATATTTTTTAGATGTTCTATGTAGGTGAGAATCTTGTGTGTCAGTCTACTTGCCGGCAATCTGTGGACGTGCCCATAGAATTTCAGACGTCTTTTACGGATGTCTGCTGCAATGTTGGAATGCTCTTCTGTCTCTTTGCGTGACCTCAGTCTATATACATCTTCTGTTTTTCGGGGGCTGAGAATTTTCCTCAGGATTCTTCTTTCTTCTTTTAAAATATTTTCTAGGTCACCTTTCCCGTTTAGTGTAAGGGTCTCGCTGGCATATAAGACTTCGGGCTTTATTATTGTATTATAGTGTCTGATCTTTGCATGGCGGGACAAGCACTTTTTATTGTATATGTTGTGAACCATACCGTAGGCTTTCCGAAATTTTTGTAGGCGAATTTTCTGGGCAGCCTTCTCGCCTCCCGTTGGTTCAAGTATTTCTCCCAAGTACTTAAAGTGTGGTACTCGGTTGATTTGCCCATGTGTCGTGTTCAAATTTTGGATGTCGAGTTTAGAGCAGAAGAACTTGGTCTTTTCAAAGGAAATTTCTAGGCCAACCTTTCCAACACATTCGCTAAGGGTTTCAATTTGTTTAACGGCTGTGAATACATCATCTGTAAGTATGGCCAGGTCATCTGCAAAAGCGAGGCATGATATCTCAATACCGTCTTTGGGTCGTCCTAGTCGTATGGGGCGCCAGTATCCCATGTCTTTCAATACCTTTTCCCACTCGTGGATGACTTTGTCTAGGACGAGGTTGAAAAGAAGCGGAGATAAGCCGTCACCTTGTCGGACGCCAGTTTTAATCGGGAATGGTTCAGAGATCTCCCCCATGAATTTAACTTTGGAGATAGTGTCAGTGAGTGTTGCCTTGATGAGGTTGAGGGTCTTGGAATCAAGCCCCAGTTCCTCAAGAATAACGAAGAGACACTGTCGATCAACCGAGTCATACGCTTTCCTGAAGTCAACAAAAATGCAGATGACCGGTTTGTTCCTCAATGCTTTGTATTTAAGTGTTGCCTTCAAGTTGAATATTTGTTCTGCACATGAGCGACCAGGGCGGAAGCCTGCTTGATATTCGCCAATACTTTGTTCAAGTTGTTCTTGCGTTCTCTTCAAAAGGCAAGCTGAAAGAATTTTGTAAGTCACTTGGAGAAGAGAAATGCCCCTGTAATTGTCATTCAACTCAGATTTTAATCTTGGAGAGTTTCTTCTTAGATCCCATCTCTAATTACATGCATACATTTTCATAACAGACTTATGAGCCCTTCAGCACCAAGGGAGTTAGCCGCACAATATCGGTTGTGTAGTTGCGAGTTTACAATCAGGAAACAGCAGGCCCAAATCCCACCACTGGCAGCCCTGAAGATGGTTTCTCATTTCCACACCAGATAAATACTGGGACTGAACCTTAATTAAGGCCACAGTTTCCCCCTTCCCATCTCATCTTTGTGTCACTGAAAACCTTCAATGTGTTAGTGCGGCGGTAAACCAAAGAGCAAAAAATATATATATACACAAAAACGGATCAAAAAGGGATTACTAGACGAAAATGATATTTGTGTCAAATATTTAAAAATTGTTTACAAATTCAACTTTTTGTGAAACACTATTTCCTTCACAATAATTGTTTGGGATAAACAAAAACATTCATCTTTTAATAGTTTTAAAAGTTTAAAGAAAAATCTGAATTTTAGCAATTTCACATGAAATTTTCAGGGTTTTTAATGCACTGTTTTACTGTTATTGATGTGTAACTGATGTAACACCTTCACACATACTAAAAACACACTAATAGTGGGTGTTTCCTCCTCTGGCTTCAATAACAGCTTGAAGAGTTGGGGCATACTGAGCAGCAGATTCCTGATCGATTCTTGAGGAATAGCATCCAAATCTTTAAGCAGAGCAACCCTGAGCTGTTCCAAAGTGTTAAAATCACAACGTCGAACACTTCATGTCAGCATATCCCACACAGATTCAAGTCGAGGCTGTCTACTGGCCAGTCCAGGATTCATATTTCGACTTCCCTGTGAAACACATCCACACAATTTGCAACATGTGGGCAAGCATTATCATGCATAAGCCAGAAGTTTTCTCCCACAAACGGTGTATATCGCACCACATTGTGTACCTGAATCTCCCCAGTATACCGAAGTTCACTAAGTGCCCTGCCATGGATGATGCAGATACCGACAAGCTCAGTGCATCCCTGAAGACTGACACCTCCCCACATCATAACTGAACCCCCTCCAAACAGTGTCCTGGTAGACAGTGTAGTGGGTGCTTTCCTCATCTCCTCCAAACCCCTTCATGTCTATCTGAGTACATTAGGCAAAAATACCTCTCATCTGTAAAGAGTACAGATTCCCACTGTTCAGTAATCTAGAGTTGATGGTGCCTTGCAAACTGGAGTCGCACTATTCTAAGGTGTCGCTGAAGCTGTGGGCCTGTTGCAGGTCTTCTTGAAGACAGACTGGCTCCATCCAACCTTTGTCTGACTGGTCTTTCACTAACATTTACATTTTTCATAGTCTGAAGTTGATTCCTGGCCTGAACTGCGGTTGTATGGCGGTCACGCGACATTTGGACGGTGATGAACTGGTCATCTCAGGCCGATGTGGACCTTCTATGGCCTGATCCATGTCTTCTGTGGTAGGTATCACTTTCACAATAGCATTGTATAACATGCTGGACACTTCCATTTGAAGCTCCAATAGCATTAGCCACTTGCAATGAAAGCATGATTGTTTATGGCCCTCTTCCATTATCTAGCATGTTAAGTGTCAAAAGAACTACTTTATATACAGAATAGAATACATCAGAGTCAAATTTGACACTTATATATTATTTTTGTCAAGTGATCCACATTATTGCTGGTTAGAGTAAATAAAATGTGCCCGTCAACATTAATTCAGTGACACAGTTCCACCCAAGGCAGTCTCAGTTCAAATCCTGTCTAATACATGTGTGTATTTAAGATGTACATACTAAGCTGTGTGTTGACATATTTACTGGCACAAAAAAGAACACCTATGCAATGAAAAAGTGTTTTTTGTTTTTTGTTTTAAGAACAGCCATGTCTCAGAGTTCAAAGTACTCATAAAAGTGGAGAACCTGTACCTATGAACATGACAGTAAGAAACTATGAGCTTGCTTTGTATTCAGTTATCTTTGAAAAATTACATGCATATTTGAAATCCCCTATTTTTATATGCTGCCATATCTGCCTCTATACTTCTTTCCCCAAAATCATTCTAGAGAACCCAACTGTTATTTTCACAGTCTACCTCTGTTTCTCTTACTTCCCACAGCAGGATTCAGAACTTTTTTTTTTTTTTTTTTTTTTTTTTTGGATAATCTTCCATTTTGCATATGGTACCACTTCTGAAAGACATATACTGTAGGCATTTTTACATTAATGTTAATACAATATCCTGCTGTCTTCATTCTCACAGATTAGTATCAATCATTCTCATTACTTTTAAGTCCCTTGCTCTTAACCACACATCCATCAGGTAACCTCAATACTGTAATGGTTACGACGTCCGCCATGCCAATTCACCATGCGCCGGGGGCATCATTGTATCGGCCCCACCCCCCTTACGCTCGAGCGCGCCTATCACGAGCAACACTTGGTGCTAGGCTGGCCCTCTCGCCTCCGTCCGCGGTCTCACAGCGGAGGACGACGGGAATTACTCAACTATTAATCTGGAGTCTTCTGTCTCGCGAGGTTCCTGGATACATCTAGCATCCGGACTGTTCTGGAAGGCCCAGAGCAGGTATATAAGGAGAGGAGTAACTTGGAGTGATAGTCAGTCAGTCAGTGAGAGTGAGATTGAGTTCGCTGGAGCGCAGTCAGTGATGGCCTGGGAGAGTGCAGCCTGATGAATTATCTGCCTTTTGGAGCCGAGGACTCGTTCCTGTTCCCCTGATGTCGTGTGTGTGTGTGTGCGCACGTCCCTTGTGGCTGGCTGTTGGAGAAGAACCTTGGGTGTTCTGGAGCGGCGAAGAAGGGAACACTGTGTGACGACGTGTGTAGACTGCGAACGGGGTTCGACGGATTGAGTGAACAGGGGATACTATCCCCTGCGAGAGTGACGTGTAGGCTGTGGACCGTGACAGTGCTAGCGAGTGTGACTGAGTGAGTGTAGTGTACATAATCGGTGTGTGTGTGTGTGTGTGTGTGCGTGCATGCGTGCGTGCGTGTCATTGCAGATGGAACATAAGAAACTAGGAGAGAGAGCGCGAACCATGTGAGTGTACTTGCGTAAGTTGTAAGTTGGCTATTGTGTGTGTGTAAACCCCGCCAACACGTTACAACTGGCGTCAGAAATGGGATGGACAAGTGTGATAAACTAGTGGATAAACTCTTACGTTAAAACTGGTGTCAGAATCGAGTACCTGGTAGCGAATTATGTAGTCGACAGAAATTTCTACAAGCGAAATGAATTCCGAACAGCTCCAGATTTTTCTAAGCAAGTTTAGTGAGCTTGAAAACAAAATCTTATCTACCTATGGCGAACTCGTTAGTGAACTGAGATCTGAACGGAGTTCTAACCTGGACCAGCTGGAAACAGACTTACGTGAACGGAAGAGTGAGCAGTTAAAGTCAGAAAATAAAGTGCGCTCTCTCGAAAAAGAGGTCGACAATGATGATGTGCAGGACGACAACGAACTGGACGAGAAGTGGTCCAGAGAGATGCTCGCATGTGTGGAGTCCAGAGTTCGAGGCCCAGTGGTGGAAGCGAGTGCCCCGCGTGCAGTAACGATGAGACGTGAATGGATTCTGTTAGCAGCAACAGCGGCTCCACCAACGTAAAATCGGAAAACCTACAGGACGATGGGATTACTTCCAAGAGAACATGCTGGACCCAGTTTGAGACCGGATCGACGTCCAAGAAGAGTGCCGAATACCCGATCACCGGACTACAGAAAATGACAGTACAACGCAGCCCCCAGCGAAGTTCAACCTACGAGGAGGTTATGGGAGTGCTGGACGTGCGCTGCGGTGTCCAGCAACCGAGAGCCACCTACCGAGTCCAGCTGCAGGAGAGGAGCCAGCCAACCGATATAACGCCATGGGAATTCGATGCCGAGATCGAGAGACCAGGAGACATGATTTTGGAATTATCCCGAGGTGACACCAAGCATGAGGCGACTGATAAACCACGTGGCGCTGAGACCCGTCCAGGGAGGACGATCGGCAGGAGACAGAACTATGAAGAGGCTCTGACAATGGCCCATGAGACTGAGGCAGCAATTGCAATGGCACAGCTGGAAGGACCCCTACTAGGAAACGGAGCAGCAATGGAGGACGAACCAATGACCAACGAACGAGGATGACACCTGACCAGGACACTTGTTCCGGCATGAAGCTGCGTGCCCAAATTCCGCACCCCAGAAGAAAAGGAAATTCAGCAGGGCTAAATCTGGGGCGAGCAAACCAGTCCCCAGCATCGCACCAGAGGACTACGAAGGCGCTCAAGCCCTGAAAGTAGACGCGGGTGTGGATGAAAGGAAAACCACCGAAGATCCTGCTGCCACGCGAGGACTTGCTGACAATTATCAACGGGGACGAGGACATCGTCCACCGGACCCAGCAGATCCCCCATGGGAAGGTGGTGGCCAATCAAACAAACCGTCTTGTAGAGTATCGTGAAGCAGCTCGAGACGAGCAGTCTTAAGGAGGGGGCAATGTAATGGTTATGGCGTCTGCCATGCCAATTCACTACGTGCCGGGGACGTCATCATATCGGCCCTACCCCCCTTATGCTCGAGCGCGCCTATCATGAGCAACACTTGGTGCTAGGCCGGACCTCTCGCCTCCGTCCGCGGTCTCACAGCGGAGGACGACGGGAATTACTCGACTATTAATCTGGAGTCTTCTGTCTCGCGAGGTTCCTGGATACATCTAGCATCCGGACTGTTCTGGAAGGCCCAGAGCAGGTATATAAGGAGAGGAGTAACTTGGAGTGACAGTCCGTCAGTCAGTGAGAGTTAGATGGAGTTAGAGAGTAAGAGTGAGTGAGAGCCAGATTGAGTTCGCTGGAGCGCAGTTAGTGATGGCCTGGGAAAGTGCAGCCTGGTGAATTATCTGCCTTTTGGAGCCGAGGACTCGTTCCTGTTCCCCTGACGTTGTGTGTGTGTGCGCATCCCTTGTGGCTGGCTGTTGGAGAAGAACCTTGGGTGTTCTGGAGCGGCGAAGAAGGGAACACAGTGTGATGACGTGTGTAGACTGCGAACGGGGTTCGACAGATTGAGTGAACAGTGGATACTATCCCGACCTGCGAGACTGACGTGTAATCTGTGGACCGTGACAGCACTAGAGAGAGAGAGAGAGAGAGAGAGAGAGAGAGAGAGAGAGAGAGAGAATGTGTGTGTGTGTGTGTGTGTGTGTGAGAGAGAGAGAGCGTGCGCGTGCGTGTCATTGCAGATGGAACATAAGAAACTAAAAGAGAGAGCACGAACCGTGTGAGTGTACTTGCGTAAGTTGTTATCTCAGCTATCGTGTGTGTAAATCTGTAATTGTAGTGCTAAATTAATAAATCTTAGAAATAGGACACTACCAGATTCTGTACTCATTTATTCATTTATTTACCCCACCAACACGTCACAAAAAATTCATCTTTTTTGACAGGCAACACGCTGGGCTAAACACTGAACAATTTACAGAGAGTTTGAATGAAGTACTAGTTCCTTCCTTTCAGATAATGTTCCATTGCAACAAAGAACTATTAAGTAATTTTCTTTGATTTCTTTAATTATTTTGCCATCCCTGGAGAATATTCAGATTTAATACAGTAGTTGAAAAACCACAACTCGCTCACATCTTCTGCCTACCAATATTGCTTTTGTCTTTGAAATACTGTTCATCATACTAGGGTTACTACATTTCTATTTTACTGTATTACTACAATTGTATAGGTCGGAGTTGGAAGACATCAAGTCAGTTTTCACTACTTTTCAAGAGAGAGAAAAAATGCAATTACTCAGGGAGAACGTAAGAAACACGCAATGCTGGTATTATACACTGTAAACCAGATACTCTTGCTATATTTGCGTTAGTGGAAGGTCAATTTTAAAGTAACAAACTATTTTTCGAATCAATGAAAGAATTTGACTTAATGCTTTTCAGTTCCGTGGTCAGTTCATCTTTAATGAATATTTCTCATGATAGTTTTATTAATAAAAAATGTATGTACGTCCATTACAAATATAATTTACAATACCACACATGATATGAAACATGTCCGACTCGTTGGCTGAATGGTCAGCGTACTGGCCTTCGGTTCAGAGGGTCCCGGGTTCGATTCCCGGTCGGGTCGGGGATTTTAATCGCTTCTGATTAATTCTTCTGGCTCGGGGACTGGGTGTATATGTCCGTCCCAACACTCTCCTCATCACATTCAGACAACACACTACACTACCAACCACCACAGAAACACGCAATAGTGCTTACATCCCTCCATAGAGGGTTGGCGTCAGGAAGGGCATCCGGCCGTAAAAACAGGGCCAAATCCACATGTGCGACGCAGTTCGCACCCGCGACCCCACAGGTGTGGGAGAAAGCGGCAGGAAAAGAAGACACATGATATGAAACATCACAAGAATTCAGTTTCATTTGCCGTGGGTGGCCAGTTCAAAATATCCTGGTAGAAACAGTCTTGTTCTTAAGTAGTTTCATACTTTCCTTGGATATGACAGTCTTCTTGAACAGCGATGGCCACCATGCATCGAAATTTACCACCTCATCATATTCCACGATGTGAACTTCAACATTTCTCCTACTATTCGCTATTGTCTCTACATAGTCTTTAGGTGTAGACAGTTCATCAACAGTTTTTAGTTTCTTCCTGCATACACCAAAATTTCTGTCGCAAGGTAAACATGAATAACCACATTCAGGAATCCTATGAGTGATTGAATGAAATCTGCCTGTGTCTGTCAAACCCATACACATTCTGACTATGGTGTGGTTTTTATTTTGGCCAGGACACACATCTGAAAATAAGTGTGTCCAGTTTTCAGATCATTTACATTAATTACATTGACCCACAACTGACACAGATAAAAATATTTCCTGCACTGGAATCCTGGGCAAAGGCAGATTTTTCATAAAATCAAAAGCTATGGCACCTGTGTCCTCAATTTCTTGGCATAAAGAATTCACTTCTTATAAAGACCTATAACAGTTATGACTCCTGCAGAGATGGATTTCAAGTTCAGCCTTTGCAGCAAGATTTGAATTTTTGGAGATGTGAGGACTCTTTAATTCTGAATTGAGCTGTACAGACAGGGAACAAACATCTATCTGGAGTCTTTCAAATTTAAAATCAAAGTTCTCATGGAAGTATTTCCTATAATAATCATATTTAACAATTGTGTATGCACCACAGAAAAGTTCATACATGGATTTCACACAGAGGTGAGCATCCAAATATTGAACTTCCTTCCTACCATAGTGGGAATATTTCACAGGAAATTATGTTATATGATCATGCATAGCTTTATTAACTTGTTCAGAAGTTTTGTTAACTTTAAGATTCTTTCCACGCTTATCTTTTGGCACTTCATGAAGCAGAGCACAAGTTACGTTAAATAACCATTTTGTAGCTACAGCATGTAAACTTCGGAAATCTTTTAGACACACCAATGACGTTCTTGACCTGATTATGACAAAATATTAAAAACTTGAAGAACTCCTCTTCTGTTTCTCTTCAGCGTTTTCTTTTCTGGGTCTGCACTATCTGACATCACCTGCTACAATAACGCCTAGTAAGCACAAGTCTTGGGAATCTTTGCTTGCCAGATAATGGAACTTGACCAGAATGTTTACTTTATCATTGCCACCAATCCTTTTAACACAACGCTTGGGACACCTACAAACATAAAAAATAATCTGAATGAGATTACTTGCGTGATCGTTACCTTAAAAAACAAGCAGTTTTACGTCACAGTCCCATACAGGGCCAGCTATTTTATACCTGGCAAGCTCACTGTAGATAACAGTATTGGCGAAAATGGAAGAGAATAAAACAGCTGTATTTATGTCACAACCAAAAAAGTATCTACAGAAAACCTATCTAAACCTGATTCCTTGGCCACAGATTTGTTGTTACCTAACCACCTAACCAGAAAGAGAACCCAGGACTCCTTCTAGTTGTTATGATAAGGACACAACTACTCAAGCACTTGCTACTTATGGGCACATACACTGTGTTTACTAACCTACAATCTTCGCCTGTTTTCTTCCCATTGATGTTCTTCCCACTGTAGTTTATGTAAGGTAAATCTTTTCCGATAGCATATTTTATGACATTTTTCTTATGAAGACTGTCTTGTCTGTTTCTTTTAGGAGACATAATGCACAATTAACACACACTTCTTGTAGTGAGCAACCAGGAAATGCCGCAAAATAATATAGCGCGGGAATCCTGCAGAGCAGCCAACCTTAAGTATGGCGCAGAAAGGAAACAAGTCAGTGACTTAATGCTTTTCTTCTCCGACTGCGCTACACATAGCAGTAGATTCTGCCATAAACAGAAGGCAAACTTAATTCCTCACGCCATTCGAAGGCCCTTAGTTCAATACCTCGGAATATTGAATAATTAAAAAATGTGCAATTTTGACTTAATGCTTTTCAGCTCTGATGGATTCATTTCTATTTTACCTCTTGTATACAGTTTTCCTTTAAAAAAAAAATAACCAACAATTTTCATCAAATTTCATCTTACTCTTCCAATTATATGCTTTTCAGTAAAGGGAAGGGTCCAGAATAATATAAGTACTAAGTCATTAAAATCTTTTCTCTTCACTTTGCCAGTATGTCTTCTACTGATATGATCAGCTGTTAGGACAATATACAGTTTTTTCCTATAGTACTGAATTATAAGCGTTTGCTAGATCTACAAAAACACAAATATGTGCAGGCGTAGAAGAAAATAGAAATAATTCAGTAGCCAGCCCCTTTTCATCAGGAGCCAGCACATTTTTCACAAATATACATTATGAACACCACTAGACTAGGATAAAGCTACGTATTATTTTTGAAATATGACCTTAAGTAGTATAGTCTCATTTCATGTAAGAATGTAAATTTATATTTTAAGATATACTAACCCAAATAATCACCAGTCACCTTCAAGGGCAGCATCTTTTAAAATTACACTACATGTGCCTGTTTGATTTCCCACCAGTAACATTCAACATGCTTAACAATGCAAAAAAAACCTTCAAAATCAGTGTAGGGTCTGTTTTTTTTAGCATTCATTTTCTTGACGCACCTCGCTAAAAGTGCACATTCAGGATTTTTCATGAAACTTTCAGCCTCCTGCCGACCCCGCGGTGTAGTGGTAGCGTGCCTGCCTCTTACCTGGAGGCCCCGGGTTCGATTTCCGGCCAGGTTACGGATTTTGACCTGGATCTGAGGGCTGGTTCGAGGTCCACTCAGCCTACATGATTACAGTTGAGGAGCTATCTGACGGTGAGATGGCGACCCCGGTCAAGAAAACCAAGGATAACGGCCGAGAGGATTCGTCGTGCTAACCGCACGACACCTCAATCTCCAGGCCTCCGGGCTGAGCAGCGGTCGCTTGGTAGGCCAAGGCACTTTGGGGCTGTTACGCCAATTTTTCAGCCTCCTAACATTTCGAGTGAGGATAGAATTTTTCGTTTGCTTTAAACATTTCCAGTTTAAATGGTCCTGAAAATCTGGATACACCTTTAGAATGTTTGTCGGCAATACTACGAAAGTTAATGCATAATTTACACTTCGCAATTCCTTCTTCATAGCACAGCCACGGTAGTCATTCAAGCTACAATTCTCTGCATTGTGTATCATTCTCATACTTCTCTGAATCAGTAACATTCTTAACAATGTAACCAAACCTTCAATATCAGTGTAGGGTCTGTTATTTTTTGCAATATAATAAGATGCCATGAACAACGCATTCATATGCTGTAACATTAGCATTCATTTTCTTTACGCACTTCGCTGAAAGTGCTGAAATTTCCGTTTGCCTGAAAATTGAAATTTCAACATATTTTTGATGTTTGACCTATCATTGTCTTGAACACCATAAATTTCACGCTGGTCATTGTCGTCCTGAACTCTACAGTCGGCACTTCCATCAAGTGTTTTATCACATTCACGCCCTTTTGTACCACTTTGTGTTACATTTACGTGCCCTACTTATGAAGAAATCTGAAAGAAGACACTGTTACTCACATCAGTCAATTTGTGCGGTTTTGTTCGTTTCATTTTGCCGATTTTTTCAAGTATAGCATAGAAACGTAAAATACACCAGCGGTAAATGGCTTCCGAGTTCGCGAGCTTCGATGTCTGACGCTCCGTTGCAAATTTTCCGTAAACGCACAGGAATAAACACAACCGTATTTATAAAGTGCAAACCGTTCAATACCAAGATGCTGTAATTAAATTAAAAGTATAAATATTGTTCGGTGAAAATACAAGAACTGATAAACACGTCATTCCATATGTTCTAAATGCAAAGAATGAATTCCACGGGAATTTATCAGCACTGCTTAGGCGGCAATAGTTGAGGAACGGATAGTCACGGGAAGGATGGCGGTAATGTAGTGTTTGAGGAATTGTTTCACTTAGTAGTTCTCTGCATTTCTCCACAACTCTGGCCTGATCTTTGTACTCGGCTACCGATAGCTGATCATCTGTAATGGAACTCGATGTCCACATGTAAGGATACTTGTTGGACGGGGACCGCTAGGCAGCTCCCGCGCAGAACTGAAACGTCCAGTTCCAAGGTACGAAGAGCAATTACAGAATTCAAGACTGCCAGAAGCACAGAAAATGTTTATTGCACATATTAAAATATATGAGCTACAGAAAACAACGTGAAACACCACACGCCTTGTTACTTTGTAAAGTGATGGGAACGTACATGTAAGGGAACTCCGGATTTCAAAAAAATAAATTTTCAAAACCGAATTTGAAAATTTAGGCGCCAGGTAAAAATTTTCAGGCGCCATGGCGACTGGGCGCCCGGTATTTTTCGACCCCTGAATATGTGTAACAGCACAATATGAGATAGTATTTATTTTTGAGTAAAAGTCTGCCATGTTTCACTTTAAAACTTAGGCCAAGAAAGCTCTTATCAAAACATAAAATGTAACTGTCCATTCCTCACACAATACTTCCCAAACATATGGTATATATTAAAAATCTCATTCTGATGGCACTTGGGGACCTAAAGTTGCAATGTTATTCCTTTAATCACCATCAATGTCTACATTTTATTTTTCACTGCTGTAGTGAATACAGGAATATCTGGATATTTGTTGTTGCCATTTCTATTTCCCTGTGTATAAACTGATATGAACAGTGCCTTCAATTTATTTGTATCCAATGCAGAACTTTCATACAGCTACTTATGAGGACTGTACAAAAAATTATTGAATTCTGAAAATATAGTAACTCTGTAGCCTAGTTAGCTTAGTCTCCTTTGAAGTACTTTGAAGTGCTCTCAACACCATTTTGTCTAAAAGTAGTAGTCCAGGTAAGCTAGCTGGGGGGATCACGCACAGTTTCACCTGTGATTTAAGTTTGATCTCTTCAATTAACTGAAATCTTCATCCTCTCAGGGTGAATTTTAGTTAAGGGAAAGTTTGCCAGGGCTAGGTCAGGTGAGTAGCGTGAATGGGGGAACACACATCGTCTTCATGATCATTTAAAAAAATTCACTAAACAACAGTGAATCATGAGCTCCAGGAGTTATTTCGCTACAAGTCTGGTATTTTCTCTTGAAATTTTCTCTCAAACATCTTGAGACTTCAAGATAATATCAGTGGTTCACCATTTGACCTGCAGGTACAAATTTGTGATGCACATCACCAGTTAATTTCAAAAAATGACCAACACTTTCATTTTCAACCCGACCTGTCACACTTCCTTCGGTCTTGGCAGACTGCCATTAACTATTTTCAACATTCATTACGTCTCTATGTTTTCTCCAGTTTAAAGAGCTGCTCGTTAATATTGAGACATATCGATAATTGCAGCACATACTCTACACACCCACAAATTAACGGCTTCTGAGTGATGATTAATTGTTTCAAATGTGCAGCTAATGGCTAATTACTTAGGAAGGATACCACTATACAGCGCCACTTACCAGAAATTGCTAAGACTTCATATTAGCATGGTATTTTTGAAGTTTGGTAATTTTCTAAACAACCCTTGTAAACCCTGCCCCCATTTCTGGTCATGTTTCATATGCTTCTTTTAGAAGATGAATGGTGCTTCAAGCAATATATTTAAGTATCGTATTACAGAATTTCTCTCACATACCCTTCTTAAGGACACAGCACAGATGCACCATTGTCTGACACAATGAAGTTATTCAATTCCTTCTTATAATTCTTCACTATTACTTAAAGTTTATATCTCAACAGTAATAAATGTGGAGAAATCATTTTAAGTAAATAAAATCCAAAAAAGAGCCAGGGTGACTCCAGTCACTCCAGAAATACCTACGATAAGCTGAAATAAGTTTTAGATTAATTTTCATACATCCTAACAATAGTAGTATTTAAAACAAAAGAAAACTCATCATGCAAGTTTACAACAAAAGACTAGTCAGTCCAAAAGAGTGAATAAGAGAATATATGGAGCAGCACAAGAAACAAGGGCAGAAAGCTGTGCAGTATAAACTAGCATCTTGTTAGAACACTTAAAAAAAAAGAATAAGCTCTCATTCTACATATACAAGGTAAAAAGAACAGATCTATTACACAAGAAGTGAAGAAAAATTCTGCAGAAGGAGAAACATATTGACAGGAAGGAATGTATGAAAGAAAGGCATGAAAAATTCACCCATTTCTACTACAACACAATGCCCCAAGCTAACAACTATTTCTTCTTGTTGGCATAGTCAAAACCTCGCATGCGGTGTTTACTCACCCGTTCACCGGTCTTTGCCCGGGCACCTCGCTATGCAGTGAACAGAGAGGGACAGACAAAAGAAGCCATAAACAGTCTGCCCTCTCTTAAAACATATCAAAAGAGACGAGTTCAAATAAGCCTGGAACTATCATCATATCATAACTCTTAACCACTTCAGGTATTGTACATGTAACCACTGTACAACCACATTTATTATTTAACTAAAAAATACAGTACTATATGGAAGACGTCCAAGTCAACACAACCTCCTGCTCACCAAATTATAAAATAAAAAACTGCAGGATGACGAACACACAAAGCATAGGATTATCTCAATAGTTTAAGTAGTTAGAGCTATGATACAATATTGTAAAAGTTCCATTCATTGAGTGACGATCAAATTTTACCTCTATATTTTACATCAACTGAAAGTGTAATTCATTGTAAAAAGTATTTAGTAGACAAGTAATCATTAAAATGTAAGAAACTAAGATCTTTAGAGACAGTTTAGAAAAACAATTTTAGAAAATCAAATAATATAGATTTTTCACTTTTTTAGTAGATTAAATGAAATTTAAAAAGCATAAAATGACCCACTTGGGCAACAAATTTAACAGGATGCTAAAGATTAATGAAATATTTTGTGATAGTAGTATAAAGAGGTAGTAAACAATCCTAGCCTCTGCAAAGACCATCAAGCAGGTGAGCAAACTACTCTGAAAGCAAAATGAAAACACAAATATGTAAATGTATTACAAAATATTTTTCAATGGCAATGTAGACAATCATTTAACATAAAACTCAACGTCAAATATACATGTAGCTTTTTCAAACTACAGAAACATTCAAAATTACATCAAATAACACCTCTTTTTAACATCTGAGTGGAAGTAAGAGGAGAAATAAGGTAGAAGGAGGTCCACTATAAATTGACACCAACATATTTTGCTCAACAGATCAATAAAAACAAATACTTTCACTTTCCCAAAATTCATGTTGGCCTAAGTATTAAAACAACTTGATAGCAAAGTTACCAGCATGACACTGATTGGACAGACCCATCCACTATTATTTTATTAAACCTTTTACAGTCCTTTTGTTTATTGTATGTTTGTCCCTCCCTCCTGTATCTGTTGCTCTCTCTTCCAACACTGACCTGACATTGTGTTTATCTAATTACATGTTCCTTTTCATCCTCCAATCTTTCTACACGACTTCATTTATCGATTGACTGTTTGTCGCTTCCCTTTCCCTGTCTTCATCCGCTTTGCTCTAATCCTATACTTTCCACATTAAAACCGAAGACCGGTGAAGATAGTCTCTCAATGAGTATCGATACCCATCCTGACGAAGCTGTGAAGCAGAAACAAGTTTGCTGGAGTTGAGAAGAACTCCGGTTGACAAGGAGACAGCCCATTTTTGCGAAGACAGCAGTGTTTATTCTATTGTGTGTGTTGTTTTTTTATCTTCATATATTTCTATAGAAGACTTCATTTATCAGTAGTTTGATACTTTTAATTCATCACAAAAGTGGTCTATGGAATACAGCTTGGAGCTCTGAACTAGACAGTCCATTTTCAGAACACTAATGTGATTGTTGCTTTGTTTAATGACATGGAACACAGTCAGGCCGATACGATATATCTTAATGTAGGACAGTATACAATTGGTCAAAACATCCTTCTACCTTTCTATCCAATATCACAAGAGAGCCTAGCCCAGTACTTGCAATCAACCCACACTATAACCCCTCTGGCTCTACACATGCTGGGAGGTATTGTTCTTCCTTGCTTAAGTCAATCAAATAGTATAGCATGATTCATCAAACCAAATCACTCATTTCCAGCTTACACTGTGTAGTGGCATTCCTCCAACAGAATCATCTAAAAACCCAAAAGCAAAACTACCCTTCTTTTAAATAGGACTCTTAAACATTGCTGCAGATGAACAATCATACTCAAAAACATATGCAAACAATTAAACAATGACCACCCTTTTCCCCAGACTTCTGCTGTTATAGAACTTTCCTTGAGATAATGATGTTGATCACAAGTAGGGTGCAGACGCTCACAGCAAGTCCTATCTGATGATGATGATGATGATGATGATGATGATGATTTGTTCTTTTAAGGGGTTTAATATGGATGTCATAAGAGCAAAGTCAATATTTAGTTTTTTTCCTCTATTTCATATCTTATCAAATTTTAATACAAATCTGGTGATTGTCACAATTAAGTAGATTTTATTTGTAACATGAATGAATATACTGGTCTTCTTTTGACATTAGGTCATGTTTGGAGATGCCAAAGGAAAAGTGTTCCATTAGTGTACAGTTACAGAGTTCAATTAAGAATACCTAGTACTGTTGGGTTAGTTCTATGAGAGAGAAAGAGAGAAGTACTGGCTGAAAAACATTTTCAAGTGTTGAAATAGCATAATATGTTACAGTACAGTAGCAATGCCAGCTGACAACATTTCATTAAGATTTTTTTTTTTAAGTTGCTTTACGTCGCATCGACACAGATAGGTCTTATGGCGACGATGAGATAGGAAAGGGCTAAGGGTGGGAAGGAAGCGGCCATGGCCTTAATTAAGGCACAGCCCCAGCATTTGCCTGGTGTGAAAATGGAAAACCACGAAAAACCATCTTCAGGACTGCCGACAGTGGGGTTCAAACCCACTATCTCCCGAATACTGGATACTGGCCACACTTGAGCGACTGCAGCTATCGAGTTCGGTATCATTAAGATGAGACAACTACTTTTCTTTGAAAAAGGTGCAACTACAGATAGATATATTTTTCTAAAGAACTTAATGAGATAAGAGTCTGAGAATATCCCACTAAGCGAAATAAATAATTACCAGTTGAAGAATTTTCTGGAAAAAATAAATCTGCTCCTACAGAATAAAAAATTTGTAAAAAAAAAACTATTAAATTTTTATCACATTACTAGAGGATGCACTAAATTGCCACAGTGTAACAGACTACAAGATTTGGGTGTCAAGTGATGTGACGATAGATGGTGAAAGTACACACATTGGAAATGTACTTATTGGGCACTCCATGCAGATCACCCTGGGGATATTTTTATGCAGAATGCATCTAACATTTCATTTCAGTACTGTACAGAGACCCTCAGTAAAAATACGTGTAACCCAAGTAAGTGTATACTAGACTTCCTAAACTACCAAAACTAGTAAAAATATAATAACTGACATGAAAAAAAACAGGAAGGTCTACAGAGTCTACTAAAATAGCTTTCATGGCACAACGGTGAGCAGAGCATTCATCTACCATTTTGTGGTGAAATCAAAGCTTGGAAAGCTTATCCCATTTAGTGTGTTAAGATGAATGATACAGGAGAAGTGCTGTCTGATTTTAATAATAATAATAATAATATTAATAATAATAATAATAACAATGCTATTTGCTTTACGTCCCACTAACTACTTTTACGGTTTTCGGAGACGCCGAGGTGCTGGAATTTAGTCCCGCAGGAGTTCTTTTACTTGCCAGTAAATCTACCGACACGAGGCTGACGTATTTGAGCACCTTCAAATACCACTGGACTGAGCCAGGATCGAACCTGCCAAGTTGGGGTCAGAAGGCCAGCGCCTTAACCGTCTGAGCCACTCAGCCTGGCTGTCTGTAGACAGAATGTTTGTTGTTATACCTATTCCCAAGGAAGCAGGTGCTGACAAGTGTGAGAACTACTGCACCATTTGTTTAGTATCTCACGCTTGCAAAATTTTAACACACATTATTTACAGAAGAATGGAAAGACAAGTTGAAGCTCAGTTGGGAGAAAATCAGTTTGGATTCAGAAGAAATACAGGAACAAGTGAAGCAATCCTGACTTTACGTCTGATTTTAAAGGATCGAATTAAGAAAGACAAGCCCATGTACATGGCATTCATAGATCTAGAAAAGGAATTTGATAATGTTGATTGGACCAAGCTATTTGAGATTCTGAAGGTGAAGGATAAGAATTTTTTTTAATTTAAAAAAATCTACAATTTGTACAAAAGTCAATCTGCAGAGATAAGAATTGAAGGCTATGAAAAAGAAGAAGCAGTCAAGAAAAGATTGAGGCAAAATTTGAGTTTGTCCCCTCTCCTTTTCAATGTTTATATGGAACAGACGGTAAAGGAAATGCATTTGGAAAGGGAATCACAATTCAAGGAGATGAAACCAAAACTCTGAAATATGCTGATATTATTTTATCTGAGTCTGCAGAAGATCTGGAGAAATTGCTGAATGGAACGGACACAGTCTTGGAGAAGGAGTACAAGATGAAAATAAAATAAATCCAAAACGAAAGTAATGGTGTGCAGTCGAATGAAGGTAGCTGATGCAAGAAATAATAGATTAGGAAATGAAGTCTTAAAGGATGGAGATAGATACCATTACTTGAGTAGTAGAATAACTAATGATGGCAAAAGAAGTAAGGAGAACACAAAATGCAGACTAGCACAAGAAGAGAAGGCCTTTCTTATTAAATAAATTTACTCACTTCAAATATTGATGTAGGAATTAGAAAGATGTTTTTGAAAACTTTCGTCTGGAGCATTGTGTTGTATGGAACTGAAACATGGATGATAACTAGCACAGGAAGAAAGAGAATATGTAATCTTTTGAAATGTTGTGTTACAGAAGAATGCTCAAGGTGAGATGGGTAGAACGAATTAAGAATGAAGAGAAACTGAATCAAATTGGTGAGGGGAGAACAATTTGGCAAAATTTGACCAGAGGAAGAGGACATATCAGGACTTGTTCAATTGGTTCATGAGGGAAGCATAGACGGTAACAATGGCAGGGGTAGACCAAGGTATGAATATTAGAGTCTATGTAGTAGTAATGCAGAAATGAAAAGGTCAGCACAGGATAGGGTGGAATAGAGAACTGCATTAAACCAGTCTATGGAGTGATGACCCAAACAACAAACCAAAATAAAACTTCCGCCGAGAAAGTTATAGGGATACTAATGAAATTATTTATCACATGCTGGTTTCCACAAACATTACCTCCATGAATCCACAGTTGAGTCGTCTATTTGCAAAACCAGCCATCTCCAATATACATATATACATTCATTATCATTATAGACTGTTATGCCTTTCAGCGTTCAGTCTGCAAGCCTCTGTGAATTTACTAAACGCTGCCACAATTCTCGATTTGCAAATAGTGTTGTGGCCTCATTTAGTTCTATACCTCTTATCTTTAAATCGTTAGAAACCGAGTCTAACCATCGTCGTCTTGGTCTACCCCTACTTCTCTTATCCTCCATAGCAGAGTCCATTATTCTCCTAGGTAACCTATCCTCATCCATTTGCCTCACATGACCCCACCACCGAAGCCGGTTTATGCGTACAGCTTCATCCATCGAGTTCATTCCTAAATTAGCCTTTATCTCCTCATTCTGAGTACCCTCCTGCCATTGTTCCCACATGTTTGTACCAGCAATCATTCTTGCTACTTTCATGTCTGTTATGAATAAGATATCCTGAATCCACCCAGCTTTCGCTCCCGTAAAGCAAAGTTGGTCAAAAAACAGACCGATGTAAAGATAGTTTCGTCTGGGAGCTGACTTCCTTCTAACAGAACACTGTTGATCACAGCTGCGAGCTTACTGCATTAGCTTTACGACACCTTGATTCAATCTCACTTACTATATTACCATCCTGGGATAACACACAACCTAAATACTTGAAATTATCGACATGTTCTAGCTTTGTATCACCAATCTGACATTCAATTTTGAATTTCTTACCTACTGACATCAATTTAGTCTTCGAGAGGCTAATTTTCATACCATACTCATTGAACCTATTTTCAAGTTCCACGATATTAGACTGTAGGCTTTCGGCACAATCTGCCATTAAGACCAAGTCATCAGCATAGGCCAGACTGCTTACTACATCTCCACCTAACTGAATCCCTCCCTGCCATTTTATACCTTTCAGCAGATGATCCATGTAAACTATGAACAGCAAAGGTGAAAGATTACAGCCTTGTCTAATCCCTGTAAGTACCCTGAACCAAGAACTCATTCTACCATCAATTCTCACTGAAGCCCAATTGTCAACATAAATGCCTTTGATTGCTTTTAATAATCTACCTTTAATTCCATAGTCCCCCAGTATGGCGAACATCTTTTCCCTCGTTACCCTGTCATATGCTTTCTCTAGATCTACGAAACATAAACACAACTGCCTATTCCTCTCGTAGCATTTTTCAATTACCTGGCGCATACTGAAAATCTGATCCTGACATCCTCTCTGTGGTCTGAAACCACACTGGTTTTCATCCAGCTTCCTCTCAACAACTGATCGCACCCTCCCTTCCAAGATGCCAGTGAATACTTTGCCTGGTATACTAATCAGTGAGATACCTCGATAGTTGTTGCAATCCTCCCTGTTCCCTTGCTTATAGATAGGTGCAATTACTGCTTTTGTCCAATCTGAAGGTACCTTACCAACACTCCATGCTAATTTTACTACTCTATGAAGACATTTCATCCCTGCCTTCCCACTATATTTCACCATTTCAAGTCTAATTTCATCTATTCCTGCTGCTTTATGACAATGGAGTTTATTTACCATCCTTTCCACTTCCTCAAGCATAATTTCACCAACATCATTTTCCTCCTCCCCATGAGCTTGGCTGTTCACAACACCACCAGGATGATTTCCTTTTACATTGAGAAGATGTTCAAAATATTCCCTCCACCTCTCCAGTGATTCCCTGGGATCTATTATGAGTTCACCTTAATTACTCAAAACACTGTTCATTTCCTTTTTCCCTCCCTTCCTAAGATTCCTTATTACTGTCCAGAAAGGTTTCCCTGCTGCTTGACCTAGCCTTTCCAGGTTGTTACCAAAATCTTCCCATGACTTCTTTTTGGATTCAACAACTATTTGTTTTCGCTTTGTTTCTTTCATCTACGTACAATTCCCTGTCTGTCTCGGCCCTTGTGTGGAGCCATTTCTGATGACCCTTCTTTTTACGTTTACAAGCTGCTCTCACTTCATCATTCCACCAAGATGTTCGCCTTGTCCCATCTTTACACAGTTGTTCCTAGGCATTCCCTTGCTGTTTCTACTACAGCATCCCTGTATGCCACCCATTCACTTTCTATATCCTGAACCTTCTTACTGTCTACTGTTCGAAACTTCTCACTAATCATACCCATGTACTTGCGTCTAGTTTCCTCGTCCTGGAGATTTTCTACCCTTATTCGTTTGCAGACAGATTTCACTTTCTCTACCTTAGGCCTAGAGATACTTAGTTCACTACAGATCAGATAGTGGTCTGTATCATCGAAAAATCCCCGGAAAACTCATACATTCCTAACAGATTTCCTGAATTCAAAGTCTGTTAAGATATAGTCTATTATGGATCTGGTACCCCTAGCCTCCCATGTGTAGCAGTGAATAGCCTTATGCTTGAAGAATGTATTCGTAATAGCTAAACCCATACTAGCACAGAAGTCCAGCAAACGCTTCCCATTCACATTAGCTTCCATATCTTCCCCACATTTACCAATCACCCTTTCGTATCCTTCAGTTCTATTCCCAACTCTCGCATTGAAAGCTCCCATTAGCACTATTCTATCCTTGCTGTTGACCCTGACGTCACTCAATGCTTCATAAAACTTGTCAACTTCATCCTCATCTGCACCCTCACATGGTGAATACACGGACACAATTCTAGTCCTAATTCCTCCAACTGATAAATCTACCCACATCATTCACTCATTTACGTGCCTAACAGAAACTATGTTCCGTGCAATGGTATTCCTGATAAAGAGCCCTACCCCAGACTCTGCCCTTCCCTTTCTAACACCCGTCAAGTATTGATGGTTATGAATTTCATGTTTTTGGTCCGTATTGAAATGAGAATAATATATTAATAATAATAACAACGTATTGGAGCTCCAATACGGCTGATGATGACCCCTAGATGGGTCGAAACTAGTACCGTGTCATTTATAATTTTGTGAATATATTGTAGTATTGAAAAGGTGGAAACGTTTACGTTGTTATTATTATTACTTATATATTACCCGTCAAGTACACTTTATAATCTCCTATCTCTTCCTCGTTATCTCCCCTTACCTGAATATCACTTACTCCTAGCACATCCAGATGCATCCTCTTTGCTGCCTCAGCCAGTTCTACTTTCTTTCTTCCATAAGCCCCATTAATACTGATAGCCCCCCATCGAATTCCATTTCGTTCGCCAAGTTGTTTCCAAGGAGTCCCTCGCCTGTCAAATGGGAGTGGGACTCCGTTACTCCCATAGGTCCGAGGCTTGCTTAAAATGTTCTGAGCTCGGCTGATTCATGAAGCAGGATGCTACCCTACTTGCACATAGTCCAAGTGAGGATCTCTCCTCTAACGGGTTATGGACCACCGGTGGATTGTATAATCCTAGCCGCCTGAGCACAAGGAGGGCCCGGAATCAGAATATGTCCGAGATGCCCACTCCCATTCCATAGCAACTGGTATCCCAACTCTCAGGACCACTTACTAGGCCACTCAGCTGTTGCCCATGGTTCACGAACTAGGACGTGACTACAGTAACCCACAAACATGAACCATGGCCATCTCCAAATGGTTAAATTTTTCAGGAGACCGAAAAAACGTATAAAATCTAAATAAAGAGATTTAGGATTATTTGCATTTGCGATATCACTTATAAATAGCATTGTAATGAATGTTACAGAATGCCAATGTTTTATTTGTATAATTATTTGAAATATTTAAAGTTCAATTTTGGAGACAGCCGGGTTGCACCAAACTAAACTGAAGGAATGAAAATGTACAAAAAATGCTTTAATTAAAAGTTAACTTAAAAATCAATGCAATATATAAAGCCAACGTATTTACACAAAATGAACCGGAATTAAATTTTCAAAAAATAAACGTTGAAAAACATTAAACATTAAATTAAACATTAATGCCATTGTCTACACTGTAATCACATGCATTTCCCTCATCTTCTGGGTTGTTTTGTAGAAGGTTATAGTTATCAATGAGTTCTCTGTAAAACTTAAGCACTTCAACATTTCTCCACTGAGTCCCAACATGTTTAGTCAATAGAGATTCAACATCTTTTGCCTTTAAATTCTTTACTATTTTACCAGTATGTATAACTTTTGGATTCATCATCAATACATTTTTGCCTTTCTTACAAACGCCTAATTTTGTTCCAACGTCTATTCTGTAGTTGGGTTCACCTTGATTTAACACTGAATTGCCTCCTTTTGATTTGGTCAAAATAACCCTTTTTCGCAGCAGAAAATTTGAAGTGGCATTTCCCTGTAGGCTTGAAAATAGAAGTACATTCTGTTTTTCCAGTCAAAGTCAGGAACATTGTCATCTTTTCCTAGATGAAATAATTTGCCATACTGAGAAAGAACATTATGAAATTCCCCAGGTTGTATTAAAGTTTCAATTTTCTTTGTTTGTTTTTAAATGAGCCCGAAAAATCTATCAGGGGCTGATGACCTCGATGTTAGGCCCCTTTAAACAACAAGCATCATCATCATCATCAAAACTCTATCAGATGGTAAAAATGAATGGCCTGTCACAGGGAAAATTACCTCAATTTCCTTTATGCTTTTAGGTGCCTTTGTGACAAACCAAAAGGAGAGCATTGATATCATAACAGAATTTTTGTTCTCCCCCCCCACCCCCTCCCACATCTATCAGCAAAACACCTTATAAAATGAAACATTGGACATATCAGTAGTATTTAGCTTATGATAAAGCGCTGATGCTATTTCACTGCCTTTTTCTGGCCCTTTCAGGTGTCACTTCATCAACCTTAGTGTCCATTTTTCCCAATATAATTATAATAGCTACACAGTTCTATGATAAGAACCACAACTTTCCATACAACAGAACTATAACACCTACAATAGTCACCATGAATAAGCTGTTCTTTCCCACAAAATTACTGCGATTCCTCTGCCCTCTAGCGTTAGAGGAGATGGCTGGTATTGCAACTCATAACCCTACGCGGACGGCCATGTTTGCAACTAACTCCAATTTTTGATGAAGTAAATAAACTGGTTGGAGGCCGAGCTTGAAGCTAATAGTTTGCTACCTTGTGTAAAAGTGAACATTGAACACATTCAGCACAAAAAGTGGATTTCAATTTTTTTGGGAGGTGACCGGTTTTGCAAATAGACGACTCAGTTTCAATTTTATGCGAAACAGCGTTTGCCATATGAAAAATTCTATCTGCAACATTCTTGGCATTCATTATCAATTAATTGTAATATATAGGTACCCACAGGATATTTTCTCCCTGAAGGACAGGGGGGGAGGAGGTCATGATGATGCAATGCCTTTTCAAGAATGGGAATTGTAATACACATGTTTCCTCCCAGTCAATAAGGATCATTGTTGTTAGCTGTTACTAAAAGTTCACTTCATATAGAGTACATTTTATATACAAATTTCTGGTGGTTAAACAGGCCAATTCTTGCATAAACCATGCGTCTACACAAATTGTACTTAATAGACAGGGGAGACCATGGTTTAGTTTGGTAAAGCTTGAGTGCTTGTCATTTGACATCTTCATTTCTTTGACATTTTTTGTTCAAATATTGAACTATTATTTTTGTCACTGCTGTTATTTATTTTATTTTCCTCTTTCATGAGTCTGATTAATAAAACCACAACAAAAGTTGTAAAGCCAAATGAAACCATGCAGGGAAGTCATTAACAGACAACAGATGCAACAAATGGTAAGTGCAGGATGATTTGCCATGCACAAATACTGACAGAACAGTGTCCAAAATTGAATATATAGGCCACAGAGAGGGAGAGAGTGATTCAAAAGTTCAGCACCACAGAATAACTCCACTTGTAGTGCAGAGAGTGAACAATGGAAAGACGGACAAGTGATTGGAGATTAGTGCCTATTTATGTAATGTACTTGAAAAACTGTATAAATGCAACTCAGGTCATGCCCTACTCCCCCAACTCCACCCCTCAATCTTTCAAAACAGGCCAAAATAGCCACAGGACATCTGGTGACACTATGCAGCAAGAACTATGCCACGGTAGGCACAGAAACCCCTGAGATAGGTGATTCACAGGTGGGTCTCAACATGAGTTGCAGAATTAGTTAGTGCATCTGTGGTGTGGTGAAGTCCTGTAATGTGTATGTGCAAGAGTCATCAGTTCATAGGGCAGCAAATAATGTACATAATTCAGGAGAAGACAGAAATCATGCTATCCAGACAGCAGGCATGAGTCAAGGGAAGTGGCAGAGGAATATCATGAACAGCATCCAGATGAACCTAAGCTAAAATACTACACTATTAGTCATTTACTCCAATATTTCAAGGCCATAGGCCAGATTCAAAACAGACCACATTTAGGACAATCACATACAGCAACAGGAGAGATCAAATCAGCTGATGTAGCTAAGCTGACTGTCTGCCCAACAGAGCCAACAAGGAAGGTGACAGAGGAAGGCAACATCAGTCCAAGCATCAATGTCCAAGATACTATATGTCAACAGTTTCCATTCCTATCACAAGCACTTTGTGCAAGAGCTTCATGGTTATGACACTGACAGGTGGAATTATGTGATTATTATAATGAAAGACAGACACCAGTGGAATCTGAAAGCTGATATTCTGTTCAGTGATGAAGCCAGTTTTCCTTCACAAAGGACAGTCAAAAATACTGTACACTGGGTAGGAGAAAACCCCAATCTAGCAGTAGAAGCACAACCTCAGACAAACATGAGGGGAAAATAATGTGTGGTGTAGAATACAATTGATGTTCTGACTGGCCTAGTATTTTTATAAGAAAGGCCCAAGATTGAAAGACAAATATCATCTTGAGGTTACACTGTAGCCCTATCTAGATGATCTGCTGCCTTTGCCCACACTTCACACAGTCAGTCTGCCAGCGGCTGGATGAGGCTATGCCTTGACATTGCATTCGTTTAAACCTCCAGTGGAATGACCACCTAGATCGCCGAACCTGGTGCCACTGAACTACTTCCTCTCGGGACACCTCAAGTCTACAGTGCCCACCAACAGGCCCCAAACATTACTTGCACTGCAGGATATTATGGGAGTCTCTGTGAAGAAATAACACCTGCAATGTTACGGAATGTCTGGTGCAAGTTTCTTTCACCAAGTTTAGATACGCTGTCTACAGGGAGGCAGCCAATTTGAACACCTCCGTCTCAGTAGGCATACAGAAGACATCATGGGATATCCAGCTCCATGGCTAAATGGTCAGCGTGCTGGCCTTTGGTCACAGGGGTCCCGGGTTCGATTCCTGGCAGGGTCCGGAATTTTAACCATCGTTGGTTAATTTGCTGGCATGGGGGCTGGGTGTATGTGTCGTCTTCATCATCATTTCATCCTCATGTCGTCTTCATCATCATTTCATCCTCATCATGACATGCAGGTCACCTACGGGCGTCAAATCAAAAGACCTGCACCTGGCGAGCCAAACATGCCCTCAGACACTTCTGGCACTAAAAACCATATGCCCCCCCCCCCTTTTTTTTTTAATGGAACATGGCAGGTGCAGTAGTGAATGTGTTTCAGTTTATCACTGTATGCATGTCTGCAGTGTCAGATGGTAGTGTGGCAACGTCCGTGATTAAACAGATACCGATGGATGACCATGACCAGGTCATAAGTCATATTTTCATCTGAGCATGTTTGCATGCACAGTAGAGCAGAATCAATAAGCACTAATTTTCAACCACTTCTTCTTTTTATTTGCCATTATCTGCACTAGTAGAGAAGTTATCCTATGATGCTGAATGTTTGAATGACCTTGTATACCAAAGAAATTGAATGAAGAAATTGTCACGTACCCGGAAAAACAAACAGTATAAACATGCTTTGAAATTTATGTATCCACATATATACCTCGTGCTTATAAGAGTACACACACTGAAAACACTGTTTAATTACTTGCCTGAGCTTTCTGATACATTTTCAAAATTTCAGAATCCCTCCATACTCACTATTCTTTGTTTGGAAAGAAGAGTTCTTAAAAGGACTGTTTAATTGGCGAGTTACAGATGGTTTACTGCTGGCATCTATTAGATCTCTCACCTTTCTGTAAAGTCCCTGGATTTTATTTTTTATTTTCTCCCTGAATTGCATGAATTATCCTTGAGAAAGAGGCCTTCATTTCATTTTAACTGATGACACCTACTTCCACACCTAACATGACACAGGTGTTTGGCCCGATGACCTTAGATGTTAGGCCCCTTTAAACAACAAACATCATCATTTGACACAGGTGCGCAACAAATGTATGAATGTTCTGCTATATACTTCGGGTTGCATTGGGCTTCCAGTAGCATACAAAAAACTAAGTTGTCCATCAGCAGATGAGTGAAACACAGGCTCAACAGAATAGAAAACATTGCATAGCCTTCATTTAACTTGAAAAGGCTGCACAGTAACTCAGTCCATGGCTCTTTGGACACCAAGAACAATATCATGTAACCAATTGCTGGCCATCCTGATGCAGTCTGGAGATATGACAACAATCCCGAGCTGGACTGCCTATTTTTCTCAAGGGTAGCAACTAATAAATTGTCCTACTGAAGATTAGACATGTAGATCACAGTACGAAAGTTAACCTTTTTCCCCAATCCTTTGTCACAGCCTGACCTAGATATGGGCACTGAGAGGTTGAACACTGCATCAATCTACTGCTATATGAACACTAAACCCCAACTGCTATATGAACACTAAACCCCACAGAACAAGATGCAACACCCTAAAAGCTTGTATATAAAAAATCACTTAACACAAGAATTGCTGCAGTCAGTTTATTCTGTTTGAACTATACCCAAACAATTTCATGGCCCGAACAGAGGTCTTGTTAACTCGCATATTTACATAACTTGCTCAATTTTGCAAGTATGCTGTAACATGGATATCCTGTCTTTTTATAGTCAGCTGTCAACATATAAACCAAACATCAACAACAGTGAGAAAATATTACCCTAGGTCCCGATGATGAAGATGATGATGCTTGTTGGTTTAAGGGGCCTAACATCGAAGGTCATCGGCCCCCAATGGAACAAGATGGACGACATGATATATAATAGTTAAAATTTTAAAATATATCCACTGACTAGAGTTAAAAAGTGGTGATGAAGAAAAATGAGTATAAGATTAAAACAATCAGTGGATCTAATTTGCAATGTCTTATTTTCTATTAAAATAAGAGAAAATACAGAAAACAAAGCAATACGGCATTGCCTGGAAGTGCAGATACATATATAATTTACGTTAGACGTTAAAAGAACACATTAAAATATGCAACACAAACTAAAATTAGGTCAATGGGATAAAAGCGCAATTAACACAAATACACTAGGACAAAGGACATCATTACACATGCTCTAGATCTCATTCTGCTCAAACTATGCCTCAGAACGATTTTATCATGCTAACGGAAGTATTGCTTATTCACATATTTACATAGTTTGTCCAGTATTGGAAAATTATAAATGTTGCACAATTTCATGGAGTGGAAACCTGCATTACTAAAGATAGGTGAGGTAGAATTTACGTTCTGTAGACATGCAAATGTTCAGGATTCCCCAGCTGTACCTTAACAAAATTCCACACAAATCCAATTATTCTATGAAGTTAACTCTGCATTATCACCATATTTTACCACAGTTGAATTTCACCCACTCCTGCTGCTTTATGATACTACAGTTCTATTTCCATTCTTTTGAATTCTATCTCTTATTTGAAGCCATGTTTGAAATGCTTTAGAAAACCAGTTTCAAGGCTGGTGATGGTAGGGGTTCAAAACCACCATCTCCCGAATATAAGTAATGAAGAAATAAAAAGAGAATTGGATTAATGTCAGCGGAGTATCTGGCCATGATAAAACACCAATATTGTTCTCAATTTCTTCACTCTCTTTGAGTACGGCAAGGAGCCAAATCTTGCTGAAAAATTCATTCACCATCTAAAGAACTCTTCTGCACACAAACAACCCTCCTTTCCAGTATATGGATGTACTGGTCAGATTTCAACATCGACTGGTACTAAGGGTCCCAGTCTTTTATACGTGAAACACCCCCAAAACAACTTCTTCATACAGTGTTTCATGATATGTTGCAAATGTGTTGTTGGCTCATTCTTTGCTCGGTGCACTTATTGTTGAACCTTCTGCCCCTCCACTTCAATGTGACTCGATCAGAGAGAAAAAAATCTCCTTCCAGTGTTCCACTGTCCAATCCTGATGACTACGTGCCCACAAGGGATGTTCCCTGGATATTTCTCCTGTTAGGTGTTTTTTACTGGTTTACAGTCTTTCCTTCCAGTTGCCAGAAGTCTATGACAAACATTAGAAACATGTAAATTCACTCCCAATTCTGCATCCCCCCCCAATTCACAGGCCAAGTCCAAAGCAGTCAGCCCAGGGTTTGATTTGTTTCTTCGGAGGAGAAAATTCATCAGCTGGCGTAGATTTCTTTTTCCAGCCACTATTTCACATTTCCTTCAGTGAAATGGAGTTAGCCTGTTTGTGCCACTGAATAATTCTATGTACAATAGTTCTTCCTCCTCCTCCTCAACCCTCTACCCTTGACAAGGCTTTCATGATTTTGCTGTCCCGATTTTATTTCACCAAATCTGGCTGTCTGGTGCTATAAGAGTGGTCTTGTGGAACGATATAACCACCAGAGGCTGCAGCCGGTCCACTATCTGATTGGATGTCTTTCTCATGATCTCTTGCCATTAATCTTTCCCTCCACCACAAGTTTCTCCAGAGTGTCAATTATTCTGGCGATTGTCTGAAGTACCAAAGGTAACACACAAGTTTGAAGATGAAGATTATAGTACCAAAGGTAAGCCTGCACGATCCACTCGAGAAATAGTCTGGAGATGCCTAGTTCTTCCAGCATAGACACATTAATTTGGTGTTGAATTCAAGAAATTTGGAGAATGCATTGGTAAACCCACATCTCGAAGCTCTCCATTTCTTGCTTATCTGCCTCTTTGATTGTCCAAGTCTCAGCTGAAGAAGTGAGCTAGTTGCAGTTTTGTGCTCTTTATAACTGTAGTCATTCCATATACTACTCAGCTTTGTGGTGGCTGCCCTGGCCATGGCCGTTCTTCTCTACACCAATACAAAATTTAGTTCAGTAAGAAGGAAGCCATACTTTTCAGTGCTGACTCCATTAACGTAACTTTGAACCTTTCCGGTCTGTTGAAAATAATTATAACACATTATAATACTGTAAGGATACCTGCAAAATAACATACAGTAATAAACAAAGAATGGGATATTTCATTCTACAAGAACATCCACAGATTCTGTAAATCAATTTAAATCATGCATATACTGTATATGTACAACATTGTTTACTTTACGTAAACTTGTCAATGACTGAAAATTAGTGTAGAGAATGTTTTTTGTACTTAACCTAAACTGCTAATCATCCATTACCTTCAACGGCTACATTTGGACTGAAGCCTAATCGCCATAAAAGCAGATAAAAGGGAACACGTCATAATGGAAAAAGACAAGTACATAGAAAAACAAACGAATTCATTAGCAACAACAGAATTCAACGCAACTCAAAAAATAAATTTTAAAACAGCATAAAGCAAGTGATCAAACCTTATTCTTACAAGCAGGAAAAGGAAAGACTTATCACCAAAAATACCAAACTCCTCGGCTAAGAGCCCTCCCCAAAATACACAAAGATTCGTACCCCATCAGACCAACAGCAAATTCTGAAGATGTGCCGGGGTATAATGTAAGCAAATTGATCAAACAAATGCTAAAAGAAAAATTCTCACTCAAAGAAGATAGTTGATAAACTTGACCATACTAGGTACTGTTATTTATTGCTGTAATGACTTGTATAAATTTATTAAAAACTACTTAAAATGGTATTCTGGTTAAATCAGCCTTGTCAATACACTTTCTGTTAACGAAACTTATTTAGCCATCGCACATGTTTCGAGAACAATAAACATTCTCTTCATTAGTGATCATCAAAGTCTAACTTTATTAAAACATCAATAACAATTTTCATTTATTTTGCCTAAATTTAAAGAACTATTATATCACAATTTATATCAATGAATAAACAATTATTAATGGTACATTAGAAAACTACTATAATATAAAATATAATTAAGATGATGATAAATGAGATTCAGTTCTTAAATATACACTGCCAGAAAACAACATGCAACATCCTCGAGGACAAGGTAATTTTATTCACAGAAGTTCATCATTGCAGGAGTATATGATTACAAATTCAAACCAAATGAAACACACACAGTAGAACCCCTTTTTAATGAATCTCAGGGGGATTTGATATTCTTCCTTAACAGAGGGTTTAAAGAAAATAGGCTATATATCACAAGAAATAATAATACATTTATGTCTTTAATGTAATGTCAAGAAATAATAAATGAACAAGTTAGAAATAGATAGAAAGTCATATTAACACAAGAATAACAAAATATTTACAAAAGAGCAGAGATAACAAATTCCTTAGTGGACCACTGGGAGCACAACCTGCAGCAAGGAGAGGAGAAATAGGTATTAATAACTTGCAATTTTTACTTGAAGGAACAGAGGCCTAACATGATTTTAAAGAAATTGTGAAAAATAGACCATGAGAACTGTGAGATTAAGCATATTAACCTTAATTTTCTGAAATAGCCCAATACAGTAGTTTGCTTTCTCTTGCCCAGATGTCTAGCGGAAAGAAGCTTCCTCTCAATTTGGTTGAGACTCTTGATGAGGTCTTCATCAGCGTTGAAGGCGGAGAAGTACCAGCGGACAATATCCAGTCCCTCCACTGCTGCCGCAAAAGTCGGTTCTGCTGGATACTCTTCTTCTTCCACTTCAGTACTTTGTCGTTTTGCATCATCACAAAGGTCTCCAACATCCATCTGTGTGCTGAGGTTAGGATATCATCATCATAAGTAACAAATTCTTTGAATGTTGTGGCACTAAAGTCCTTTGATACAACCCCCCCAATCTTCCCCAATGCCATCAGTAGCGTCATCTTCATTAAAAATTTCTGAAATGGCACCAAAAACTGCATGGCCAGAACAGTTTTGAATAGAGTCTTTCAAGGAAAGAAATAGCTCTTTGAACCAGGACCTTCTTGTACTTCACTTTCACAGAATGAATGCCAAGGTCCAAAGGCTGAAGGTGACTGGTGCAGTTAGGAGGAAAGGAAACCACTTTCATATTCCACAGGAAAGGCGTATCTGAAGGATGAGCTGGACATCTATCACCAGCACAATTTTCCTTCCTGCCAATCTCATCTTAGCATCCAAGCTTCGTAAGAATTTTAGAAATATATCCGATGTCATCCATGCATTTTTGTTAAAATCATATTTACACGGGAGTGTACAGATGTTCTTGAAACACCTTGGATTCTTAAATTTTCCAATTATTAGTGGGGTAATTTTTCACTCCTGTCACTGTTAACACACAACAACGCTGTCAGTCTTTCTTCACTTTTTTGCTTCCATGACATTTTTCTTCATGAACAGCATATGTCTTGGAGCAAACTGTTAAACACTCACATTTCATCTGCGTTAAAATATGTCCTTAGCATCATATCCTTCAAGAAGTCGAGGCAACGTATTCTTTTTTCAATATGCAACTGTATTGTCATTAACTTTCATACTCTCGTCGTACATGTTTTGGAAAAAAAAGATTGTGCAGTATTTTAAAACAATCAAACCAGCCATTAGAAGCACTGAAATCGACCAAACCCAGCTTAAGTGCGACTTCTCGACCTTTTTGTTTAAGTATGTTCCCATCAGTTGGAGCGTTCTAACTCCTTTTTCGCTCATACCATTTCATTAAAATGTTTTCAAGTTCCTCGTACAGCGAAGAACAAATATTCTTCCGGGTTTTTTTTGCCCCAGAACCACACTCCACTTCCACAGTCAGAATAGCTTCCTTTTGTTTCATGATACCAAACAGCATGGGCAGTGCCAAGTCATATCTGTTTGCCATCTGTGACAAAGGTATTTTGCTATAATAAACATAGCCCGCCGTAACTCGCAGTACAACTCTTATCACAGACACAAGTGTAACTCTTAACACAACTTGTAACGCAGAAACAAAAACAGTGAATGAGGCTGGAAATATTCCTCAGTCTGCGCCCTCCGCATGATTCCTAAGCAGCGGTTGGTGCCGCGAGACGGAAATGCCTATCCGGTGTAACAACATTGCGGCTATAGGTTAAGGCAACTGATCTCACTGGAGACATAACCATTGAATTATCATTAGTGAAGATTCTCCCTTTTCAGATAATGATTGGACATGATATTTAATTTCATTATGGGATTACTTATACATTTTTAAATGTATTATTATTATTATTATTATTATTATTATTATTATTATTATTATTTCCGGCTCCATGGCTAAATGGTTAGCATGCTGGCCTTTGGTCACAGAGGTCCCAGGTTTGATTCCTGGCAGGGTCGGGAATTGTAACCATCATTGGTTAATTTCCCTGACACGGGGGCTGGGTGTATGTGTTGTCTTTATCATCATTTCATCCTCATCACGACGCGCAGGTCGCCTACGGGTGTCAAATCAAAAGACCTGCACCTGGCGAGCCGAACCCGTCCTGGGATATCCCGGCACTAAAAGCCATACGCCATTTCATTTTTTCATTATTATTATTATTATTATTATTATTATTATTATTACTTTTTTTTGCTATTGGCTTTACGTTGCACCGACACAAATAGGTCTTATGGCGATGGTGGGACAGGAAAGGGCTAGGACTGGGAAGGAAGCGGCCGTGGCCTTAATTAAGGTACAGCCCCAGCATTTGCCTGGTGTGAAAATGGGAAACCACGGAAAACCATCTTCATGGCTCCCGATAGTGGGGTTCGAACTTACTATCTCCCGAATACTGGATACTGGCCACACTTGAGCGACTGCAGCTATCGAGCTTGGTATTATTATTATTACTACTACTACTACTGATTGCCATTATTATGGATGCTGTAAAATATTAAGGTAGAATTCTCGCAGGCTTGATGTACAATATGAAATTACTCATTTTTATGGATATTTAAGATCAACTAGCAACCCATCCCAACTAAAACGGCCCTAATTCCCGACTGTCCATGCAAATTATGTACTTTAAAGATTATTTTAATCCTTAACGAGTCCTAGAGGAGGTTAAACACTTTATTTGGATGTAAAATTTGGGAGAAATCTCCATTAATTAATTCATTTATTTATTTTATTTATTTGAAAAGTTATTTTTTACTACCGACTATGAACTAAAATCACTCTAAAGGGCAAATTGTTGGAGATAAGTATATGCCCTCGCAGACTTTTTTGTAGAGTTTGAACAGCTCTACATTTTGTATGCTTACACTTGGGATCTATCGATGAAGGTTCAGGCAGCGTAAGTCATGGAAGGCACAAATTTCTACTTGTTCTGTAATTTTTTCTAGAACACATTTTAATTTTGTTCAATATCCATAGCTAGAAGCATGATTTTTTCGCATTAATTTTTTAACGATTTTGCGAGAAGGATACTAATTTTCGTGTTATTTCATGAAATAGACACTGCCGCATCGCTTTAATGAAATTCTAAAATTAATCATTGTTTCCTTAGTTGTTTGGCTGTGGGAAGGTCTCCAAATCCTAACCAATAGAAAAAAGAAAAATCTTTATCAGAAAGAGGTCTTAGAAAACCTAGTCTTACTATCACTGATCGTTGATTGTGGAGGTTTAATTGATGGACTGTATATACCTGGTACATACTTTTGAAGCCATTTCCGGACTGCAGGGTCGTCTACCTTCTCCAGCGGGATGTTGGCTTTGAGTAGCATCGCTGTTGTTTCGTGAATAAATTCTATTTTTTCACTCTTAGCTTTCTTTTGCATATCTAATGGGAGTTCTATTGTTGCCTGCCGTTTCACTGTTCCACACGGTTCCACACATTGCTAAAGGAATGCTTTCATTTTGTGCGTTAACTTCGGACTGAGATTTCATTAAAACTGAAGATAATTAACATTTAAAACAAATTTAGAAAAAATATCTTATTGCAAGTTTTCTTTACAACAGAATGTGCGATTGTAATTTATGTGAAATATATTCCTTAAAAGTGGATTTTTCCTTACATCTGGGTTCAATAGAAGGGGGTTTAAATAACGTTGTGCTTATGGGGATTTGGCTGGGCCCCACGAAAATCTTCGTTAAAGGCGGGAATTCCTTAAAAGTGGGCACGTTAAAACTGGGTTCTACTGTATGTCACAATAAAGGGAGCCCAAACAGTTGCATCAATACACAGTGTACACACATTCCCCCCTGCGGCGGCAATTCAGGCACGTATTCACGCACGCAAACGATCATAAAGGTGCAAATGACATCCTGCGAAAGATTGTCCCAAGCATATTGCACCTTTTGATGCAATTCGACAATCGTTCTTGCAGGTACTAGAGAACGCGTAAATTCCCGCTTCATCATGTCCCATACATGTTCAATTGGCAAGAGATCCAATGATCTTTCTGGCCAGGGCAATTGTTGTACACCACGTAGAGCACATTGCATCGCAGCAGCTGTACGTAGACGTGTAATGTCCTGCTGAAAAAGCACAACACCTTCCTGTCGAGGAAATGGCAGCAGCACGGCAATAACAACCTATGCAATGTAGTGTGCACCAGTTACGTTACCCTGCAGAAACACCAACTGTGACCACGAGTTGTAACTGATGGCCCCCCACACCATGAAGCCTGGAGGGTGAGACCTGGGTGTCGCAGATGAATGCACTCTAAAATAGGCTACTCACGAGCTCTACACCATACACGTGTATCTCCATCACTTGCATCCAGACAGAATCTACTCTCGTCACTGAAGACAAGAGAGTGCCATTCTGCTCTCCAACTAACTCTTTCACAACATCAGAGCAGCCATGCTTGGCGGTGTTGTGGCATCAGTGGTAGCCTGGCCAGAGGCACGCGTGATCATAATCCTGCTGGAAGCAGACGGTTCCCAATAGTCCTTGGTGACACAGCAGGTGCAACATATGACCAGATTTTGTTCCTAGGCGATGTTCGGGCGCCCACCGCTGCTCGCAAAATTCGATCTTGACGGGCATCTGTACTACACGGACGTCCGGAGCATGGTCTGCGGGTATGGGAATGTTCCACAGACCAATGCTGAAAGCAGCGGCATACCACCGATACATTGTGCCCAACATGTGCACCAATCCGTTGATACATCCATACAGCTTCCGGCAGGCCCACAATGCGACTCCGTTCAAATGGCTGGAGTTGTTCAACAGGAGCACATACTCGTCGGAAGAGCATGGTTGTACACTAGAATGAATGTGCAAACACTTTCACTTCTAACCTCAGCACAGTTCCTGCCTGCAGAGTCAAAACAGAGTGTGCACAGACAGGCCTCCTGAGCGCCATCTGATCACCAATGTCTGTGAGAAATGAATCACTAACACAACAATCCCTCAGTGTGCACATATTACACCATGGTGCCACTAAACACAGTCCTTGAGGATGTTGCATGTTTCTTTTCTGGCAGTGTACTCAAGATCTTCAAATCTTATCTTCTTTTTTTCTTTTCTTCCCTAAATGAGTAAATGATGTAAGATATATGGAACATGTTAATGCTGTTAACCATAAGAGATATTCAGCAATGGGAGAACACACAGCAGAAAGTAATCATAAATTCACAGACATTAACAGTGATATGGAATTAATACATTCGGCCAAAAACGTAAATTCATGAACGTTTTGGAAAATTTAGAGATTTATCTTGCACAGAAAAACAATTTTGATTTGAGTTTAAATGAAATGAATTACAGATGAAAATCCATTATATAAACTAGCCAAAAAAAAACTGGAAAAAGATAAGATTTGAAGATCTTAAGTATATTTAAGAAACGAATCATTTATCATCCTCTTAATTTTGAAATGTTATATGATAGTAGTTTCCTAATGTAACATTAATAATTGTTTATTCATTGATATATTAGGAATAAATAGGAATAATTCTTGATTATTTTTGTTGTTGCTTGATTAAGGGGCTTGTGGACATCGAAGGCCATCACCCCCATGCATAGGTGCATGTTGAACTCTGTCTGATAACCGGTGTTAGTACGCGGACTGTAGAAGTGAGTGTTATTGTATTTTAGGGGATAAGGATTTGGGAAGGCAGGGCTTGAATAAGGTACTATCCCAGCAGTTTCCTGGAGGGAGTATGGGAGAAAAACATGAAACAACAGAACAGGAATCAAACCCATTTTTCTCCCGAATCCAGAAAATCACAACAAGCGCAGTTACGCTCTTGGATAAACAGGTCCGTGTCATTATTTTTGTCGTAGAGAACGTTACCTTAACGGTGAAAATTACAAGTGGGGAAAACTAAGTACCGTATTTACGCGAATAATCCCTGCCACCGAATAATCCCCGCACCCTAACTTTAGGAAGGCTGATTTTGAAAAAAAAAATTTCCATCATTGACTCAAATAAAACTCGCATCCCAATTTTGCGTTTCAATTTTTTTTTTTTTTAAATATGGGGGTATTATTTGTGTAAATACGGTATATACGTATACAAGTAATATTCAAATCTAAATATGTGCACGTATCATTTTAAAATTATTTTCAATGACTGGTTCAGAAATTCAAGACGGGTGTTTAAACCCCCACCATGCATATGTCACCGTGTGTTATTACAGTTCATTATTTAGCATGTCTCTTGCGACACTAAAATTAATAAATCTTGTCTTGTTAGCAGTATTTCAAATTTTATTTACCTTAAGCATCTCTCTTGATATATGCCAGAAAAAATTAAATAATTAAATTTTGCTTCTGTAATTAGATTTAAAATGGACACATTGCCCATCCGTGTGTATTACTCATTGCATTTGTCAAAGTAAGGCGAGTATTAGCAATATCACCGATGGAAAGAAATTCTCAAGGTACTTCCAGTTCGGCCTACTATGGTCGGCCATTTTGTCTTAATGCTCAGGCCTTGTCTATAAGTGGTGCTGATTTGAGCTTGGATGATCTGCTCAAGACCTTTAAAGAGAGCTGATATGAAAATAATGAGTCAATAATCTGAGAACATGATGGGAATAATTATTTTAGGAATGGGATGGACAGTTGCAGACTCCCATTGTGATGATGTGCGAGTTCTCAACGAGTATTTGTAGATGTGCATTATTCTGATCTATTGAGTGTTATTTCTGTCCAAGAAGTACTACCAGTATTATATTAGTAGCACAAACAGACAGAATTCCCCACAGGATTTAGAGTCTATACTACCTGCAGACAGAATTCCCCAGAGGATTTAGAGTCTATACTACCTGTAAATCTAGAATCTGATGTCTCTTCAGATTCTTCTGACAGTGGCATACAGACATTACACAACCACCTCATCAATTCAGTCAAAATGAGATGAATGATTTTGTGAGAGAACTGGATTTACCAAAACTTCTTGGTTCATAATTAAAATATAACTATCTGCTCTTCTTGAACATCTTTCCAATGATACAGGAACAGAGAAAAATATTTCATGTCATATCTTATCACTCATGAAAAGATGGTTTATTGAAGAAATAGTGAAAATTTGCTTCATGCTATCGGCATATAGCACGACCCTACAGAGTGATTTTTAGTTTAGTGTAGACAGTTCAGTGAGAAATCTAAAAGCATTACAGCTTTTTAAAAAGTGGTAGTAAAACACCAATTTCTCAGCAAGTGGCATCAAATGTTATTGTCTTCTTATGCTAGAACCCATGCAATATCTCACAATATTGCAATGCTCTATATCTTTGAAGGAAACACATGATAATCTGAGAAATTATTGGAGAAATTAGAGTGTGTGAGACATATGTGGACTGTTAGAAGAGATCTGAAAACATAGGAGTTTTGCCTTGGATTTCAGAATGGGTTCACTATATCCTCATTTTTATGCAAGTGGACCAGTCAGGAAAAAGGCCATCACTGCAACAGAAAGAAGTAGCTATATATAGTAAGTATCAAGACTTGTGTCTGGTACAGAAAATGTACTATATGAACCATTTGCTTCCCCAGATAAAGTATTTTATCCTGCTGGCCTGAGTGGCTCAGATGGTTGAGGCGTTGGTCTTCTGACCCCAATTTGATAGGTTTGATCCTGGATCAGTCCATTGGTACTTGAAGGTATTTGTATTTGAATATGCTCAAATACATCAGCCTCGTGTCAGTAGATTTATTGGCACGTAAAAGAACTCCTGCGGGACTAAAATCCGGCACCTCGGCATCTCCGAAAACCATAAAAGTAGTTAGTGGGACATAAAGCAAGTAATATTATTATCATTAAGTATTTTATCCCTTCTCCATAAAAAGCTAAGTCTGATGAAGCAGTTTGTTGTGTCCCTTACCACTAGCAGTAATGGATTTATTAGTTAGGGTGAAGACCAAATTTCCCCAAAAGAGTGAAATTAAATAATTATTATGAGCTGATGTGTTTAAAGGTCCTCAAATTTGAGCCCTGATGCAACAAAAACAGCAAAAAAACTCTGCTATGGATGCTTTAAGAAAATAAAAAATTTCCTTGGCAACACAAAGGTTCAAAATTTCAAGGAATGCATTTGCCGAGGGCCTTGGAATGCAAAGACAGCTAGCAGGCTATAGCTGATGCTTAATGCAAGAATCCAGTGCTGTACATCACACAGCATCTAAATGCTGGACGCTGTGAAATTTCATGTTATGAAGACCATGCAAACAGTTACCTAAGACATATGTTATATTGAAACAAAACGATTTTATGTTTTTGCCACCAAAGGGGATAGAAATTCAACCCATTTCAGAATCAACAAAACTACAATCCAATTCTTCACCACATTTTCTTCACTCTTAAGAGCATAACTATTACTAACCCTTCCACTGCTTACAGGAATAAGAAAACTTTTCACTCACTTCATAGTATCCAGGTTCTTGTCTGCGTTTGGGCACTCTAATGAAAGCATCGCATAGTAGCGTTCCATCATCTTTTTTGTGATTGCGAATGATGTCGTATATCTGCTGACACAATTCACCCTGAAAATGGATACAGTCTTTAAACATTACACAGGCAAATGATCATTTGTAATTAAGAGACCATAAATTATTGCACTTATGTGCAGATTTTTCAATAACCAGACAACATTATGAGAGAGGAGAGGTCGAAGTCATTACTCATTAACTATCAATTCACAATGAATGTGGCTTTTCAATTTTAAAAGTTTTTCATTTATACAAGCGTTCAACATTCAGAGTCACTGAACTATGACCTAGGACTAAATTCTAAACTGACTTGTGATCAGGTCTGAGTAAAGTCAAGGATAAATCAATCTGTACTTCAATTCTTGAAATACTTAGGCTATGCATCAAGGAGAAAGGAAGCCGTGGAGAAGATGGTAGTAGAAGGGAAGATACCACGAGAAAGACCTGAAGGGTAAGCACCTATAAGATGGGTCAATTAGACAAGTATTCTTGGAAAAACCTCACAGCTAGCTAAGGAGTGATCAGTTCAGCGAAAACTCTCCAATTACTCCTGAAATGTCAACACGCCCTGTCATGGGTAAAAAGGAAACAAGGAGAGAGAAATATACCACTATGAACTTTGGGACTACAATCAGCCTGACATAGAGCTAAAATGAAGCTACAGTGATCATCAGCCATGCGTTCAATTCATGTGACAGTCCTATTAATTCACTGTTACTCGCTAGGCCATTTTGTGTGCCTCTACCAGTGACCATAGCACTCACCCCGATATATCAGCTATAATATGTTCCCATTACACAACCTTTTATTCAGAAATACAATAACCGGCATGAAAAACGCAATACTTCAATTCCTTAAAAAAAAAAAAAAAAAAAACTGATGATGATGATGCTTGTTTAAAGGCGCCTAACATCTAGATCATCAGCCCCTAATCGTACGAAATGAGACGAAATGTAATGACAAATGAAAAGTCCAAAAACCTCCACTAACCAGAATTCAAAACGTGAGGATGAGAAATGAATGGATGGATATGAATTTAAAACAATCAATGGATCCGACCCGCAATGCCTCACATTCACACAAACTGACATAAAACAATAGTATTACTGAACAAGGAACTGCTTCTATAGCATAACAATGAATCGATGATGCTTATAGTCTAAAGGAGTCCAAAATCCAAGTCATCGGCCAATGGTACTTATCGCTAGGAAAGTAGAACCATGGTATTTGTCATGTTGTGGTACTAATCAAAAGTAGCGTAGACTCGCGGTATTCCACACATTATGGTACTACTCACAGATAATGAAATTCACATATGTAATATAGACCTACGGCGTTTCGCACATTGCGGCACCATTTACAGGCAACGCAAACCTATGGTGTTCATCACATACTTGTACTAACGACAGGGACTCGCACAATCCCGTGGTGTTCCTCATATAGTGGGCACTAATCATAGGCAAGCCAGAACCATGGTGTCACTCCTAAAATGGTACTAATACAGGTACTGTAAAAGCCAGCAACGCACTCTGTTGCTACTAATCACAAACCTATTTGGTACCTAACATAGTGGTACTATGCGCAAGTAAAGCGACCCATGGTGTTCCCCACGTGGTGGTACTAATCACAAGTAGTTTCATAGTTCTAATACAATCATCCCTTGGTCGCCCCTTTTAGTCGCCTCTTATGACAGGCAGGGGATACTGTGGGTGTTTCTTCGTCTGCGTCCCCCACCCACAGAGAGTTGTGTGTTTGGTCCGGGAGAGGTATTTTATTTCCCTCAAGTCCGCCGGCAAGCCGGTTAGGACACCCCTATCCGCCACCTGGGACGTTCCACGTGAGAGTATCACCTCTCTCCCTGCTATGCCAGCGTAGTAGGTTCGTGAAAAAAAAAAATTATGACAAAATATTGAGGTATACGGACTCCTAGCTGACAATGAAAAATAAAAAATTGCAGTACACCATGAAGATCATGTGCAGTGGAGATTAATGCTTTTTAACATCTTTATTTGTGATATTTGTGTTTATGTTTTCCAGAGAATATCTGTGTTTTTGTTTTATATGGTGATAGTGTTCAAGTGTTATTTCTGTAATCTATGTTCAAGTGTTATTTCTGTAATCTATGATCTATTTTTGTAGTTTTTTTAGGGTGTATATTGGCTTAACTTTATTGGCCTAAATACCTCCATACTGGATTCTACATAATGGGTCCATAGATTGATCTGCTAAGATATTATTTCTTGTTTTTGAAATCTTACCCGAACTGTCACCATATTGAACTTTCTCGATTACCATGGAAACCGCTATATAGATTTGCACTCCACTAGTTTTCTGCGATGCCCTACTTACAGGAGCCATTTATCGAACGGGCAATCTGTATCTCTTGCCCTTTCGGAGTTGTTGTTGCTGCACGTCCGTAGGTATATCTTTAAACTGCCCTATACCTGACCCCTGAGTGGTGCCAAGATAGCAACTACATTGGCTGCTGGACCTAAGGCTTTGCTTTATGGATATCTCAGCAATCAGAGCATACACAAATATGCAGAAAAAAAATCTACTACTAATTTGTACATAGTTGTACTATCATAACAATGTATCCTCTTGCCATATATATATAGATAGATATATAAAATAAGATTTTTGTCTGTACATTGCTCAGAATTTGAAAAGAATGGTATTTCTGTATCGGTCATGTCCACAGTAACAAGAAAATGCATTTTTTACTTTTCCGTAATTTCTGTCTGTCTGTCTGCCTGCCTGCCTGCCTGTCAGTATGTATGTATGTATGTATGTATGTATGTACACGCATCACGAGAAAACGGCTGAAGAGAATTTAATGAAAATCGGAATGTAAAGTCGGGTGATGAACCGCTACAATCTAGGCTATAAATTATTTTAAACAAGCTGAGTGAAATGGTAGTTTAGGGGAAGGCCTGAAATTTTATTCTCAAATATTTATGTTATTAGTGGTTCTGTCTTAATGAAAATCGCTAGACAAAGATGGGAAATAAGTCGCTACAATATAGGCTATACACGCTGAGAAAAATGGTAGTTTAGGGGAAGGCCTAAAATTTTGTTGTCAAATATTTATTTTATTAGTGGTCGTATCTTCACGAAAATTGGTATGCAAAGTCGGGGAATAGATCGCTATAATCTAGGCTATCAATAATATTATACGCATTGAGTGAAATGGTAGTTTAGGGGAAGGCCTGAAATGTAATCTATATATATAAAATAAGAGTTTTGTCTGTACATTGCTCAGAATTTGAAAAGAATGGTATTTCTGTATCGGTCATGTCCACAGTAACAAGAAAATGCATTTTTTACTTTTCCGTAATGTCTGTCTGTCTGTATGTATGTATGTACACGCATCAACAGAAGACGTCTGAAGAAAATTTAATGAAAATCGGTATGTAATGTCCGTGATGAACCACTGCAATCTAGGCTACAAATTATTTTATTCACGTCGAGTGAAATGGTAGTTTAGGGGAAGGCCTGAAATGTAATTCTCAAATAAGTTATTTATGTTATTAGTGGTCGTATCGATAAATACTACATAACTAACATAACTTTAGTTATGTCGTAATTGGGACATAGTGGGTTCGAACCCCACTGTCGGCAGCCCTGAAGATGGTTTTCCGTGGTTTTCCATTTTCTAAACGACCGAACTCTATAAGTTTTGGACAAGGAATCCGTCTGAAGGTCAGCTATGCCCCCCCTCCTCTAGACTATCTCCCCAAAGGGATCATCTAGCCACCTGGTATGGTGGCCCCTCCTCAGTCACCCTGTAGACAGGGAGGTAGATGGTCGAGTCAGTCTGCGGTCTTTTACACAGGTGCGCCTGTTAGCGTAACTTGTGCCTCGGTCACTGTGACCAGTACGCACCCGGCTGTGTTTCACTAGATTTGTTTAGTTTCGTGTGCATATACATCTCAATATGGATCCTGCTGAAGAGGCAAGAATCCTATTATTGATAGAGTGCGTTGAAAAGGAAGAAAGTGAAAGACAGAAACAAAGCAGTAGGATGCCTATTGGAAGACGTTGATGAGGCAGCAGCCGAAGATACTTCCAGACAGCAGCCACAAAGTGATGATAAAGGTGAAACTGACAATCTTCAGGTTAGTGACCATGATACAGATAGTGAGCCATCTGGTGATGACGGATGCGGTGCTGGTGTTTCTGAAGTGTATTTGACAGGCAAGGATGGTGAGACAGAATAGCGTGTGCACCCAACATTCGCAAGGACTGGTCATAGACCACGTCATAATATTGTAATACGCCTTCCAGGGCCTACAGGTTTAGACAGGAATGTTAAAACTCCAATTGAAACCTGGGAGCTACTTTTTCCCGACGATATTGTACAAAAGATTGTCGACTATACCAATATTTGGTTAAAACAATGACAATAATTCTTCAGTGTGTTCACATAACAAAAATAGAGCAAAATTGAACTTGAATATGAACTCAAATATACGTAAAATAATGGATAATACTCTCATATACATGTTTTTCACAAAGGTGGTTGTTATGCTCTAAAATTACAAGTTTTATCATTTGAAATACAAATATTTTTGAAAAAACGGTGTTTTAATTTTTGATTTCTCATGCCAGAAATATTACAGTGATAATGGATGAAGGGGAGGATAAATATATATCTAGTTCAAATAGCTTCCATTTTACAAACCAGGAAAAATAAATAGAACGGAAAGTTATTTTTCAAAGCTTTCAAAATTTATTTGTAAATCAACTCAATTTTCAATAAGTTTTTATTTTTCTAATGCGGTCACTGAGTACATAATTTTTTTTTATATATTATCTAAATAAAAGTAAACTTACTTGCAACAGTATTAAACTTCAACATTTTTATTAGATTCCAAGGCCGTACAATAAATTATGAAAATAATCGCTCCGGTCTAAAAGACCGTGTGCGCCCGAGAGTGTTCGTTGGAAGAGCGCGCCCGATTGAGGGTTAACTGAAGCAATAGAAATGCAGTAAAAACTAAATACTTGTTACTCAGACAGGTTGTTATTCATTTTCTAACTACACTCTAACTGCTCTTGCTGAAATATCGAAAATGAATGAATGAAGATACAGGGTAAGATGTCTAATAGTGACTCGGTAACCTTTCTCAAAACTATGCACAAGACTTGAACTAAAAATATAGAATTATACAAATCAGCTTATTTTCTGGACTGTATGTCAATAGAAATTTTAATGTCAATTTGAAATCGACGAGCAGCAATAATCACTACTAATGAAAGTCCGTTAACTATCTTGTCAGCAAAAATTCCTTATATTCTCTTGAAATCTTTCTCTTTTCACTAAATTTGCAATGTTACTGGTATTTATCAATTATTTAACGAAATTGCTTCCTTCGTGATAGGTGGTGTTTAGGTGGTTTTTTTTTTTTTTTTTTTTTTTTTTTTTGCAAGTTGCTTTACGTCACACTGACACAGATAGGTCTTATGGTGACTGTACCGGGAGGTACACCCCAAAGCCATGCATTCAAATTCAGCGACTAAATGAATTCCTCTATTGGTAAAACAGTGAAACTGAAACTACACCAACTTAGAACTTTACTCAGAAGATGTCACCACAGAAATATGATGTAATTTTGCTATTGTGCAGTTACCTAAACTGAGTGAATTTATCCTTGTTTTGTTTGCCATTCATCAAGAAGTTTGGACATTTTTCCATAGATGACACCACTAAAAAGCTATGATCATGCACCCTGGTGCAAAAGGAAAGAACTTAAAATTTAAAGGTTTTGAATTTCTAGGTTTTTGTGACTGAATGATGTTCATTTATTTTGGGTTGGCAATATTTCCTTTTTCTTTCTGCCAGTTTTGAATCTATCCAATCCCTAATTTCTGTATTTAATTTTCAACCTATCACAGGCTTCTTGTTCGATTCTGAGTGTTACTTTGAATTCCAGTAATAAAACTGAGGGTGTGGCTAGTTTAATCTTGAATGATCTCGAACCTTCCCTGAGGGTTTATAAACTGCGGCTTTTCTCGTTTCTTGGCCAATTCATAGTCATCTTACTGAGTGTGTGTGTCAAAGCAGGAGGCGGGCGGCCTCTTTTGTCGGCAGGTAGATAGAACATCTACAAGGTAATGGCCACATAACTTTATTCTTTCTTGCTACCTCCGCAGTTTAATCCAAGGGAAAGGCCCGAATCGTCAACTATGTAACCTAGTTTTCTAAAAATGTAACTTGCTGCCGGCTAATTTAAAAACTTCATAAAATCTTTAACTGTAAATCGGGGATAGAGAGTGAATCACTTTCTCGAGCTCAACTTCATCTTGGTTTGAGGTGACTGTGTTTTTATAACTGTTTTTCATTCTGTAATATGGTATAAAGTAATTTCTATACGAGTCACCTCCGTAGTTTGGGAATAGCCCCTGTTTCATCGGCCTAGAGCCGCTTAGGTTGTTTTAGTGTTCATATCTAGGAGTGCAAGTATACGCCTTCATTCAGTTTGTGTTTCAGGCCATTTACTTAACCTGTTTTTTTTTGGCAAAGGCCCTGTAGGTTGGGTACAAGATACCCCTGCTTCAAATTGTAAATAGGGCCATGGAAGGCCAGAGTGTGTACGATTTTTTATATTGCCTCGAGGAGGTTGAAAGGAAACGGAGAGCCGGTTAACACTTTCTCAAATTTTGTAATTGTAAAGTGTGCTTCTGGGAGGCTAGATATTGCAAATTTAAGAGCAAGTGCTCTTTGAATAAGGGGATTTTTGCCCTTCACTAAAGTTGTCCTTTTTTTAATTGTAAATTTGAGCTGGAAGCTCAAGAATTGTAAAGTGAGGGGCTTGAAGCCCAGGACCTGTCGAATTCATTTTCCTTGACTTGTTCCAAAATTGTTAATTGTACCTGTTATATCGTTATTTGTTGATTTTTTGAAATTCTAAAGAAATATAACCTTGTTAAAGTTTTAAATTAATTTTGAGACTGTAGTTAGACCCATTCAAGCCTGCACCTTCTTTAACCTCTTTCTGCTCCACGGGTATCCCCGTAACAGTGACGATGGGACAGGAAAGGGCTAGGCGTGGGAAGGAAGCAGCCGTGGCCTTAATTAAGGTACAGCCCCAGCATTTGCCTGGTGTGAAAATGGGAAACCACGGAAAACCATCTTCAGGGCTGTCGACAGTGGGGTTCGAACCCACTATCTCCCGATTACTGGACACTGGCCGCACTTAAGTGACTGCAGCTATCGAGCTCGGTCGTGATAGGTGTACGAGGTTTGTCCGGAAAATACGTATAAAAGTTGAATAATAACTTTATTTGACAATTATTCAGGTATTACAATAGGGTCTCCTTCAAAGTACTCTCCCTAAGACAAGATGCACTTCTACCAACGCCGTTTCCACTGTTGATAACATTGTTGAAAGTCTTCAGTTGTGATGCTGTTCAGTTGCCGTGTCGTTTCTCCCTTGATGGCTTCCACATCACCCAAGTGCCGCCCCCGAAGCACCATTTTGCATTTCGGGAACAGGAAGAAGTCACAAGGGGCTAAATCGGGTGAATAAGGCGGGTGGTCTGTCACGGTGATTGAGCTTCGGGCCAAAAACTCGCGCACAACGAGCAACGTGTGAGCGGGCGTATTGTCGTGATGAAGGATCCACCTGCCCCCTTGTGCCAAATCCGGTCGAACTCGGGCCACACGAGCTCTGAGACTTGATGTTGATGCGCTGTTCCTCAATCAGAGAGAGCTCCATACCGACGGCAGGTGAAAACGGGTAACTTTCAACAAGCAGCCGCACACTACTACTGACACGCAGAGCTCTACGACTCGAACTGAGCGTTGAGAAGATTGGCGACAACAGCAGTGCCACCTGGCGGCGCTTCCACGATACATGATACGTCACCCCGACGGATTTATACGTATTTTCTGGACAAACCTCGTAACAGAAGTTCTATGGGAAATACTGTGTCTAGTACTTATATGAATGTAAATGTAGAAACTGCTGCAGAAACAAATCCATGTAATAACCTGCTGTCTTTATAAGTATCCTATATATATTCAAACCAAAACTGGAATATTATTTACTATTTCCCCCAACCCAGACACAAAAAGTAAAAGGCTAACCTACATAAACTACAAAAGTAGAGCAAAAACAATTTTTTGGACTTTTTTTTTTTTTTTTTTTTTTTGCTTTTTGGGCCTTTTCATTTCTTTGTGTGTTTTGATCAACACGATAAGACATGCTAAAAACGGGCTAGGCCTCTTCTTAGATCGCTGATTCTCTCTCATCGGAATCATCACCATGCGATTCAACAAATGGCTATGTTCAGAGCCAAACTTGGCAGTCATTTCAATAAATACTGAAGTCATATTAGCTTCCAAACAACAGCTACTAAATAAACTATGTCACAAAAAGGTTTGTGATTTTTGTGTGTTCAAGAAATGCATAGGAATGAACAGCAGAGATGCCCAAATATCCATGGCATGAAATTAGCTGGAAATGCCATCTTTGAAAAAACCAGACATACAAGTCATTAATGTTCATTATACAGCTGAAAATAATATTATCTCCTTGCAGCTCAGCAATTGTGTGATCACTTCTATATAAAAACCTACAATTGAAAAAGACAAGTTACCGAGACTTGAACAACTGCAGTCATGTTTCTTGAAAGCTGAATACAGGAGGATCATAATTGAGACAAAGTACTTTCATGGGCTGAAACTAAGCTGTCTTCCTTTTTCTGTGATAACAAACTCCCTCCTACTTTCAACAGTGGAAGATGGTAACAAGGATACAATCTACACAACTTGTTTATGAATTAAATAATAGCTTAGAGGTGCTCCAAATCAGTAGGTGATCCTATCCCTCATAAACAAAATGACCAATAATATGCCAACTGATAATAATAATAATTGTACCGGGCGGTACACCTCTACACCGTTTATTTAAAAGTTGCGCCAGTTGAAACTCCTCTTCTGGAGGAAGGTTGAACTTTATCTACTCTATTAATTCTCTACTTTCTCAGAAGATGTCACCACGTGGAAAATTTTGAGTTTTTGAACTGTGTCACTTTTGATGTGTTTTTGTTTCGCTTGAAGTAAGAAGTGTGAACTTTCTCTTCTAGAGGACACTACTGAAGATCAACAATAGCGCACCCTAGTGCGGAGTCAAAGAACTATTTTGTTGGAGAAAATTTTATTTCAAAAGTTTGTTTCTTGTTAAATTTCTTTCTGTTATTGTTTAAGTTGGCTGTATACCCCTCTTTTTCCCCTTGTTTTAGATTTATCCAATCCCGAATTTCTTTTAGTAATTTCTGACCAATCTGGTGTATCTTCCCCCAACTTGTATCTGTTGCGGGGTCCTATCCAATAAAAACATTGTGGGCGGGTGTTTTCATTCCCCTAACGCCTAGAAACTTCCGCGAGAGTATATAAACTGCTGATTTTAGGGTCTCCGGGCCACTTCTGTTCCATCTTTCAGTGTATTAAGTACATAGCAGGAGGCGGGAAGCGCCTCTTTCCTCGGCGGCGGTCAACAATAAGGTAATGGCCGATTAATAAATTTTTTCTTTTCTTGCTCAGCAGTTTAACTTTCGGGGCGGGTTCTAAGCGTTCAACCATGTAACCTTTTCCTAAAATGTAAAAACAACTGGTATCTATTCTATTTTAAAACGACATATCGGGATAGAGAGTGCTTAACCCTCTCGAGCTCCCACTCACATCGTCTTGAGGTGAACTTATTCTCTCAACCAATTCTTCCGTAATGTAATGTAAATTGCTATTAAGTCACCTCTGTAGTATGGGATTAGCCCTTGTAATAACGGCCTAGTGCCAAACTAGGTTTTAAAATCAAAGTGTATTAGGAGTGCAAGTTCGCCTCCTCTCAAATTGTTTTAGAGGTCATTCAATTAACCTGCTTTTCATTTAATAGACCTCAGTAGATTGGGTATTTTACCCCTGTGTTTATGTCCGTTGAGGACAACTTGAAGGTGGAGTTTGGTGTGGCCTAGGAGAGGCTTAAATTAAAGAGTGTGTGGCTCTTTTGAAAACGGAGTGTTGTATGCCTCGAGGAGGCTTTACTGTGTAATTTGGAGCAAGTGCTCCAGGGTTTGATTGGGGTCTTCTGCCCCTTTGTTAAAATTTGTATATCGGAAAGTTGGGCTAGTTGCTCAAAAATTGTGAACTCAGGGCTCGAAGCCCAAACTCTGTAATCCCTGTAATTGTACATTTCAAATTGTGTTTCGGCTACTAAGTACCTGTTCTTTGTTATTACTTAATATTGAAAAGGAAATATAACCTTGTTAACTTTTACATTAACTTTGATTCCGTAGTTTGAGACCCATTCACGCCCGCACCTTCTTGCACCTCTACCTACCACCAAAACTCGGTAACAAGTGGTAGCAGAGCGTGGTTGAATGGGTCTCAATTTAGCCCCTTTTGACGGCTAAACATTGTTTGTTCCGAACTCTAACCATTTTCTCAGTTGCTGGAATTTTTTGATTTTTTTCAAGTTGTTCTGTCATCATGCCCGGCCCTCGTGATGTTCTCCTTCTTAACTATTTGCGCAAGGAGGAGTTGATCTATGAATTGACTATTAGAAATGTACAATCTGGAGGCACGGTTGCAGTAGACACTAACAAGCTTAGAGAGTCCCTTGATTTGCCCATTTCCATCCCCAATTTGGGAGAGAAAGAAATTGACGACTCTCTTTCCACGATCACGGAGAATATTACTGGGCTAGCTTCTGTAGTTAGTTTTTTTGATGAAAATGATCCGTCTCCAAATCAAATTAAGCGTGTGCAAGGCAGGCTATATCATTTTTCGAATAGGGTTAACGATCTGTTGTCTCTAAAACTGAATGACGTTCAGAGGAAGGAAGCTAGTACGCTCCTGGAAAATATTTCCGAGTTATCTAGTAAGGTCACTCAATTGTTAACTGGGGAAGTTCCTCCCAAATCTGATCAACCCACTATAGTGAATCCAGGTAGTGAGGAAGCGCCTCCCAAGGGAGAAGTTAATAGGATAACCGTTGCTGCTCAAACTATCCCTGCCCCATTGGACAACGAATCTGAACGTCGTGCATCATTGAGTAACATCCGTTCTGAATTGACTTCCTTGCCATTGAAACCTTTACCTACTATGTCACCCGGATTTAGTAGCTTGCCTCATCCATTGGCAATGTTGCTCAGAGGTATATCCAAGTTTTCTGTTAATACCACCAGTGACGTAATTTCATTTTTAAGATTTCTAGTGGAATTTCAGGATCATGCCCTGGTTTTTTCTCTGTCTCCATGTCAAATCTTGCAAATTATCTATCCGTATGCTATTGGTATTCTCTCCGACAAAATAGTAAGAGCCATAGCTGAACTGTCATCTATTGAAGATTTTCATGCACACTTGCTTGCAAACTTTATTCCCGCCCGCGCGAGGTCATCTCTGATTCAAAAGTACTATTATCGAGTACAGAGGTTGGATGAAAACTTGGCTGATTTCATACAAGACATTAAGTTTTATACCAGGGTGTTTGCTCTTCACTTCCCTGAGGATCAAATTGTACAAGCTATTGTGGAAGGCATTTCACCATCTTATAGGTCATACTTGTGTTTTGCGGCGTGCCCGCAAACTTTCTCTGAACTTGAAGCGTTGGCCGTCTCAGCGGAAGGAGTTAGATACGCCGATTCTTTGCGTGTAGCGAAAGAACCCCCGCCTTCCTTTAGTAACACTCGGCCTCCACCTCGCCGACCAGTCACGCCCCATAAATGTTATGCTTGCGGGTCGCCTGACCATCTTCGCAATAAATGTCCATTAGTCAAAAGTAGTAGGGCAAATAATGGAGCTGGTTCAGCACAAGGCTGTTTTAAATGTGGGGCCTTCTCACGAATCGCCAAGAATTGCCCAAACTCAAATAGCACCCCCTCCTGCTCAACTTCTGGTGCAAATTCCACCTATGCCAATAATAAAAAGTGACTAGTGGCTTCGGCTGAGTCGACTAATCAATCTTCCCGAGACTCAGCCCTTAGTAAACAGATTGTAAATGCAGAGAACGATCAGCCTTCAAGTTCATCTTTTGAATGCCCTAAAGAATGTCTTAGGATTGCGGCGGATACCCCCGCACCTGTTCCTTTTCTTAAGATTGAGGTAAATAACGAGCCTATAACAGCTCTCTTAGATTCAGGTAGTGTTTGTTCGATTATTGCGGCTGAATGGTATTCTAAATTGAAAACGGTTTGTAAACTTCCTGACTATGTCTCTTCTCCTGTTCAATACGTTTCGGCTAATTCATCTCCATTAGAAATTCTAGGTTCCTTACTGGTCAAAATTAGTGTTTTTAAGTTTACATGGAAAGTTAAATTGTTTGTGGCCAAGCAATTGTCTTGCCCCATTATATTGGGAGCTAACTTTATTTCTCACACTGGTCTTGTGCTCGATCTGCAGTCTAGGTCGTGCACATTCAAATTTGCTTCTAGTTGTAAAATTCCACTATTAAAGTGTAATTCTGTGTCATGTGCTTCTATTTCGCCTACCCAGGATGAGATGTTGTTAGACCTTAGACATCTACCTGAGGAGCAGGCTGATAGTATTCGCAAACTGTGTCAGTCGTTTCCCGAGGTGTTCTCTGATACTCTTGGTGTCACTGACCTTATTGAATACAAAATTGAGGTTACGGATTCGATTCCTGTCCGTTTTCCACCGTATAGGCTATCTCCACCTAAAATGAAGGCTCTGAAGGAAATCATCGATCAGATGTTGAAGGACGGTATTATTAGGCCCTCTAAGTCAGCGTATTCTTCGCCTATTTTTCTAGTACCGAAACCCCAAGGAGGTTTCAGGCCTGTCATTGATTACAGGGCTCTCAATCGGAAGGTGGTGTTACAATCTGTGCCCCTTCCCGACCTTCATTCTTGTTTTTCATGGTTTCGTAAGGCCAAGTTCTTCACCATCTTGGACTTAAATCAGGCCTATAATCAAATTCCCCTTGCCAAAGAGTCTAAACACCTTACAGCGTTTGCCACGGACTGGAATTTATACGAATACAACCGCGTGCCTTTCGGGCTCCCCACGGGGGCAGCTGTGCTCACTAGGCTACTAGATAGGGTCTTCTCCGACATCAAATTCGAGTACTTATATCACTACTTAGATGATGTCGTAGTATTTTCAGAGACTTTTGAAGAACATCTAGATCATCTGCGAGAAGTTCTCGATCGCCTTCGTAAGGCTGGGTTAACTGTTAAGTTGTCCAAGGTTGCCTTTGCTAAGCCCTCTATGTCATTCCTAGGGCATATTGTGTCACCCGATGGTGTAGCAGTCGATCATTCTAGAACACAGGCCATCCGTGATTTTAAACCTCCCAAGGACATTAAAGGTATCGCCAGGTTCATTGGTATGGTGAATTTCTTCAGAAAGTTCATTCCTAACTTTGCTAATAGAGCGGCGCCCTTAAACCTTCTTCGTAGGGAAGGCATCAAATTCGAGTGGGGACCTTCTCAACAAGCCGCTTTTGAAGACCTTAAATTAGCTCTTTGTAATGCCCCTGTACTTGCTATGCCTGATTTCTCGAAAAAATTCATCGTCCAAACCGACGCGTCGTCGTCAGCAGTAGCTGCAGTCCTTCTTCAAGAGACTGAACTAGGGAGGCGACCCATCGCCTATGCGTCTAGGACATTGTCGGCTCAAGAAGCCAAGTATTCCATCTATGAGCTCGAAGGTTTGGCAGTCTTATTTGCCTTAGAAAAGTTCCGTCTCTATCTGGAACACGTTAAATTCGACCTGGAGACAGATAATCAAGCCTTAAGCTGGGTCTTAGGTAGGCCGCGTCGTACTGGTCGTATAGCCCGCTGGGCTATTCGTATTTCCGCCTTCCAGTTTGATGTTAGACATATCAGAGGTACCGAAAATGTTGTTGCTGATGGACTCAGCCGTATGTTTCATAACGACGTAGAGACCCACGAACCGGTCGACAGTTCATCACCTTCCGAGTCCATACTATCTGGTGTTAATGCCATCTTAACAGATGCTCCCATGCTTTTTAGGGATATTGAGAAATACCAACGTGAAGATCCGACGCTGGCTCCGATAATGGAAACCCTTTCTTCTGGGGAACATGCTGTCCCTTATGTTCTGAGGAATGGTGTTCTATGTTGCCCTTCGAGGCATGATAAGTTGATGAAAGTTGTTGTTCCAGCGGTTCTTGTACCTATGATCTTCAAATACTATCATGAGACCCCATTGGGGGGGCATCTTGGAATCTTTAAGACTCGTGAAAAGATTCGTGAAATGTTCATATGGAAAGGTATGGACGGTGAAATTCGGGAACTTGTAAAAGCTTGTAAATCTTGTTTGATCAGTAAACCCACCATGTCCACTAAAGTAGGCCTTTTGTCTTCTCATCAAGCGTCGCGCCCCATGGAACGCCTGTATATTGATTATGTAGGACCCTTCCCCCAGTCGAAGGGAAATGCCAACAAATTCATCTTTGTATGTGTAGATGGTTTTACCAGATTTTCTTGGTTATTTCCGACTAAGCTGGCTACCGCTCAGTCCACCATTACCTGTCTAAATTCTATTTTTGCTTCTTTTGGTCCGTGCCAATATATTGTATCTGATAATGCTAAGGCGTTCACATCAAATCTTTTTCGTAAATTCTGTTTTGACTTGTCCATCTCTCATGTAACAACTTCTGCTTATTACCCTCAACCATCTCTGGCTGAACGGGTTAACCGTAATCTCAGGTCCGCACTCATTGCCTATCATCATGAAGATCCTTCCAGGTGGGACACGTCCCTGCATTGGATAGCTTTTGCTTTGAATTCGGCGGTTCATGAATCTCACAAGTTCACTCCAGCTTCTTTAATGTTCAAGATTGTTCCCAACTCGCCGCTCTCTAACCTCTGGTCTCTGAATGACATTCTACCCGAGATAATAGATCCGGACAACATTAAAGATCTTTGGAAGAAGGCTAAAGCCAATCTGAAAGTGTCTCATGAAAAGGTTAGGGAAAGGTATGATCGTGGACGGAGACCAACCCCTTTGAAGGTAGGTGACCAGGTGATGGTCAAAAATTTTGTTCCCGCGGGCAAGCTTGCCCCCAGATTTCATGGGCCTTGTATCATTCTCGATTTTCTTACGCCGGTTACCTTATTGCTAAGTAATCCAGCCACCGAGAGGATATTTAGAGTTCACCTGTCCCAGGTGAAACCGGTGTAATTTCTGTGTTAACTTGCTTCATATCATTTTGAAAGGATATGAAGGTTATATTTTTTTTTTGAGTTTCACTTTTAAGGCATTCTGCCCCTTCTGTAATATTTTGGTTTTAGATGTAAGCCTTGTGTAAAATCTGCCCCGACCCATTAAACTGCCATCCTGTTCTTGCCACGGCCATTACCACGCTCCCGTCTCCTGCTCCACCTTACACTGTGGCTTCATAATAGTAAATGCCATGGATATCTACACGCCGCTGGCCCCTCAACCTCTCCACAAGCCTGTACCCTCAAAGAAGATGATAGTCCAACACAATTCTGCCGCCTAGCTTTAATGTTTCAGCGCCCCCGCAGCCGCGCAGCGCCGTGCAGCGACTGGGGAGGGGGATGGGCCCCCTCCTCTCCAGCGAGGACGACATGTGCACGGCGAGCCGGAACTCTCCTCCCGGCCAAGGCTGATGTGCGGCGCACGACCTGCTACTGGCCCGCAGCCTGTATATGTTCACCGCGGGCGCGGCGTGCTTCAACACCTCTGCTCCCCTCATAGTGCGGGCGAGCGGTATCTCAGGGTACTTGAGGGGTCCGAGCGGCCTCCTTTTGGACGCAAGCTGCAACGGCCGGTCCGGCCATCCAACTTCATCAACATCAACTACATGGACAGTTACTATAAGAGATAACTACATTTGGGAATTCAACAGCAATATTTGGTGGACCGTGCAAAAAATTTTTCTTCACTTCTAAGTATTAAAAGTTTATCTTCAGAAATTCAAATTCTACAACTTAAAGACTTTCATTCACCTGCAACAACAACATTTTGAAACTGAATTAAGAAATCTTGTAAATGCTTCTGCTATCTATCTTCGTATCAACATCATTACTTGGACTTTGTTTCAAACTGATTTCATGTGTCACCCCTGGAGGAACTTTTGGGGGGGGAGGTCTGTACCGGGCGGTACACCTCTACACCGTTTATTTAAAAGTTGCGCCAGTTGAAACTCCTCTTCTGGAGGAAGGTTGAACTTTATCTACTCTATTAATTCTCTACTTTCTCAGAAGATGTCACCACGTGGAAAATTTTGAGTTTTTGAACTGTGTCACTTTTGATGTGTTTTTGTTTCGCTTGAAGTAAGAAGTGTGAACTTTCTCTTCTAGAGGACACTACTGAAGATCAACAATAGCGCACCCTAGTGCGGAGTCAAAGAACTATTTTGTTGGAGAAAATTTTATTTCAAAAGTTTGTTTCTTGTTAAATTTCTTTCTGTTATTGTTTAAGTTGGCTGTATACCCCTCTTTTTCCCCTTGTTTTAGATTTATCCAATCCCGAATTTCTTTTAGTAATTTCTGACCAATCTGGTGTATCTTCCCCCAACTTGTATCTGTTGCGGGGTCCTATCCAATAAAAACATTGTGGGCGGGTGTTTTCATTCCCCTAACGCCTAGAAACTTCCGCGAGAGTATATAAACTGCTGATTTTAGGGTCTCCGGGCCACTTCTGTTCCATCTTTCAGTGTATTAAGTACATAGCAGGAGGCGGGAAGCGCCTCTTTCCTCGGCGGCGGTCAACAATAAGGTAATGGCCGATTAATAAATTTTTTCTTTTCTTGCTCAGCAGTTTAACTTTCGGGGCGGGTTCTAAGCGTTCAACCATGTAACCTTTTCCTAAAATGTAAAAACAACTGGTATCTATTCTATTTTAAAACGACATATCGGGATAGAGAGTGCTTAACCCTCTCGAGCTCCCACTCACATCGTCTTGAGGTGAACTTATTCTCTCAACCAATTCTTCCGTAATGTAATGTAAATTGCTATTAAGTCACCTCTGTAGTATGGGATTAGCCCTTGTAATAACGGCCTAGTGCCAAACTAGGTTTTAAAATCAAAGTGTATTAGGAGTGCAAGTTCGCCTCCTCTCAAATTGTTTTAGAGGTCATTCAATTAACCTGCTTTTCATTTAATAGACCTCAGTAGATTGGGTATTTTACCCCTGTGTTTATGTCCGTTGAGGACAACTTGAAGGTGGAGTTTGGTGTGGCCTAGGAGAGGCTTAAATTAAAGAGTGTGTGGCTCTTTTGAAAACGGAGTGTTGTATGCCTCGAGGAGGCTTTACTGTGTAATTTGGAGCAAGTGCTCCAGGGTTTGATTGGGGTCTTCTGCCCCTTTGTTAAAATTTGTATATCGGAAAGTTGGGCTAGTTGCTCAAAAATTGTGAACTCAGGGCTCGAAGCCCAAACTCTGTAATCCCTGTAATTGTACATTTCAAATTGTGTTTCGGCTACTAAGTACCTGTTCTTTGTTATTACTTAATATTGAAAAGGAAATATAACCTTGTTAACTTTTACATTAACTTTGATTCCGTAGTTTGAGACCCATTCACGCCCGCACCTTCTTGCACCTCTACCTACCACCAAAACTCGGTAACAATAATAATAATAATAAGAAGAAGAAGAAGAAGAAGACCTCAAGAAGCTCAGTTGAAATGTAGGTACAATGCAGGACTGGTTAAAATTCCTGAAATGCTGGATGTGAAAATCCACACAGTTGTTCTATTCCCGAAGAGTACTCTTGGGCATCTATTCCAAGAGGCTGCAGAATGAATTATATCCCAGATAAAATTTCAGAAATGATTACAAGAGTATTATTACTAGCTTTATGAGGAAAATCCATTCAGCGAGAAAACTTCCTGAGCAGCAGATTCAGTCCTCGTACCAATCAATGAGACAAAAAGGCAATGGGTGAAGCTGATGACAGAATGTAATATGAGCAGAAGTAGTGAAGCCTGGAAATTATTACGACTCAACAGTGACCCTTCCCAAGTCAATACATATACAAATTTAAAGGCAGACTAAATTATCCATCAGCTTTTTGGTAAATCAGCATCGAGTAGATGCAAGAATGGCAAAGCAGTTGGGCTGCACACAGATCCATACAGCAAGATGCACATGAAATTGCAGCCAATGGCTACGAGGTGGGTGACGTCACTGCAAAGACCAATGAGCTATATACAAATGGTGAGATGTGGCGGTAGTGCCATCTTGCATACAATACGCACTTTACAGGATTAAATTAGACACAGATTAAATCTGCAGTTATACGATGTGTACATCTCAAAACAGAACATAAAAGAAAAGACTAAATGCACATATTTCACTAGAAGGAATCTCCAAAATTATGTTAATTTTACTGCAGATGAAGCAACACACAGGTGATTTTTCTTTGCAGCATATTTTTGCATCCTGTGAACTCTCAGCTTTCTACTTACATTTCTAAAGGGAATAAATGCTCTGGTTTTCACATACAGGACTAACGATGCTGTCACTGGCTGAAACAAGCTACAGTATTTAACCCGCAATCACTCGTGCTATGAGGTTCAATCTAACATTTTTCAAAATTTTGCTACAATTCATTTGTTCTTAGCTTTGAATCGATGTCCATCTGAAAATGCCTCATTCGGTCCTTTGAGCACGCCATGATGTATTTGTGTAGTAGCTGTGATATTTTGGAGGAGAGGAAAGAGTGGGGGAAAGAGTGCATCACGCGTTGTGTTAGTTGCTATCTCACAGCGCGAGCGGTCGTGTGTGTGTGTAACCACTGAGTAGCGTTAGGGGAGACCTAACAGCACGAGTGATCACGTGTGTGTGATTTTCTTCAATTTGATTGATATTTATTGTTACAACCAGCAATATGAGTGTAAGCTAAAGACAGCAAATTATTAGCTGGTTGTTAGATGAAAATTACATTGATCCCATGAGTTTTCCTGGGAATAATTGTGTGTTGCTTGTGTGAAACTGCTGAAAATAACATTAATACCATAGGATAAAATAACCTATCTTTAAGACTGTAAACCAATATACTGTAGACTTCATTAATATTCCAAATTGTATTTGTGATTTAGTAAGTAAGCTGATACATTTATAGGCTACTTTTATCCGTTGGTGCTATTTCATTTTAAATAAATGTAATGTTTAACTGCATGTCGTATTCAATAAAAATAATTAAACATGTTAAAATTATCAGTATACAATAAAAATATTATCATCATCACTGGTGGTCTGCCTATTGGCAGGTCTTTGCATGAATTCTCCATGCTGTTCTGTCTTCAGCCATTCTTTTTGTCTTCCAATAGCTTCTATTTACCTTTACACTGTCTACTAACTGATACTTCTTCCTTGTATCTTCCCTTCCAATGCTTCGGTTATTAAACAATTTCGTCGCAAACAAAGGCCTAACCAATTTTTCATCAGTCTTTGAATGAATTACAATATCGTTCTCCTTCCTTCACTCACTCTTTTTAATACTTCCTCATTCCTTACTTTTTCCTGCCAGCTGATTTTCTCCATCTTCTGCCAGATCCACATTTCAAATGCTCCTAGTCTTCCTTCCTCCTCTTTTCTCAATGCCCAAGTCTCAGCTCCATAAAGCGCCACACTCCACAGAAAGCACTTCACTAACCTCTTCTTAAGGTCCTTATTTAGAGGCCCACTCAACAGTGTCCTTTATTTCATAAATGCTTCCTTGGCCATTGCAATTCTAGTCCTCACTTTGTCCGAGCAATAAAGATCATTTCTGATTATGCTTCCCAAATATTTGAATTTAGACACTTGTTCGATCTCCTCACCCGAAAGTATTATTTTAGCTGTTGAGTCCTTCTCTGACCCCATGATCATTGCCTTGGTCTTTTTCCAATTAATTTTCATGCCTAACTTCTTACAGGATCTGTTCAATTTTCCCAACATAGCATTCATCATTTTCTCAGTTTCTGCTAGAACCGCCATGTCATCTGCAAATCGAATGCATTAAATAGTTTTTCCTCCAACTGCCACACCTTGTTTTCCTTGAAAGCAATTTGTAATTAATTCCTCCAAGTATATATTAAACAGCATTGGTGAAAGACAACAGCCTTGCCTCACCCCTCTGCCAATTCTGCTCCCTTCCGACAGATCATGTCCTATTCTGACTTGGACAGTTTGATTTCTGTAAAGTTCTTAATTAGCCTTCATTCTTTCCAGTCTACTCCATTCTTCTTCAGCATGACCATCAATTTCCCCAACTGAACTCTATCAAAAGCCTTTTCCAGGTCAATAAAAGTCACAAATACCAGTCTTCATTTTTCAATGTATCTTTCTCCAATAGTTCTTAGTAACCCAATAGCATCTCTTGTACCTTTTCCATTTCTAAATTCATCCCACTCTTCCTTAATCGATTCATCTAATTTTTTATATAACCTTCGATTCAGGACTCTCAATAGTACTTTTGCTGCATGGGAAATCAGACTTAAGGTCCTGTGATATTCAAATTTACATGCATCCTTCTTCTCAACCACTGATTGCACCCTCCCTTCCAAGATGCCATTGAATACTTTGCCTAGTAAACTAATCAATGAGATACCTCGATAGTTGTTGCAATCCTTGTTCCCTTGCTTATAGATAGGTGCAATTACTGCTTTTGTCCAATCTGAAGGTACCTTACCAACACTCCATGCTAATCTTACTACTCTACGAAGCCACTTCATCCCTGCCTTCCCATTATACTTCACCATTTCAGGACTAATTTCATCTATTCCTGCTGCTTTATGACAATGGAGTTTATTTACCATCCTCACGCAAAATTTCACCAACATCATTTTCCTCCTCCCCATGAGCTTGGCTGTTCGCAACACCACCAGGAAAATTTCCCTTTATGTTGAGAAGATGTTCAAAATATTCCCTCCATCTCTCCAGCGATTCCCTGGGATCTATTACGAGTTCACCTGAATTACCCAAAATACTGTTCATTTCCTTTTTCACTCCCTTTGTAAGGTTCTTTATTACTGTCCAGAAAGGTTTCCCTGATCCTTAACCTAGCCTTTCCAGGTTATTACCAAAATCTTCACATGACTTCTTTTTGGATTTAACAACTATTTGTTTCGCCCTGTTTCTTTCATCTACGTACAATTCCCTGCCTGCATTGGTCCTTGTTTGGAGCAATTTCTGATAAGCCTTCTTTTTACGTTTACAAGCTGCTCTCACCTGATCATTCCACCAAGATGTTCACTTTTTCCCATCTTTACACACAGTTGTTCCTAGACATTCCCTTGCTGTTCCTACTACAGTATCCCTGTATGCCACCCATTCTCTTTCCATATCCTGAACCTGCTTACTGTCTACTGTTCGAAACGTTTTACCAATCATATCCATGTACTTCTGTCTAATTTCCTCGCCCTAGAGATTTTCTACCCTTATTCGTTTGCAGGTAGATTTCACTTTCTTGATCCTAGGCCTAAAGATGCTTAGTTCACTACAGATCAGATAGTGGTCTGTACCATTGAAAAATCCCCGGAAAACTTGTACATTCCTAACAGACTTCCCGAATTCAAAGTCGGTTAAGATATAGTCTTTTATGGATCTGGTACCCCTAGCCTCCCTATGTGTAGCGGTGAATAGCCTTATGCTTGAAGAATGTATTCGTAACTGATAAACCCATACTAGCACAGAAGTCCAGCAAACGCTTCCCATTCCCATTAGCTTCCATATCGTCCCCACATTTACCAATCACCCTTTCATATTCTTTATTTCTATTTCCAACTCTTGCATTGAAATCGCCAATTAGCACTATCCTATCCTTGCTGCTGACCCTGACTACAATGTCACACAATGCTTCATAAAACTTGTCAACTTAATCCTCATCTGAAACCTCACTTGGTGAATACACTGTGACAATTCTCGTCCTAATTCCTCCAACTGCCAAATCTACCCACATCCTTCTCTCAAATACGTGCCTAATAGAAACTATGTTATGTGCAATGGTATTCCTGATAAACAGCCTACTCTCCATACTCTGCCCTTCCCTTTCTAACACCCATCAAGTACACTTTATGATCTCCTATCTCTTCCTCGTTCTCTCCCCTGCACATAACGAAAGCAAAGATAATGCCATTACACTAATCAATTTTGCTACATCCACAAACATGAATGTACGGAGTACCACCTTCCACCATAAACAAATACATAAGGAAACATGGTATTCGTATGACGGTAAGACTCCCAATCAGATAGATTGTGTACTAAATGATAACAGGCATAGAAGCTCCACAAATGATATCAGAGCTTACAGAGGAGCTGAGATAAGATCTGATCACAATATGATAACTGCTTCTATTAAAATGAAAACATCTTGTAAGTCACAGACTGAGGAAAGATGCAAAGTTGACACCGAGAAACTGAAGCAGGAGGATGGAAGATTAAAGTAGTGTATATATACATACATACATACAAACATTTTCATTAAGACTGTTATGCCTTTCAGCATTCAGTCTGCAAGCCTCTGAGAATTCACTAAACGTCGCCACAATCCTCTATTTGCAACTAGTGCTGTGGCCTCATTTAGTTCTATACCTCTTATCTTTAAATCATTAGAAACCGAGTCTAACCATCGTCGTCTTGGTCTACCTCTACTTCTCTTACCCTCCATAGCAGAGTCCATTATTCTTCTAGGTAACCTATCCTCCTCCATTCGCCTCACATGATCCCACCACTGAAGCTGATTTATGCATACAGCTTCATCCACTGAGTTCATTCCTAAATTAGCCTTTATCTCCTCATTCAGAGTACCCTCCTGCCATTGTTCCCTCCTGTTTGTACGAGCAATCATTCTCGCTACTTTCATGTCTGTTACTTCTAATTTATGAATAAGATATCCTGAGTCCACCCAGCTTTCGCTCCCGTAAAGCAAAGTTGGTCTTAAAACAGACCGACGTAAAGATAGCTTCATCTGGAAGATGTCTTCCTTCTTACAGAATACTGTTGATCGCAACTGCGAGCTCACTGCATTAACTTTACTACACCTTGATTCAATCTCACTTAGGCTGCTATATTACCATCCTGGGAGAACACACAACCTAAATACTTGAAATTATCGACCTGTTCTAGCTTTGTATCACCAATCTGACATTCAATTCTGTTGAATTTCTTACCTACCGACATCAATGAGCTAGCTGGAAAATTTATAATGTCCAATAACGGACCATTTATATTGGTATTATCAATTTAGTCTTCGAAAGGCTAATTTTCATACCATACTCATTGCACCTATTTTCAAGTTCCAAGATTTTTTTGCTTTACGTCGCACCAACACAGATAGGTCTTGTGGCAACGATGGGACAGGAAAGGGCTAGGAGTGGGAAGGAAGCGGCCGTGACCTTAATTAAGGTATAGCCCCAGCATTTGCCTGGTGTAAAAATGGGAAAGCACGGAAAATCATTTTCAGGGTTGCCAATAGTGGGGTTTGAACCTTCTATCTCCCGAATATTAGATACTGGCCGCACTTAAGCGACTGCACCTATCGAGCTCTGTTCCAAGATATTAGACTGCAGGCTTTCGGAACAAGCTGCCATTAAGACCAAGTCGTCAGCATATGCCAGACTGCTTACTACATTTCCACCTAACTGAATCCCTCCTTGCCATTTTATACCTTTCAGCAGATGATCCATGTAGACTACGAACAGCAAAGGTGAAAGATTACAGCCTTGTCTAACCCCTGTAAGTACCCTGAACCAAGAACTCATTCTGCCATCAATTCTCACTGAAGCCCAATTGTCAACATAAATAGTGTAGAATGTGGAAATTACAAACATATTTGATATTCTGGGAGAAGATCCTATTGAAGACATTGATGAAACAAATGACGAAGTTTATGAATGAATGTAGAATAACGTGAAACAAATCATGACAACTGTAGCAATGAAAGTGATACCAAAAGGTGTTAGTAAGAAAAAGAAATCATTTGAGGCATGTCAAGATGCAGTTAATGAAGTGGCAATATGGCATAATTAGTGGCTGCAGTCTAATAAGAATGTAGATGTTGAGTAACTACACAGAGAAAAACAGAAATAATGTAATAAATTAATTTGTAGAAAGAAAAAAAGTCTACCTGAAACAACAAATAGAATCAATCCTTGATGACTACAGACACAAGAACATCCACCAGATGTATGGAACTGTCAACACAATTAAAAATGATTTCAACCAAGATCAAGTATTATGAAATATAAGTCTGGAAATTCAACTGCTGATCAGGACAAATTATTAAATTACTCTAAGCAATACTTTGATTCTTTGCTGAATTTTTTTTTTTTCCTATTTGCTTTACGTCGCACCAACACATATGTCTTATGGCGATGATGGGATAGGAAAGGCCTAGGAAGAGGAAAGAAGCAGCCGTGGCCTTAATTAAGGTACAGCCCCGGCATTTGCCTGGTGTGAAAATGGGAAACACGGAAAACCATCCTCAGGGCTGCCGACAGTGGGGCTCGAACCCACTATCTCCCGATTACTGGATACTGGCCGCACTTAAGCGACTGCAGCTATCGAGCTCGGTTTGCTGAATTGTGATGATCCAGAAACCTGTATTGGTAAACTATCTAGTTCCCCATCAGAAGAACGAAGAGGTATTACAAAGTATTATGCGTTTAAAAAACAATCAGGTAGTGACAACATTCCTGCTGAGCTTATTAAATACAGTGGAGAAAGATTACTTAAATACAGTGAAACCTCGGAATGCGAGTAACTTGGTATACGAGTGTTTTGCAAGACGAGCAAACATTTTAAATAAATTGTAACTTGATAAGCGAGTGAGGTTTCACAATACGAACGTCACATGTGCCTACGATTTCCTCTCCCCTGTTCGTTTGTTGAATGGATGAACAAGGTCTTTGGTCCTGTAGTGAAGAAATACCTGCCAGTAAATAATCTGCCGCTCAAAGTCTTGCTGGTAATGGTCAATGCTCCTGCTCATCCTCAAGGGATTGAGGATGACTTACTGAAGGAATTCAAGTTCGTTAAGGTTAAGTTCCTTCCTCCCAACACTACTCTACTACTCCAGCCTATGGATCAGCAAGTCATTTCGAACTTTAAGAAGCTATACACCAAAGCACTATTTGAGTGATGCTTCGAAGTGACCGAAGAAACAAACCTTACCTTCCAAGAGTTTGAGAGAAATCATTTCCCCATCGTGAACTGCCTGAAGATCATCGATAAAGCCTGGGGTGGAGTCACCAAGAGAATTCTCATTTCCGCTTGGGGAAAGCTGTGGCCTGACTGTGTTCTTGGACGTGACTTTGAGGAGATTGTTGGTGACAATGAGCCACCGATTGTCGATGAAATTGTGTCCTTAGGGAAGACTATGGGGCTGGAGGTGAATGATGTGGACGTTCAAGAGCTGGTGGATGAACATAGCCAGGAACTGACCACCAACGAACTAACGGACCTGCATCGCAAATAACAGGAGGAGGTTCTGGAGATTTTATGCGGGGAAGAGGAGGAAAACTTGATGGAATCTCTCACTTCAACTGAGATTCAGGAGAAGTGCAAAATATGGGAAATGGTGCAAAATTTTGTAGAGAAAAACCACCCGAATAAGGCTGTAGCAGTGTGAGCGATCAATCAGTACAATGACAATGCAATGTCACATTTTTGTGAAATCTTCAAAAAGAGGCAAAAGCAACAGTCATTGGACAGGTTCCCCGTTTAAGTTGCACGAAAAGAAAAAAATTCCAGTGAGCCAACAGATAGCAGTGATTCCATTCGTGAAATTCGTGCTACACAGTAACTCTTCTTATGTCATCTCTCGTCTCCCTCACACCAACGATTCTATTGTAAGGAAAAATGCACTTTAATTTGTTTTACGTTATATTTTGTTTTAGAAATGGTATGCGAATAAACTTTTTTGTGTTGTGGACGAATCATCCGCGTTTCAATTGTTTCTTATGGGAAAACTTGCATTGATATACGAGCGCTTTGGAGTACAAGCATGTTGCTGGAACAAATTATGCTCGCAATCCAAGGTTCCACTGTACATATACAAGATCATTCTAAGGATATGGTGCGATGAAGTTTTTCCAAAAGAATGGCAGGTATCACTTCTTGTCCCAATTCATAAATGAAGGAATAAAGAAGAACTTCAAAATTATCATGGCATATCTCTTGTAAACACGGCCTACAAAATTCTGTCTTTTATTCTTTTACAGCGTTTTAAACCATTTTTGCTGAAAGTGTTATTGGGGACTATCAGAACAGTTTTTGTAGTAACAGATCCACTACAGACAATATATTTGCAATTAAGACTATTAATTATAAAGTGTGGGAACACAAGGAGTCGGTTCATTATCTCTTTATAGATTTCTTCAAGGCATATGATACAATCCATAGTGAAGGGCTGTGGAATATCATGATGGAGTTTGGCTTTCCCATAAAATTAATTAACACGTGCAAAATGTGTATGGATTGTAATGTTAACTGTGTTTTGCTCAAGGGCAGAAAATCATGTTCTTTCCAGAATAAAACTGGTCTGAGACTGCACTGCACTGCACTGGAGAAGATTATCAGGAAATTAGCTCTTGTACCTGCTGGCATCATATTGGAGAGACAACATCAAGTCCTTGCATATGCGGATGATATTGTTCTTATTGGCCACAATGAATTAGAAATTAGGCAGCAATTTGTGGAACTACAGGAAATGGCAACAAAAACTGGCTTACGGGTAAATGATAAAAAGACACATTACATGGTTGTACAGAGACCAAATCACGAAGAGGTTCACAGATTGCCTTTGAAGGTTGGGAAATATATATTTAAAAGAGTAGAGGAGTTTAAATTCCTTGGTGTACTAATCGATGAGCAATACTGAAGGCAACAGGATCGATGAGCAATACTGAAGGCAACAGGAACACCAAGCTAGAATTAAGAATGCAAATAAGGCACTTTACTCTATGAACCCTAAATTAGGCTCCAAGTTTTTAATAAGAAATGCAAAAATTATTATCTACAATACAATCATTCGACCAGTACTTCTGTATGTTTCTGCGACATGGAGTATAACCAAGAAAGAGCAACAACAGTTGCCTTTGAGAATAAAGTTTATAGAAAAATATTTGGCCCATGGTTTGATGCTATCTCTTAAAGCGGGCAGAAAAGATATAATTATGAGATTTATGCCCTCTCTCAACAACACACTATAATGGGTGTGATAGAATCCAACAGACTGTGCTGAGCTGGATATGTACTAAGGATGCAGGATAACAGAGCATCAGTAGATCTGATACCAATTTAATAAATTTACTCATTCAGGACAAATATTTCAGGTTCCCTATGGGAATTAACATCTATATCACCAGTAGATCTATACAAGAGATCTCTTAATGGGAAAAGATCTTCACGAAGACCCCAAAACACCTGAAAGGAGATCAACAAGGTATGCTGGACCCTCCAAATTGATAACTGCGAAGAGCAGGCTCAAGATCGAAAAGGATGGAAGAGGATTGTGAGATCGGCACGGGAACTTCACGTCCCTCAGAAGCCTAAGGAGTTAGTGAGTAAGGTTAGTTTTACGTCCCTCAGAAGCCTACGGAGTTAATGAGTGTGAGTAAGGTTAGTTTTGGCAGACTGAAGAGCCTAACAATTCTTCTAAAAACAACCTTAGACCAGAACAGGTTCGTATTCAATGAAAAATCTAGTCAAAAGGAAAGGTTAACCATGGGCTTACTATTATCAGGTATAATAGCAAACATTTTCCTCAAATTGAAAACAATTTCTTAACCAACCAGTATCCTAAAGAAAACTTACACTGGAGCAGATATGTAGATGTCATAATATGCTTATATGAGAATGACATCCCAAATGCACAAGTTATTAAATACATTAAACAAGTTGACGTAATTCACAATGGAACCAGAAACTAACAAAAGAATTTGTTTAGACATCACAATCAATTGGAATAATGACAACCTGTCATACAAGATATACAGAAATTCCACTCAAATCTTCCCTTCTTCTTCCACTGCTTTTCCCACACCAATGGAGACACAGGTGCGAACTGGTTGCAAATGTGGATTTGCCCCTGTTTTACGGCCGGAAGCCCTTCCGGACGCCAACCCTACATGGAGGGATGTAATCTCTATTACGTGTTTCTATTGTGGTGAGTTGTCTGAACATGAACAGGAGTGTGTTGGAACAGACACAAACACCCAGTCTCCAAGCCAGCCAGAAGAATTAATCAGAAGCAATTAAAATCTCCGACCCAGCCGGGAATCGAACCCGGGACCCTCTGTACTGAAGGGCAGTACGCTGACCATTCAACCAACGAGTCGGATAGAAATCCCACTCAAATATTAGACACAAAAGACAACAAATTGAACTACCAGAACACACACATAAACCACAAACATAAAAGAAAAATACATTGACCTCAACTACGTGAACAAGAACATGTACAAAATAAATATTTTTAAAAACTTTAGCCTTGGAGCAAACAGCATGCTGCAAAGACATATCAGCAAATGCAACCTAAGCAAAATACACCTTTTCTCCAAATCAGGAGTTCACAAACTCAAGTGCCAAGAACCAAACTGTAATGCCACACGTATATATAGGTCGAACAAAATGTAATTTCCACAACAGATACAAAAAACACAAAAATGTGATTAAATACAATCAGCAATCAACCTTCAGAAGACATGTATATGACAGCTCACACCATTTCACAGACATCAACACAGATCTAAAAGTGTTAAACACTGAAAATAAAGGATAATCATTAAACATTACAGAAGCAATAGAAATTCACATTGCATAAATATCTAACCAAACCAACCTCAACAATCACACACATTAGAAAAACTTTCCCCCTCTTCACACTGATAAATTAATTTTTGAAATATCTTTTCACACTATTTTCATTAATGCTTAATGAATCTCACAGGAGGCTACTATGATATTTAACATCTGGAATGTGCGTTAGGACACTCTTGTCTAGGTACCAAATTTTCTAAATTTAAGCAGTGTTCTCGCCACTCCAGACATTTCCACTCAAGACATTTTAGTAGGTTATTATTTATCACTAAAAGTAATGTCATACAAGGTATTCATTACTTAATTTCTGCATTTTTATTCAAAATCATTATCGTGCATTTACTCAATAATACACTTCAACAAGAAACATAATATAACCAAGTAGCAGTTCTCCTCCCTTCTCTGCCGAACAGAGTTATTACCTACCGCCTTCCCCTCAGCCCCTAACATAACAAATCTCGACCAGACCAAACTGGCAGTAACAGACGGTTAGCAGCTTAAACTTTCTCAAAATTACAAAGGCAACAGTGGAGGACTTCATCATTCATAATTTGTCTCGCTTGCTCATAACATCACCAATTCACAATTACTGACGAGTTTATGCAATGAAAATAATATTGTACACACACAGTATATGCATGGTTGAAAGTGATATGATAGAATTTGAGGATGTTCTTGTAGAATGAAACATGTCATTATTTGTTTATTAGTGTGTGTGTGTGTGTGTGTGTGTGTGTGTGTGTGTGTGCACGCGCACAGGGGGGGGGGGGTCTTTTTTTTAACAGGTTTGTGTTATAATTAGTGTTTTGAGAGACTGAAACCTTTTAAAGTTGTATTATATAGAAAAATTTAAACAGAGGTCCAGCTAGTGACAAAACCATTTTCACCAAATGTGGTAATCCTGTGGCCACCGATCAGGTGACCTCTGTCAGAAGAAAAAGTAACATAGCCTTCTCCACAGCTGATCAGAGCTGACCAATAGGAACAAAGAAAATGATGGCATTTCGTTCTTCCACAATGTCTCGCTTTTAATTCTTCTATATAGCCTAATACCTTTTGGTGCAGGATTCTGGATTTTTGGCAAGCATACAGGAAAGATCTCCCATCTCTACTACTTCAGGTATCATAAAACATTACTTTTCTATCATTACAAATGATTCCAAACTGCGCCCCGCCTAACAAAGTGCCTAAAGTCAATAATAACAAAGTGCCACCGTCTTGTTACTAGCCACACCTGAGTTGGCAGCCTTGTGTGGCATATTATTACACCATGCAAGTCACAACATGTTGTATTCCTAACCTCTCTTTTGCACCCCTGTTGGGAAAGTTTTACCAGCAATACTTTGTAATACCAACATACTTGCTTTAAAGAGTATACTCTTGTACTACTGTGCACCCAAAAATCACTGTTAAAATAAACTGCTGTTAAAATAAACGCCTTCAACTCCAACTTGGGAGGTGGAGAAGACTATAAATACAATGCATCAAACATGAATAGTGAGTGAAAAAGATAGTGGCCATATAATTTAATTAGGGAAAGGAGATGAGTACATGTGAATGTGATGGTGAATTAGTGGATGTCTGTGAGAATGAGAGAGAAACTAATAGAGAATACCGTAAGTAGGCGAGTCGATTTCAAGCCCAATGTAAATTCTATAAAGAGAACAACTGGATGTGAGCGTAAGTCTATTAAAAGTAGCTTAAATAAGCAAGTACATAAGTAAGACTTACAACTTTCTTCCATATTTGTAAGAAATATGGTAAAATAAAATAAAAAGGTAATACCAATAGTAAAGGACTGAATCTTGGCAGAAGAGTTGCTGATATTCTGCATATCTAACTTCCTGATATTCTCCCAGGTGACTCATAACTTGAACAAGATGATTATGATTTCCACAGTTAACCCACAGGTACTGTCATGGATAGGTTAGGCTATTCTGTCACAAAATCTGAAATGGTAGCTATTAGCTAAGATTTATCATTTCCTTACTAAGCTACAGAATAGGCCTGAATATGCTAAATGATTGAACATCTTTAAAAAATGTAATATATTGACTCACTGGATCCATCTTCTTCCGTTTCCTTGAAGGCTCAGGACTTGGTTCTGCATCTTCATCCTCAAGTCCTCTGCTGGCCACAGAAGAAGTTCTCCTTCGTTTACTCATTTTTGGGCAGTCTGATCTACAGAACAAACACTTAAGTTACTTCACTGAAAAGGGAATTTCTTTTCTTACTTAATCCAGCACCAAGTTGGCCTGTGTCCCCTTAATTTAAAAATACTATGACAAAAATACATTTCAGGGTTGATTACATACATGCTGAATTCTGTGAGAAATATTGTTTACATCTTTAACCTAAAACATAAGGGTACATAAACACTGTGCTGGTTATACAAGATTGGTAACAGTTTGTGGTGTGATTCAATATTAAACTAAGTCTAAGCTATCCTATAATTAGAAAAAGTTGTATTTCAACAACCTGATACAAAGAACACGTACTTCTCATCGGCTGGAACACTATTATCGGAAAGCTGTCCTGTCAAATTAGCCGACATAGGCTAAAGAGTACTGTGGCGTGTTTTTCTAACGAAACCCTGCCTGCCTCTAGCCTCAAAATCACTGTTTGAATTTAATACACTAATGTACTAAATGTTTTGTTGCTCAGTAATCATTTTCCAGTACGACTTCTTTCTTGAATTAAATTTAGAGTTTTTGACATTTTATTGCACTCTCTTAATGCTTAAAATATGGGTGTGCATGAACTTCGTAAACATTAATGAACCTATAGTATGTATAGCTTCACACGATTTCATACACAAAGCGCAATCAAAAAAATCGATATTATATCTTTATACCCACCCTGAGTTTGTCCTATCCAAAGCAAGGCTTCCTAGGATATGAAATATGCGCTCGCACAGTGTCAATTGACGCTAAATATGATCCACCATGATAGAAAAGACTTTTTTGTCAGAATCAGAAAAGCGGTCCGGTCGCGCGCAACAACTGTACCGGTAATTCAGGGAAAATCGGGAAAATGGCTTTAAATAACTGACATGAAATAACGCTGCTCCATATATTACTGAAGAATAACTTCGATCAAACCAATGTTGATACTTGTTTTGTCTTCCTTGCATATTTTTTTTAAAAATTAAGTACCGGTACCGGAGTTTCGTCCCCATAATTATCCTAATACAGCGAAGCACCTTGCCGCACCTTGCATTGCCAGGAAGTTGCGTTCGGCACTCCAGGTCCATTTCATTACACTTGTTTATTGTATTGAATTAGGAGGATACATTTATTTATTTTTTTACTTTGTAAAGTGAAAACCTAAATATTAAATGATTCTAATATTTTGTAATTGTTTAACCCTTTTTTATGATGTAATGTGTAGACATGATAGCTTCAAAATGTTATGAGTGTAGTGTTGCGGGAAAACTACGGGTACCGCTTCCATGTAAAAAAAAGGCTCTCAGTTTTAATTCTAGTGATGGGCTAGCGACGGAATCGAGTAGAATCGAGTAATGTGCTCTTAGAATCGGTATTACTCGACTCCAGACTCGAGTCCAAGCATACTGGTGTCGCTATCTGTGGACATGCCTTAGAACTAAAATCTACTGTACTGGAGTGCACGGCATTCAGGGTCACCCACAGAATATTTTTGTGGTGTGGAGTGCAATATGTTTGCTGCTGATGATTGATGTTGTTCAGTCATCGGTCGTCAATAATTCGATTGTTATGATTATTATCATCATCATCATAGGCACTAAAGGTTGCGACTTACTAACAAACTGTCAGCTGTTTAGCTAGAACAGAATGACGTTCTGTCCGCTGATTTGCTGCGTGAACGTACGTCACATTCTGGACGCCTCATCTTAATACCCGACATTATATCTGCCGAAAGTATGATGTACAGTACATATAAACTACTGTAATTCACCTGTTCCCCCGGACGATTGTAGGCTTTGGCGCGGTTAGCAATAGGCTATGGTTACAAGAAATCTGTCATACTACCGATCATATTAGCACATCTACGCCCGTGTATATGCATAATGCCTACATGAGATATAATTTACCAGTAGCGAAGCAATACAATGTGTGCAGAAATACCGTCTATAGTCTACAAATAGCACATGTTTAAAATACACTAATTACAACATACATACCGTGACAGGGATTTGAAATAATAATAATAATAATAATAATAATAATAATAATAATAATAATAATAATAATAATGTTATAACTTTTACGTCCAAGTACGTACATTTGTATGGTTTTCGGGGATGCCGAGGTACCGCATTTAGTCCTCCGGGAGATTTTTTACGTCCCAATAATTCTACCGACACTAGGTTGACGTATTTGAGCACCTTCAAATACTACCGGAATAAACCAGTATCGAACCGGCCAAGTTGGGCTATGAAGGCCAGATAAGCTATATTATCAATATTAGAATAGATGGCATATTCAGTGAAGTGTGTGCGAGACGCCGTAAACGGATATTTTCATATCTTATTATGCGTATTAAGTGGCATTATTATCGTTCTCAAGTAATTATCAAATTTAGGTTATTCCTTTTGCGGATTCATTCAGTTTTTTCATATCGTACCGCGCTGTCGCAATCCCATAAACCCTCAGCGACCGCTTGTACGCATGCTTCATCCATCTACGAGCCGGCGAGTGAGCGAACGTGTGACGTCATGCTATCATCGAGCCTTCGCAAGCGAAGAGAGTCCGAGCCTGGACTCGAAAGAATCGAGTACCGCGATTCCAGGCATCACTCGCGCACATCACTATTTAATTCCCTCTCAGCAGTGATAGCGTGCGGTCGCGTGTATAATCTTGAGACGAGGTGCAGTGGACGTTCTTGACATGTGATAGAAAGAGCGTACGGTACGAAGTATGCTATGACAGCGAACAGTCGGGGTGAGGAGGCTCCTGACCCCTCGAAGCTAGATGTCGAACATGAAGAAATAATTGGTACCGTATGGAACACGATGCAGAAGATAGCTCGAGTGAAACTAGCCTAGTGATAAAATAAATTATGCTGCGAAGCAAGATAAGAGTGCGGATAATGAGGTGATCAGGTTCCGAAGACTGTGACACAAGAATTCTACCCCAGTTCACATTATGGCCCATTTGTTATTTTCGTAGAATCTACTACATCCCAAAACATTGGTCATATCAAATACAGTAGTTGGTCATATGCATCCCATGACCTTGGGTCGAATTTTTTATGAGAATAACATCCCAGGGATTAAATCGGTGACACGAAAGGGCAGAAACAGTGTACAAGTTAAATTTGTGTATGCGGTACAAGCGAACTCATTTCTCAAGCATCCTATATTAGCTGAGCGTATATACCCAGCTCCAATGCGTTGCGAGTGGGTATTATAAGGGGAGTTGAAAAAACCCTAACTGATTCTACCATCCTAAAACATTTAAAATCTACGGCAACTATAAAATCAGAACAACGTCTGAATCGTAAGATTGTTAGTCAAGAGGGTAACCAGTATCTCCCCACGGGATCTATTAAAGTTGTCTTTAGAGCGCAGAACTCCCTCAGTATGTCTCCCTTTATCAGGTACATTCAGAAAATGAGCCATACATCTTTGCCCATATTGTTGTTGTTTGAGTCATCAGTCCATGGACTGGTTTGATGCAGCTCTCCATGCCACCCTATCTTGCGCTAACCTTTTCATTTCGACGTAACTATTGCATCCTGCATCTGCTCTAATCTGCTTGTCATATTCATACCTTGGTCTAGCCCTACCGTTCTTACCACCTACACTTCCTTCAAAAACCAACTGAACAAGTCCTGGGTATCTCAAGATTGTTTTTCACAATTTTATTAGGTATTTATTTTACTATTCTTCAAGCCTAAAGAATTACACAAAACAATATTCTTATAAATAAAATACTAGTATATTCAGCCAAAAAAACCTTCATTAGCTTCAAATTCCATAAATTGAAAATGATAAATAACCTCTTCTCAATTTTTGATCCTACATCTAGTATTATAAACTTATCCCTCAATTGGTTAATATTCATCTACTTCCATTAAGACTTCATTTCCTAATCTAATATTTCCTAAATCACCTGCCTTCGTTCGACTGCACACCATTACTTTTGTTTTGGACTTATTTATTTTCATCTCTACTTCTCGTCAAATTTAGCCAAATCGATCTCCTCTCACCAATTCGATTCAGTATCTCTTCATTCGTGATTCGATCTATCCATCTCACCTTCAGCATTCTTCTGTAACAACACATTTCAAAAGCTTCTATTCTTTTTCTTTCTGAGCTAGTTATCGTCCATGCTTCACTTCCATACAATGCCACGCTCCACACGAAAGTCTTCAAAAACATCTTTCTAATTCCGATATCATTTTTTGAAGTGACTAAATTTATTTTCTTAAGAAAGCTCTTCCTTGCTTGTGCTAGTCTGCATTTTATGTCCTCCTTACTTCTGCCATCGTTAGTTATTTTACTACCCAAGTAACAATATTCATCTACTTCCATTAAGACTTCATTTCCTAATCTAATATTTCCTAAATCACCTGCCTTCGTTCGACTGCACACCATTACTTTTGTTTTGGACTTATTTATTTTCATCTTGTACTCCTTACCCAAGACTTCATCCATACCATTCAGCAATTTTTCGAGATCTTCTGCAGTCTCAGATAAAATAACAATATCATCGGCAAATCTCAAGGTTTTGATTTCCTCTCCTTGGACTGTGATTCCCTTTCCAAATTTCTCTTTGATTTCCTTTACTGCCTGTTCTATATAAACATTGAAAAGGAGAGGGGTCAAACTGCATCCTTGCCTCACTCCTTTCTGGATTGCTGCTTCTTTTTCAAAGCCCTCGATTCTTATCACTGCAGACTGATTTTTATACAGATTGTAGATGATTCTTCGTTCTCGGTATCCGATCCCTATCATCTTCAGAATCATAAATAGCTTGGTCCATTCAACATTATCGAATGCCTTTTCTAGATCTACGAATGCCATGTACGTGGGCTTGTCCTTCTTGATTCGATCCTCTAAGATCAGACGTAAAGTCAGGATTGCTTCACGTGTTCCTACATTTCTTCTGAAGCCAAATTGATCTTCTCCCAACTCAGCTTCAACTTGTTTTTCCATTCTTCTGTAAATAATACGTGTTAAAATTTTGCAGGCATGAGATACTAAACTAATGGTGCGGTAGTTTTCACACCTGTCAGCGCCGGCTTTCTTGGGAATAGGTATAACAACATTCTGCCGAAAATCGGATGGGACTTCACCTGACTCATACATCTTGCACACTAAATTAAATAACTTTGCCATGATGGTTTCTCCTAAGGCAGTCAGTAATTCAGCGAGAATGTCATCAATTCCAGGTGCCTTGTACCTATTTACGTCACTCACAGCTCTGTCAAACTCTGACCTCAAAATTGGGTCTCCCATTTCATCAGCATCAACAGCCTCTTCATGTTCCAGAACCAAATTATCTACATCTTTACCTTGATACAACTGTTGGATATGTTCCTGCCATCTTTCTCCTTTGTCTTCTTTCCCTAGAACTGGCTTTCCATCTGAGCTCTTAATGTTCATACACCTAGATTTCTTTTCTGCAAAGGTTTCCTTGATTTTCCTGTATGCAGCATCTACCTTTCCCAGGACCATACAGCCTTCGACATCCTTGCACTTCTCCTTCAGCCATTCTTCCTTAGCTACCTTGCACTTTCTATCCACTTGATTCTTTAATCGCCTGTATTCTTTTCTGTCCTCTTCATTTCTAGCATTCTTGTATTTTCGTCGTTCATCAATCAGGTCTAGTATTTCCTGAGTTATCCACTGATTCTTAGTTGATCTTTTCTTCCTTCCTAACATTTCTTCAGCAGCCCTACTGACTTCATTTTTCATGACTCTCCACTCTTCTTCTATAGTGTTTCCTTCAGCCTTTTCATTTAGCCCTGGTACAACATGTTCCTTAAAACAATCCCTTACACTCTTTTCTTTCAACTTGTCCAGATCCCATCTTTTTGCATTCTTTCCTTTCTTCAATTTCTTCAACTTCAGATGGCATTTCATGACCAACAAGTTGTGGTCAGAGTCCACGTCTGCTCCTGGGAAAGTTTTGCAATCCAACACCTCGTTTCTGAATCTCTGCCTAATCATAATGAAGTCTATTTGATACCTTCCAGTGTCTCCAGGTCTCGTCCACGTATACAGCCGTCGTTTGTGGTGTTTGAACCAAGTATTGGCAAGGACTAAATTATGATCAGTGCAGAATTCAACCAGCCGACTTCCTCTTTCGTTCCTCTGTCCCAATCCAAATTCTCCTACTGTACTACCTTCCCTTCCTTGGCCTACTACCGCATTCCAGTCTCCCATCACAATTAGATTCTCGTCACCTTTTACATATTGTATTAAATCTTCTATCTCCTCATATATTCTTTCGATTTCTTCATCATCCGCTGAACTAGTACGCATATAGACCTGCACTATTGTGGTGGGCATTGGTTTGGTGTCTCTTGACGACAATAATTCTTTCACTATGCTGGTCGTAGTAGCTTACCCGCTGCCCTATTTTCTTATTCATTATTAAACCAACTTCTGCATTTCCCCTGTTTGATTTTGTGTTGATAATTCGGTAGTTGCCTGAAAAAATCTTGTTCTTCCTGCCAACGTACTTCAGTTATACCAACTACATCTAAATTTAGCCTATCCATCTCCCTTTTCAGATTCTCTAACCTACCACAACGATTCAAACTTCTAACATTCCACGCTCCGACTCGCAGAATGTCAGTATCCATCTTCCTGATGATCGCCCCCTCTCGTGTAGTCCCCACCCGGAGATCCGAATGGGGGGCTAGTTTACCTAAGGAATATTTTACCCGGAAGGAAGCCATCATCAGTACATCATTCATACAGAGAGAGCTGCATGTCCTCGGGAGGTAGTTACGGCTGTAGTTTCCCGTTGTTTTCAGCCGTGTAGCAGTATCAACGCAGCTAAGCCATGTTGAGTATTATTACAAAGCCGTATTGCCTATATTATTTGCAAAAAATGTCAAAGATACGGACACGTGGAAAAGCATTGTAGGGCGACGAGTCCTAGGTGTGGGCATTGCGCTCTTCACATCACAACAGACTGTACGTAAACATTTCTTCAATGTGTTCATTGCCAGGGAACCCATTTGACCGGAGCACCAGAATGCCCGGCACACCAGCAACAAGTACGCATTAAAAAGATAATGAGTACCGATAATGTGCCGTTCAAAGAAGCTGTGAAAAAAGTCCAGCCTTCCGAATACAATTCTGCTGTAAATTCCCAACATTTCCCCCCCCCCCCCATTAACTCTGGAGATGCCGCCCCCTACACCGGAGAATCCACGAAAAAAAAATTTACTCAAATCATTTTGCAATCACCTCGGCCTGTGCCCTCCCCGGGATATGATAGGGATGGGTACTACAATTTGATCCGAGCTTCACCTAGCATGGGGACGAATTCTTCACGAGTATCAGCTTCTTCTAATATTCCTAGCCAGGTGGCCGTGGCTGCAATAGACGTACTTGCCAATACTAATAGCGCCCCAATGACGCAACCGATATCTTCTATTCAACGGCAAAGAGACCACCTTCAAAATGGAATCTACCAAACCATAACACAACTTGTGCAATTATTGGGTGATAACCCAACACTATCCCACACTATTTATCAGTTAAGGGACAAGGTTAACCACTGTATACAGTTCTATGATCAGAATCGCACAATGGAACTCTAGGAGTATCATGAATAAACGACACGAGCTATATACACTGGTTCAGGAAACGGTACGACATGTTATAGCACTACAAGAAACCTGCTTTGACCCTTCACAGCGCACTGCGTATCCTAATTATACTGTTTCGTAATGACGGACTAGGATATGGAGGAGTTGCCTTTTTGGTTCACTCTTCCATGACATATAGACCTAATTCGAATCTTCAGACAATACCCTCTACGTATATTATAGGAATTCATTGTAAGCACATCCTGCTTGTGAATATTTACTGTCCACCAAACGTTTCCATCACCGAAAGGCAATGGGATCAATTTTTTCAGCAATTTGCCACAGAGCCATATCTTTTTATTTTTGGTGACTATAATATTCACCATACGGCGTGGGGAGGAAGTACGGATACACCTAAAGGTAATTATTTCCTCAATGCTGTTAACAAGCATTTTCTTGCAATATTGAACGACGGTTCCCCAACACGTCTTACTGCGCCCTCTGCCCCTCCCAGTGCAGTGGATCTCACTCTATGTAAGCGGAGTATGGTGTCTATTACCACCTGGCACACCTTAGCTGACACTTACTCAAGCGACAATTTTCCCATTGTTATTTCATATGGTCCAGGCCGACCTAGTTCCTCGACTTCGCAATAACTTGCCGATAACACTGTGCGTTCGTTACGGCGATTTAATCCTCAGTTATATACCACATATCTTGAAGATAGATTACGAAGAATACCTAATAACCTGTTAACTTATCAATAATTAATTCAAATTTTACAAGATTATATTAATCTGAATCATCCCATAATAAAATCTCCCCCCCCCCACTTATAGAAGACCTCAGAAAATTAAATGGCGGGACGAAGAATGCCATTTGTTGATACAAACTCGCAACCGTTAGTTTCACCAATATAGGCAACACTCCACACCTCCCGGCTTAAACATCATATAGCCTACACTCGAAAAATGTTACATGAAAAACGTCGTTTAGCTTGGCGAGAGTTCATCTCTTCACTTAATCGGCAAGTTTCTATCACAACTTTGTGGAATGCTATACGGGCATTAACAAGATTTACGCAACATGCCCCTTCAATGACAATTCCACGACAGGTGTTATCAGATTTTCTTGTCCGTGAGACTCCAGATTATGTCGTATCTACACTGATTGACAGAGCAAATGCAACACCAAGAAGGAGTGGTTCGAAAGGGATGAAAGTTGGGGAAAAAACAGAGACGGCACGGACGAATAATTGCTGTTTATTTCAAACCGATATGCAGTTTACACAATGCGCACGGCATCGACTCAGTAGGATGTAGGACCACCGCGAGCGGCGATGCACGCAGAAACACGTCGAGGTACAGAGTCAATAAGAGTGCGGATGGTGTCCTGAGGGATGGTTCTCCATTCTCTGTCAACCATTTGCCACAGTTGGTCGTCCGTACGAGGCTGGGGCAGAGTTTGCAAACGGCGTCCAATGAGATCCCACACGTGTTCGATTGGTGAGAGATCCGGAGAGTACGCTGGCCACGGAAGCATCTGTACACCTCGTAGAGCCTGTTGGGAGATGCGAGCAGTGTGTGGGCGGGCATTATCCTGCTGAAACAGAGCATTGGGCAGCCCCTGAAGGTACGGGAGTGCCACCGGCCGCAGCACATGCTGCACGTAGCAGTAGGCATTTAACGTGCCTTGAATACGCACTAGAGGTGACGTGGAATCATACGCAATAGCGCCCCAAACCATGATACCGCGTTGTCTAGCGGTAGGGCGCTCCACAGTTACTGCCGGATTTGACCTTTCTCCACGCCGACGCCACACTCGTCTGCGGTGACTATCACTGACAGAACAGAAGCGTGACTCATCGGAGAACACGACGTTCCGCCATTCCCTCATCCAAGTCGCTCTAGCCCGGCACCATGCCAGGCGTGCACGTCTATGCTGTGGAGTCAATGGTAGTCTTCTGAGCGGACGCCGGGAGTGCAGGCCTCCTTCAACCAATCGACGGGAAATTGTTCTGGTCGATATTGGAACAGCCAGGGTGTCTTGCACATGCTGAAGAATGGCGGTTGACGTGGCGTGCGGGGCTACCACCGCTTGGCGGCGGATGCGCCGATCCTCGCGTGCTGACGTCACTCGGGCTGCGCCTGGACCCCTCGCACGTGCCACATGTCCCTGCGCCAACCATCTTCGCCACAGGCGCTGCACCGTGGACACATCCCTATGGGTACCGTATCGGCTGCGATTTGACGAAGCGACCAACATGCCCTTCTCAGCCCGATCACCATACCCCTCGTAAAGTCGTCTGTCTGCTTGAAATGCCTCCGTTGACGGCGGCCGGGCATTCTTCCCTATACACGTGTCCTGTGGCACACGACAACACGTTCTACAATGACTGTCGGCTGAGAAATCACGGTACGAAGTGGCCCATTCGCCAACGCCGTGTTCCATATATCGTTCGCTACGTGCGCAGCACAGCGGCGCATTTCACATCATGAGCATACCTCAGTGACGTCAGTCTACCCTGCAATTGGCATAAAGTCTGACCACTCCTTCTTGGTGTTGCATTTGCTCTGTCAGTCAGTGTAATTATGTCCCCTTACAAGAAACGCATGACACACGTTTGTCTGTGTTATTACAGCCGTGTGTCCACCAGGAATCAGAAGCGGTCCTTCAATCTTGTTCGAATTCATCTCCAGGTCCTGATAATGTAGGTATCGTATCAGATGCTTAAACTATTACCGATTCGAGCCAAGAAAGCATGAGATGTATAATGATATCATTCGAACTTTTATTACCGGTATGCCTCCTACGTGGAATGAATTTTTCCTTATACCTATTCTTAAAATAGGCAAATACCCTCTGAACAGCACAATTACCGCGTCATAGTGTTGGGATCTTATATTCATATAGTATTTTTAAAGATTTTACTTCGGAGGCTTATGTAGGTATTAGAGTGTTATAGTCTAACGCCGCAATGTCAATGTGCCTTTTTCAAGGGACGAAGTTCATCTGATGCGTTTAATGTGTTCATCATTGACTTGATACTAACCCGTCATAGGAAGCACAGCACGATTGCAGTTTTTCTCGATATCCAACGGGCTTACGACTCTGTACCTCTGAATATCTTATGGGATAAACTTACATCTCAAGGGTGGCGTGCACAATCTTGGAGTAAATTACTACGGAAGTAGCGTTTATTAAAGAAGTCCATACTACAGAAGTAAATTACTACGGGAGTTATTTACTCCGGAAGTAACGTCGGAGAGTTGAAGTACAATTTACTCTTTTAGTTACTACTATAGAAGTAGCGTTCGTGACTGGACGATAACAAATGAGTCCAACCACACCATTCAAGAAGAAGTATAATAGAAGTAGCGTTCGTTACTCGCGGAGTAGTGTTGTGTTTGTGTGCCTTCTTTAAAGAAATCTAAATGGATAAGGTTATGTACGATAGGAAACGGGGGGGGACGTAAGCGAAAAAGATAAATGGTTACTAATAGAGATAATGACGATCTATGCAAAGGATATAGGGTGTAAGAAACACAACATAAAGATGCTGGATAAGAAAAGATATTCATGGAAAGCCGTGAAAGAAGAATTCAATGCTTCGAGTGACGGAAAACGCAGTGAAGAGCAAGTTAAATTCTGTGGTTCTGTGGAATGACATAAAAGCGAAGTCTGAAGCAAAGCAGAAAGTTATGGACACGCGGGAAAAATTAAAAGTGATGGTGGTTTCTTCATACAGATCGCCTACATCCACAGCAAAAATTCCCCATTTTCTCACCAGGCAAATGATGGGTCTGTACCTTAAGGCCACGGCCGCTTCCCACGCCTAGGCCTTTCCTACCCTATCGTCGCCATAAGACCTATCTGTGTCCGTGCGACGTTAAGCAAATTGAAAAAAAGAAGTGATAAATACCTCTTCCGATTTTTGAAAAGTTCACCGTCGTCACCGGCAGGGCAAGAAATGGGAATATGCGTGCAGTCACAGTGAATTGCACCCACGATGTGTGGAAATCGGCCAACGTGAAGAATATCCTTTTATTTTCCGAACAATCATCATCATTTGCAGGCGTACCTCCCTCTTTTAGTGCTTTAATCACGCGATGAAAGATACGGCCTACAGCTGTGCGGTAAACGTTAATTAAACTGTACTGAAATGTCCCGGTACGAAACACTCGTAGGACACACATCAATTGTAATTTGAGAGATACAACAAAATTAAGACAAGAATTCAGCTGTAAGAGATCTCCAAGTAGATATAGAAGGAAAGTAAGGATTCCTTCCTAAGACCAAAAACGTTCCTGAAACTCTCCGTGTGCACATTATACGACTCTCACCTTTCAAGCACTGTACGCACTATTACATTTCCCGTCTTATTCAGCGTCGAAGTCGTCAATATAATCTAAGTAATCCATAAAAACGTTCGAAACGTCTTCCTCTCATATACGACACGTTATCAATAGTCAACAAGTTTAAACCTAGCTTACTCCTCGCAGGACGTAAGAGTAAATTTTAACCTATATTCGTGCGTTATTTACTTCTTTAGTAATATACTACAAGATGGTGCTCTTCAACATTTTACTCTTGAATTTAGTCCAGGAGTATCTGAAAGGACTAAAATACTTCGGAAGTAATTTACTCTCGTATGGAAGTCGCCGGATGCTGACTTCAAGAGTAGTGTACTACGGAAGTAGAAACTTACTCTTGGTTGGTGCACGCCACCCTTAAAACACCTGTGGGCATTATTACCATTCATAGACTCCTACTTATATATCGAACATTGTCTTTCAAACCGTCACAATATACAGTACCGCCTCGTCAGGTGAGTACAGGGTTACCTTAGGGAGATATCCTGAGCGGCATTCTTTTTGCTCTATTTATGAAGGATTTTAAAACAGTTATTCTCCGCTATGCTCGTATACAGGCGTTCGCAGATGATTTTTTGATTTATTGTACGACCGAGAATTTACAGATTTGTAGACAGCGTACCATATGCACGCTTAGAGAGGCCATAGCATGGTTGGATTCTCGTGGACTTCATCTTTCTATCGCCAAATGTCGAGCGATGATTTTCACACACCATCGTACTTATGATCGCTCGCCGATTTCTTTTGATGTGTATGAAATCTCCATCGCTAATCAACATAAATATCTAGGATTATTTTTAGATCATAAGCTCACATGGAAGCAGCATTTTCTCTACTTAGCTCGAAAAATTTTAATTATATACAGATACTAAAATCTGTCACCCGAAGACACTGGGTAGCTGAGCCGTGCGTAGCGCTATCACTGTACAAGTCCACTATAAGATCACTCCTGGGCTATGGAGCCCATATCTTTGACATGGCAGCGAGTACGAATTTGAATACTCTTAATATATGTCAATATAAAGCACTACACACGTGTATAGGAGCTCTGAAATCAACACCTACTAATGCACTTTTGGTCCAATCCTGCGAATCTCCCTTACATGTTCATAGGAAAATGTTTTCTATGCAATATTTACTTTTAAAAAATCTCTTACGAGGCACCCTTTAATCCCGAAATTGCAAATCCTCTATGAGTATTTTTCCATCCGGCTTTAAGGTTTGCGAAGACTGTCTGCTTTATATCATGCATTCGATGCTTTAAAGACGTTACAACATACCGTACTGCAAAGCGTCACCTTAATACCCTACACTTTGCCGTATTCTGTCCTAGATTATCGGCCACAGATAATCTGGCCTCCCCGCAGTAGCTATTCTGTTGTCATACGTGCACAGGAACCAGACATTTGTCCGCTAAAAAGTTGGAACTTTCCTGTATTCCTCCAAGCATACCAAGGATACCACTGAAGTTGGAGCCGCATTCTGTATACCGTCCATAAATATCAAGAAACAATATGGTTTACCTAGTGATCTTTACCGCGGACTTATTCGCTATCCAACAAGCTTTACCTTTTATTCAGCGGCATAACTATAAACGAGTTACGATATATACGGATGCGCTGAGCGCTTTGCACTCACTGACCTCCTATGCTCTATCTCATAACTGGTATGTATATAAAGTCAAAAGCCTTCTATATGTGCTTGATAATTCCGGTATTTATATAACATTAGTCTGGTTCCCCGGACACATGGGTATTTTGGAAAATGAACAAGCGGATTTCCTAGCAAAACAAGCTTCTCGCCTCCCTGTTCCGCTTTCTCATAATATCGTTCCTTCGTCAGATTATATTGCTGTGATTAAACACTCTGCCCGCAATGAATGGAAGAACGAATGGCAACAAACTGCACAAGTCAAAGGTACCTTTTATTATCAACTACAAACAACTATGCCGGTGAAGCCATGGTATATGAGAGGATCATATTCCAGAAGACATATTACAAACATCATTAGGTTACGTTTTAATCATGCCCTTACGCCCCAATATAAATTTCGGTTCCATTTGGCACAGGAGCCAAACTGTGTAGTTCTAGTGATGGAGATGCGAATCACCTACTTTTCAAGTGTCCTATATATGTGGCTCCTCGTGGAAAGCTTATTAGTAGTCTAGCGCGACTTAAGCATGTTTTCAAACCAGTGTTTCTTGTTTGCTATGTAATCCTTCAGCTGATATAATCAACGTCATAAATACGTTTTTGGATGAAGCAAATATTGTGTTATAAAATTCTATGTGGTGTCTGTTTGATCTACTCATATACTTCTGATTCCATTGGGGTGGTTCATCATATTTTCGGAGTATTCGGTGATAGTGACATAGTGGAATATAGTGGTGTGAATCCCTTCAAAACGAAGACTTTTCATAGATTGATGTGTTCAGTTGTATCAGTGTTATTAAGCAAGTTAAGGATTGTAGACTGGGCGAAATTACCTTGATAAAAGCCCAAAAATCATCACCAACAACAACAAAAAACGGGTGCTCTCGGGGCTTGTCTTGTCTTGATAATCTGATGGGCTTCGCGTGATAGCGGTGTACCCAGTCACAGATCCTATAATAAAACTCAAAGTATGGAGGAGGCGAAATCGCAAGAGATAAAATTAAAAGTGAGGGTCAGAATGAAACGACTAATGCACAACACACAGGAGTAACACAAGGACACAAGGTACAAAGCTTCACGCCTGAATAAACCTGTAACTGGCGACTTTCTACCATACGCACATGACCGGATCAACACATAGGGCAGGGACAAAGGGACGTAAATTAAGGAAAGTGTTGGTGTCAAAAAGGAAATTCGATAAAGCTACTACCGTATAGGGCATGAGATTGAGTACCCAATATGACAATTGAGTAGGTAACGCGAATTGTTTCCGAAAAAACGGCTGTAACCATTTTAGTCGACTAACTTCGAACAACGGACAATGAAACAATATATGATTAATTGTACCAACCGAAGTACGACATTTACAGACGTTAGACTCAACCAACTTCATTCCAAATAGCTGATCAGGTGTGCACATATGATTTAGCCGCAAACGGATAATAGTAATGTAACGTCTAGTACAATAATGTTTAGTAAATAACGGAGAGCGCGGAACGTTCGGAAGGATCGTAAAGAAACTCCGTCATGTAAAGCATGAGGGGTGGCTCTACTCATCCTGCCATAACTGTATTATCTTTTCCCGGCAACCGCTCCAATAATTAGTGAAGGGTAACGCCAAATGGTAGACAACACCCTGACCTTGAGCTGCTGCCTGAGCCAAGGCATCAGCCTGTTCATTACCTGTGATATTGGAATGACCGGGAATCCAAAGTAAGGTAATCCTTTTACCTAATTGGTGTAAATCGAAACAGATTTTACGAAGATTTTGAACATACCAATTGGACCGGAAACGGGGATATTTAAGGCTTGGAGCACACTCAGGGAATCGGTTTCAATGTAGGCACTATTTAGAGGCGAATATTTGATGTATAATAAAGCTTGACGGATTGCAAAAGCCTCCGCCGTAAAAATAGCTGCCTCCGATGGGAGTGAAAATTGTTTTTAAATGTGTAAATCGGGCGAGAAGAAGGCAGCCCCTACTCCTAGAGGGGTGAGAATTTTGGATCCATCAGTATAGAATACTGGTGAAATGGAATGTACATCCTGGGACATAGCTAGACGGACATATTTTCTAGCACCGTGTGTCCGTTTCGGACCGGGCCAAAATGTTGAGATCCACCGAAGGCTGGTAAAATAAGAGTTTGCTTGAAAGGGAAGAATGCAATTCGCCGTGGACGGGGTACGAATAATAGAAGTGCGAAGAAAACTAAAGGAATAATAAGCCCAGGCAAATGCTTGGTAACGGCATAGTGGGGTACCTCTATCTTGATAGTAACGTACTAGTAATGATAATTTAGGGAGTATTCTTAGAATAAACTTGGAGGCAAGCAATTTTCTCCGCAGATGCAAGACGAAATCCGCGGCCTCGACCAATGTTGCATTGTTGGGGGGCGATTGCAGAGCCCCAATACAAATTTTAATAAATTGTACCTGAAGCGAATCCAACTGAGGAATCTTTTGCTTGGCCGCTGTGTCAATGAACCCCGAGCCATAATGCAAGGTTGAACGAATAATATTGCGATATAACAGTAGCATAGTACTGGGATCTGGTCCCCAAAATCGCTGTCGTAGGGCAAAAAATACAGTTTTTTTGGAAGAGACTTTCCCACAAGATGTTTAACGTGAGAGTGCCATAATAATTTCCTGTCGAGGTAAATACCTAGATAGTCGACTGGACGATCGGGATCGGAAAAACCTTGAAATAGTATAGGCGGGTGATCTGTACGCTGGGACCAAGAGAAAAGAACCGCTCAACATTTATCGTAAGCCACTTCTAATTGATGGTCTCTAGACTTTTATAATTTGATGCCCAAATATCAATTTGCCTTCCTACCGGGTCGCTCTGCCACTGATGCCATTAACCTCTTGGTAACTGACATCAACCTGGCACTCTGTCAGAAAGAACCCTTACTGGCTATCTTTTTTGATTTACGTGGAGCTTATGATAATGTTGACCTCCAAGTGCTATTCCAAAAAATGCTCGATAATAACTTCCCGCCCCTTTTCGTTAACCCCTCGGATCACGCCAACCTTAAAGAGAACGCCGAGGGAATAAAAGCTTTTAGTTGCTTTTCCTTTAAAATAGGATTAGTTAGGAACTGAAATGAAAATGAAATGTCGTATGGCTTCTAGTGCCGGGATATCCCAGAACGGGTTTGGCTCGCCAGTTACAGGTCTTTCTATTTGACACCCGTAGGCGACCTGCGCGTCGTGATGAGGATGAAATGATGATGAAGACAACGCATACACCCTGACACCGTGCCGTAGGAATTAACAAATTAAGGTTAAAATTCCCGACCCGGGGGGAATCGAACCCGGGACCCTCTGAACCGAAGGCCAGTACGCTGACCGTTCAGCCAACGAGTCGGACGGTTAGGAACTGATTGGTCTGGGTTCGGGTCTGAAATTCAATTTGTGTTCAGTGTCTACCTCTACGAGAGGTTAGGGAAACATCCTCAAATTTCCGGTCATAATTTTTTTCCAAGAGCCATTGGATGTATATTTTCCAATTTTCTGCTGGCGTCAACGGCTTTCAGGAAAACTATATATGGACCAGTGTGACGGGCACCGTTTTTCTGCACTTCAGATTTTTGAACAGAGGAACCGTTATTAATAGGGAGAGCAGAATTAGGTTTCGGTTGGGTTTTATCATTAACCTCAACAGTGTCATCCATAGGTATTTCTCGACAGTCAACTACCACAGGCTCCTCCTCCATACTATCTCACCCACTTGATTCCGCCATGAGGCCAGGAGTGAGGTAGGAAATCAACACATATAACAATTACAAAAAACTCTCACCACTCCCAAATAAGAGAGAGAAATAATTAAACACAACACTAAGTCCGAAAACGACTTTCACACCACGCACAGTAAAACGCCAGCGCCTAGAAACACACGTCTACTCACCACCGGTAACCAGCGCGAACTGTCGTGCTCTCGGGGCTGCAAACTGTGAAAAGTGTCTGGCGATTTACGATCTTTAATAAGTCGAACCTACTTTAATCCTGAACAAACCGCTACGGACGTAATATTCTGCATTGGATCAGTTTTGAATACTTTTCAAGGAACAAGAAAGGCTGTTCTAGCTGGTGACATAATTGTAGAATGAATACAGTATATGCAAAGAGTAACGAAGTAATCAACTACCGGTACATAAAAATGGAAGGTTTTGAAGTCCGTAATCGAAGCCAAGACTGGACATACATGCCACAACTGGACTAGTACAATATATCTCATATGCACCAGATGAGTGCCTGGAAAAAGGAGAAGTGTTGTGCCCTGCTCCCGTCGTGGGCCGTAACTTCCTAAAATAAGATTATAGAAGTTTTGGGAATGCGATCGAATACGAGAGAAGCATACATGCCGAAATTTACCTAATGAAATTTTTTTAAAAAAAGTTTCACAATCAACTTACCCTATGCAGACAGCTTATACAAAAAAATCCATCCTGCGCTCCTTGAGGGACACAAACTTATGGATATCTACTTCATTGAATTCCATGGAGTCTCAAACCAAATCCATTTCAATTGATAACATAGCAAAAGGATTCAGTCTATCCTTGGTCATTGTGCTGCACAAGAAAGTCCTTATTTTATTCAGGATTGAGAAGCACTTTTCTGCTTGCGATGTCATCATGGGAATAATAGTAACTATATTTAAAAATTTTATGCTTTCGCCAAAGACCCTCTGTAACTTATTTTCTAAAACAAACTGCAACATAGTCGCAGCCCCAGAAACAGACTGAAAATCATATCTCGTGTATAATATTTCAAGTTTGATTTTCAGTTACGGTTTGTCGAGAAATAGGTAGGCTTCACACGCTTTGTAAAAAATGAGTGGGGGAAGTGCTTCTCAAAACTAAAATGCTCAGCTTGAAACAGGTTTGCTGCAAGAAGGTGGTTTGTGAATTGAAACCGTTCCTTTGCTTGAAGAATGACCATGTCACAAATCTCTTTTGTCGCAACTCGTTTCGAGGTACGCAGCAGCCCTCATGATACCTTCACTGACGGGGTCAGTGAGTCATGTTCATCAGCGATATGGTTAATTTTATCTTCCCAAACCATTTTCTTAGCAGCCTCGAAACCTGAAATTGCACCTTTGACTTCCAACGGATCTGAATTTCGCTTTTGCAGCTAACTGTATAAGATGTCCACATGAGACATTATCTGATGCAAGACAGCCATCCAGAACTGAAATAATGGGTGCTCCAATTTTAAATGCAAACCTTTTGCTTGCGATATTGTGTTAGCCTGTCAGGGTGTAGTTTCCAGTTGATCCAAGCTTTCAACGAGGACATCTCTTTTCTTGTAAACTACTTCAACGGTCCTTGATTTAAAATTCCACTTTGTGTTTGAAGAAAGAGGTACTCTTCTACCAACAACTGTGTTCAATACACCCGATCTCTGTGGGGAATTATGAAAGAAGCTGGGAATTTCACTTAAATGTACAAAAAGTATGCGGACATCCATATTCTGGCTTGTCGCTTTTGCCATGACTAAGTTCAAAGACAAAAGAGTGACTCAATGGGTTGCTATATTTCTAGAAAATAGATCTCAGAGAATTAGAGTAGGTGAAGCTTTATCTGACACTAATAATTAAGAGGGGAATTCCTCAAGGCACTATTATCGGACCTTTATGTTTTCTTATATATATAAATGATATGAGTAAAGGAGTGGAATCGGAGGTAAGGCTTTTTGCGGATGATGTTATTCTCTATAGAGTGATAAATAAGTTACAAGATTGTGAGCAACTGCAACGTGACCTCGAAAATGTTGTGAGATGGACAGCAAGCAATGCTATGTTGATAAACGGGGTTAAAAGTCAGGTTGTGAGTTTCACAAATAGGAAAAGTCCTCTCAGTTTTAATTACTGCGTTGATGGGGTGAAAGTTCCTTTTGGGGATCATTGCAAGTATCTAGGTGTTAATATAAGGAAACATCTTCATTGGGGTAATCACATAAATGGGATTGTAAATAAAGGGTACAGATGTCTGCACATGGTTATGAGGGTGTTTAGGGGTTGTAGTAAGGATGTAAAGGAGAGGGCATATAAGTCTCTGGTAAGACCCCAACTAGAGTATGGTTCCAGTGTATGGGACCCTCACAAGGATTACCTGATTCAAGAACTGGACAAAATCCAAAGAAAAGCAGCTCGATTTGTTCTGGGTGATTTCCGACAAAAGAGTAGCGTTACAAAAATGTTGCAATATTTGGGTTGGGAAGAAAGAAGTATTGATTGATTGACAGAAAGAAGAGGAGCTGCTCGACTAAGTGGTATGTTCCGAGCTGTCAGCGGAGAGATGGCGTGGAATGACATTAGTAGACGAATAAGTTTGAATGGCGTTTATAAAAGTAGGAAAGATCACAATATGAAGATAAAGTTGGAATTCAAGAGGACAAACTGGGGCAAATATTCATTTATAGGAAGGGGAGTTAGGGATTGGAATAACTTACCAAGGGAGATGTTCAATAAATTTCCAATTACTTTGAAATCATTTTGGAAAAGGCTAGGAATGCAACAGATAGGGAATCTGCCACCTGGGCGACTGCCCTAAATGCAGATTAGTATTGATTGATTGATTGATTGATTGATTGATTGATTGATTGATTGATTGATTGATTGATTGACGAAGTCTTGGGTAAGGAGTACAAGTTGACAATAAATAAGTCCAAAACAAAAGTAATGGGATGCAGTCGAACGAAGGCAGGTGATGCAGGAAATATTAGATTAGGAAATGAAGTCTTAATGGAAGTAGATGAATATTGTTACTTGGGTAGTAAAATAACTAACGATGGCAGAAGTAAGCAGGACATAAGATGCAGACTAGCACAAGCAAGGAAGAGCTGTCTTAAGAAAAGAAATTTGCCCACTTCAAACATTGATATAGGAATTAGAAAAATGTTTTTGAAGACTTTCGTGTGGAGCGTGGCATTGTATGGAAATGAAACATGGACGATAACTTGCTCAGAAAGAAAGAGAATATAAGCTTTTGAAATGTGGTGTTACAGAAGAATGCTGAAGGTGCGATGGATAGATCGAATCACGAATGAAGAGATACTGAATCGAATTGGTGAGAGGAGATCGATTTGGCTAAATTTGACAAGAAGAAGAGATAGAATGATAGGACACATATTAAGACACCCAGGACTTGTGCAGTTAGTTTTTGAAGGAAGTGTAGGTGGTAAGAACAGTAGGGCTAGACCAAGGTATGAATATGACAAGCAGATTAGAGCAGATGTAGGATGCAGTAGTTACGTAGAGATGAATAGTTAGCACAGTATAGGGTGGCATGGAGGGCTGCATCAAACCAGTCTATGGACTGATGACTCAAACAGCAACATCGTACAGTATCAGAACCTGCGATTCTAGTAGTAGCAGCAGTAGCTCCTATTGGCTTGTTGGCTTTCGAAAGACAAGAAATTTGGCTCACACAAGGAGAGCTAGGAAGGAGACAGGCAAAGGCTTTGGCTCTTAGTAGCAGAATGCAACGGTGGAAAGTGAGATTGAAGATGATTCTAGAGGAAAATGGACTAAAAGACTGATAACTTCTCTGGGTGTATGGATTAGCCGAAATCATGGTGAGGTGAACTATTATTTTACACAGTTCTTGACTGGTCATGGATACTTCCGAAAATTTCTTCAGAGACTAGGGATAGCAACTAGTCCGTTGTCCATATACTGCGACAATATCGATGATGTATTACGTACTTTCTTTGTGTGTGTTCATTGGCTGCCACAAAGAAGATGCTCAGAAGATATGCAGGGAGAATTTATAACAGAAGGCACCGTGTCAGTATCAACTGAAATAGTTAGGTCATGTTCACCGGATGGGAAATACCAGGCTTCCCCGCCAAATTCTTTATGATGAACTTTGCTTCGGCAGTAGACCTCATGGAGCCCCTCTTAAGCATTTTAAGGACCAGCTGAAACACATCATGAAGTCAACTGGTAAAGATATCCAGACATGTGAAGAACATCAAGAGGCCAAGCGACAAGCAAGAAAACTCCGTCAATTACAACCCTGCCCTCCTGCATCCATTCAGTGTGATCTGTGTGGGTATATGTTTAATGCCAGGATTGATCTATTTAGTCATCATAAACACATCCATAAAATGAGTTGAATTGGTAAACGTATGCAGGAAGAAGTTTTATATATACTTGGATCGACTTACAGCCGATGACGATGATAACTCTTAATACCAATATCGAGACATGCAATAGTGAATACATCCCTCCAGATTGAGCTGGCATCAGGAAGGGTATATGACAGTAAAACTGGGTCAAATACACTTGAAGTACTGACCCCAAATAATTGGGAAATTGCCAAACAGAAGGAGAAGATTATGAGATAACTGTCCCCTCTTAACTCTATTTATAAAACAAGAAAGGGAAGGTTATAGTTTTTCAGGACCACTGATATTGTAATCATAGCAACTGGAATTTTAACCTCATGAACTTAAAATTCCCATTTAAAAAAAATCCACATGAACTGGCTAACACAGCTGCCTTGATGAGAAAACAAGCTTTCATGCCTCCAAATCTTATGAGGAGGAGGAATATATTCGACATTTAGGGCCCCAAAAAGTGTGAAAATGAAAACTGTTGAGGCCTCACAAACCTAATACCATCAGTGTCAGAACAGTATAAAAGTTAACAAAGAAGGAAGTTGAACACCAAAGATGATGGTGAGGAGCCAAGCACAAGTAAGTGGAAGCAATGTTAGATTTGGCTAGGTGGGACCATGGTTGTAACTCCACATATTTCAGTTTGAGAGTCCTTGGTGTGAAGCTTGTTTACGGTTCCAACGAGAAGACCGGACAAACAACATACAGTAAAAACAACAAGAATCTCAAAGGGAATGGAACTTGATACAATTTTTATCTATGGGTACCATTCACTTTAAGTTTGATAATAAAAGTAAAACAAACTATAAATTATTACTGCAAAAGTTTATTCAGTGTAAATATCATTCCAGCAGTATTATCCTACATGTAACATGTCTTGCATTCCTTTTCTCCTACACCAAATTAAAGTTAACCCTACTGAACTACCTCAGCTCTACCCTCTACCCTGTTGTACTCATTCTAACAGGTGTATCAACCTTGGGATTACCTCTTAGTTCCGTCATCACACAATGCCTAAAGGCTTTAAGTTAACTAAATGAATAGCCTTTAAAGCTATAAAAAAGACAAAAAATTGAAGCCCTAAGTTCAACTCAATCTCACCCTATATATATATATATATATAAAATAACTGACTGACTGACTGACTGACTGACTGACTGATTCATCATTGCCGAGCCAAAACTACTGGACATAAAGAAATTAAATTTTGGGGATACATTTATATTAGGGTGCATGTGCTCACTAAGGAGGCTTTTTTGATATTCCATCGCTAAGGGCGTGAAAAGAGGGGTGGACTTTTAAAATGAGGATATCTATATCGTATTAACTTAGAAGTTTACAGGCGTAAAAATTGGTATTTGGAATCTTTTTTTAAAAATAAAGGAACACATTTGTATTTGTTTTTGGAAAATCCCATAAAGGGGGTGAAAAAGAGGGGGAATAGGGATTGAACACCTTTCATGAGGAGACACATATCTCAAAAACTGAAGATGCTACAGACATAAAAATTGGTATTTGGAATCTTCTTTGAAAATAAAGAGACACGTATTTTTGTGTTTTTTGACAATCCGATGAATAGGAGGTGAATAGGACTGAAAAACGGGGTGAATTTTAAAAAAGACAATACCTGCAAATAATCTCAGACACGTAATATATTACAGATTTGGAAACTGGTATTTGGAATTTCCTGTAAAAGTAGCGAAAATTTTTTTTTTCAGAAAATCCACTTAAGGGGAACTGAAAAAGAGGGGTGAATTTTTAAAATGAGCATATCTACAGTTTGTCTCAAAAACATAACATATTGCAGATGTGAAAATTGGTATTTGGAATCTCCTTTAAAAATAAGGAAACACGTATTCTTTGGTTTACGGAAAATACCCTTAACCGTGGGGGTGGAGTTGAAAGAATTGAAAAATTAGTTGAATTATTTGTATGAGAATGTATGTATATACGAAAAATCTAAAGATGTTACAAACGTGGAAACTGGTATTTGGAATCTCCTTTAAAAATAAAGAAACACGCATTTGGGGGAGGGGAAATCATTTTGGTAGGGAGGATGAAAACGGAGATAAATTCCTTTTACGAGGATACATGTATCTCAAAAGCAGTCGTGATCATTGGTATTTGGAAGCTCTTTTAAAGGAATGGGTACTGTTTCCTTTTAGAAAATTCAATTGAGTGGGGAGTGTCAAAGGAAGTAAAAAATGGAATTCTTTTTCTGGAGAAACTTACATTTCAAAACTGAAGGTTACATACGTCGGAACTGGTGTTTGGAGTCGCCTTTAAAAATAAAGTAAGACACACTTTTTAGGCGGGGAGAAACCAATTGAACGGGCGGAGGTGGAGTGAAACAGGATTTTAATTTTTTCATGAGATATTTACATATCAAAATCTGAAGATGTTACAGACATGAAAATTTGTATTAGGTATTTTCTTTCAAAGTAAAAAAGACGTAATTTTTGTTTTGGTAAATCCACTTAAAGGGGGTGAATTAAATGAAAAATTAGTTGAATTCTTTGTATGATGATACTTATATCTCAAAAACTAAAGATGTTACGGACGTGAAAATTAGTATTTGGTATCTCCTTTATAAATAAAAACCACACATTTTGGGGGGAACCAATTTCGGGGCAGGGGCGGTGAAAAACCAGTTTCATTCCTTTTTATGAGGATACATATATCTCATAAACTGAAGGTGTTACAGTCGTGATAATTGGTATTTGGAAGCTCTTTTAAAGAAATGGGTACTGTTTGCTTTTAGAAAATTCACTTGCGTGAGGAGTGTGAAAGGAAGTAAAAAATTTGAATTCTTTTCCTGGAGAAATTTATACCGGTATCTCAAAACTGAAAGTTACATACATGGAAATTGGTATTTGGAATCTCCTTTTAAAAGAAACACACATTTTAGGGTGGGGGAAAACCAACTTAACGGGCGGAGGGGGAGTGAAAAAGGAGTCGAATTTTTTCATGAGGATACTTATATATTGTCCCCTTTTCCGGGGTCGCTCAGTCGGCGGAGCGGAAGACCCAAAGGGAGGAACGTTCGCAGGGCCAACTTTACTGTTTCGGGACAGACCTTCTGAAAAAAAATATTTGCAGGGCTATAGGTGACTGGATAGGTGGCACAGCATGAAAAAAAATCGGAACAAAATGACAATAACATTAAATAAACAATATTCTGGACATGCAGACGAAAAAAAAGGAGATTTTCACAAATACAACTCAAACTTGATTGCTTCTGATCAATAACGTGAATATAGGCTATGTACACAGCATGCTTATGGGATCCATTTGATTCGACCCGTCTTCATTTAAACACCATCTGAAATCATGCTTCAGGTCAAATCCTCGATTTATGGAACTGTAACATTAGACCAATCATAATGCTAGCGACAATGTCGTTATGACCAATAGTGCTACATTAGATCATTAAATTATACAATATTCCCTTGAGGGATAAATTCTTTACCAATTTTTACTGCCCTTTCATATATGTTCTGGGCAAATCCCCATCAATGTATTCACTAATTCACCATGACTTTTTGGAAAATCATTTGATAAATTTTCTGGAAATTTCCTTTACCAATTTTTGGAGAATTCTGCAATATTTCCATTTCTAAACGTCTTTCACAATACTCAGAAAATTCGCTCACAAAATACTTGGAAAATCTCTGAACATTATTGTATGAAAAATCCTTTCAACCTTTACATGGAAAATTCATTTAATATTAAATTTGGAAATTCTTTAACATTTAATTTGGAAATTCTTTTAACATTTAATTTGGAAATTCTTTGGCAAGTTTCCCTTCCTTCACAGATTACGTTCGACTCTACTCTTTTATTGACAATTTTAAACGATTATTCACTTACTAATTTACTGTGGATAGACAGCAGAGTATCACGTAGCGAAACGCGCTACCGACGAAAATCAGAACTCCACATGACAAAAAATCACATGGAAAATCACCAAAAGAATCAGCACCCGTTGAAACACATGGATAATTTGTGACACAATTACACAATCTCCCCCAATTATTTATCAGCAGATTATATCATAGTGCCGAGGTTATCATCGTTATTGTTATTATTATTTTTATTTTATTATTATGTCTCCCTTCAGAATTAGTTTGAAGACCCTCGTATTATTTGCAGATAATAGCAATGAATCACCATGACCTGTGATGAATGACCAAAATAGGATGAATAAAACAAAATAGAAGAAACAATCATCACCACCATCAGTTAGGGATACATCGAAGAATGCTCTCATAACCTCAGGGAAAGGAAAAAACAAATTGTGTCATTACTTTACACAATATAAGTTGTTGAGCGAAAGGTTATTATTCCCTGAATAATCAACCATATCACCATAAATCACAATATCCTTACGACTAACATGTACCGTAGTGGTCATCATGTTGTCTAATATCATCATAAAATTTTTATCATCGCAATCGTCGCTCACATTTTTCTCTCAACAACAAGTTTTTAAACTGTTCCCACTCATTAGTATTATATCCCTGATTATTATTCCTAAACGCATCATCTCGATGAGCTGCCTACTGTCCACAGCTATCACCTTCCCTTCTAAGGACAGACTTTTCACAAGTCATTTATTTACCAAAGCTTCGACTTAATTATTGATTTAACATAATCCGATAATTACTTACTATAGCCATGATTTTAATGAAGTCATATGTCTTCCTTATTATTATTATTATTATTATTATTATTATTATTATTATTATTATTATTATTATTATTATTATTATTATTATTATTATTATTATAAGCCTTCATTTCCCCGTAATTCATTTCGAAGACCTTAATCATACGTAACCTCACAAAATTCACTAACGACTGTGGTTATCAATCACTGGATAAACACAGCAATATTCCAAGAAATGTACAAAACGAAATCAATGAATAAATGATCAATGACTACTCTACTATCACCACAACTTAAATACTACATCTCTAACTAATCTACGTTTCATTGTATAAGAATACAATCCCACTAGCAATGTACCGAAACAGCATGCATTCACCGCCGCCTCCATCGAGTCGAAGCTAATCCTCCGAACATCATGGCTCAACTACTCCTCGACGCACCTGATACGCCTGTCACAGCCGATTCGTCTGTAGCAACTGCGCCACCTCCATCTACAACACTGTTCCATCCTTCGTCGTCTAGCTGCACCACCACCACAACCACCATCACCACCACTTCTGCTCACTCCTCCTCCAACATTCCTATAACCACTTCAGTTATGTCCCATCCTTTCCCCCTTATGACGTCTCCCCTCCACATCTCTCCCACCACTGGGCAAATTCGTCCCGAATGCACCTTACTTCAGCCACCTGCCGAGGGACCTGCCACCGAAGCGCCTGCAGATACGGTCCGTCCACCGTCGTCACCGTCGCCGTTCGACAGCCCTACCACCTACAGTTGCGTCGTTCGCGGTGTGGACCCTAGCATATCATCTGAAGACATCGTCAATGAACACCGTCAAGCAGGATTACCAGTGCGCCGAGCGTTCCGGATCTTCAGCGCAGATGGACCCACGTATTTAATGAAACTCCACCTTCCCACACTCGACGACGCTCAACGACTTATCCACCATGGTATACAGCTCCACGGCCGCCACCACCGGGTTGAACAGTCTCGTTCTCCTCCCCAACCTTTAACTCGTCCTGCCACACCTCGTCGCCGTCCCCGACCTACCCCTCATCCTCAACCACGTAGTCCACATATCCGACCTTATCCACACTCACCACGCTACTTTTCGCCACCATCGCCAACCTCTCACCTCCTCAGCGTCCCACTCACTTCTCTTGTTAATTTCTCCTCCTTCTATCACATCCTTGCACTTCACCTTTTCCCTTGCAACCTTGGTTAAATCTTCCCTTATTTGCATATCTGTTATACATGTCTTTGTATTAGTAAATCTGTCAATAAAGCGCTGGATACCCTACACGTCCTTATTCTCATCTCCTTTACTTAGTCAAACCGCTTTTACCCATCTCCCTCTTCTTTCAATTCTTCCCAACCCCGTCTAATTTCCTGGCCAGAAAGACGGCGTTACACTTTAGGTGGCCAGCCCCACCCCTTCAGGGTGGGGAATGAAAACGAGAAAACGAAAAAATCACACGTCGGCTTAACACATCAGGATTCGTGTGCAGTCAAATAGCGTAGAATCACTCCAGCGGTGTTTTAGAGATCCCCAGGATTTCCTTCTTCGTCGATTCATGATGACGACTCGCCTTCGTTGATGATGCTGAAACTAAAATTTATTATTAAAATTTGATCCACACTCGTTGTAGACTAACAGTTTGCATTACAGTACTTAACTGGCGCAATGATGTACACTGTGGTTCAAACCTACAGAGAGCTTCAAATCTTGACCTAATTTATCAGTTTACAGGACTCCGTTGAGTTGTCGGAGTCTCGAATAATCCACTATATTACTGCTGAGACGGTGTTCCTCGGCCATGTTTATTCTGGAACGTTCCATTTCAATGATAATCTTCCCTCGTAATTCCTAATAGAACATTCCATAAATTTCTGCGGCAAAACTTGACGTAACGTCTTGTACTGACTGTCCGTGGTTTGGAAACTTCCACCGAGGCAAATGTGTGCCAATAATATATCGCACTAGGCTGGTCCGTCTAAACAAAAAATTAAATTAGCACACTCGAACACCATAATCGTCGTGCAGTACTATCTCATAGTCAACTAGCTCCTTCAACGGATTTAGTAGTGACCGTCATCCTTTATCTGTCTCTCAGCCTTACTAAAACTACACTGTTCGTCTTCCTTCCAGAATGATTCTCTGACTACAGAACAGCTTCACTAATTCTCATAGGTCGTCAGCTATTCTGCGACGTAATTCGTTATTCCAAATTTGGAGCAGATCTTTCTGGAATTTCACTCCCCTTTCGCACTACGGCTCTCGCTATGTGACTTAAACCCTATGACGTACGATGACCTTCACCGCCTGACACAGTTTTCTCTCGTCTGCAGCGGAACGCCACGGTAATCAGTTGGTGTTCGCTCGCGCGTAGACCCGTGTTACATTACGAGAATTGAACCAACTTCTCTAAATCCAATAAAATACCATTTGAACTGGTACAATATACATAAGATACTGAAGATGTGAGAGGCATTAACATTTGTATTTGGAATCATCTTTCAAAGTCAGAAACATGTAATCTTTTGTCTTTGGAAAATCCACTTAAGGGTGGTTAATGAATTGAAAAATTAGTTGAATACTTTGTATGAGGGTACTTATATCTCAAAAACTAAAGATGTTAAAAGACGTGAAAATTGGTATTTGGAATATCCTTTAAAAATAAAGTAAGGCACATTTTTGGGTGGGGGGAAACCAACTTAACGGGCGGAGGTGCAGTGGAAAAGGAGTTGAATTTTTTCATGAGGATATTTATATATATAAAACTAAAGATGTTACGGACATGAAAATTTGTATTTGAAATTTTCTTTCAAAGTAAAGAAACATGTAATCTTTCGTCTTCGGAAAATCCACTTAAAGGGGGTGAATTAATTGAAAAATTATTTGAATTCTTTGTGTGAGGATACTTATATCTAAAAAACTAAAGATGTTACAGACGTGAAAATTAGTATTTGGAATCTCCTTTAAAAATTAAAAACACGCATTTTGGAGGGGAGTGGGGAATCATCTTGGGGACGGGAGCGGTGAAAAAGGAGTTTAATTCCCTTTTATGAGGATACATATATCTCAAAAACTAAAGATGTTACAGTCGTGATAATTGGTATTTGGAAGCTCTTTTAAAGAAACGGGTACTGTTTGTTTTTAGAAAATTCACTTGAGTAGGGAGTGTGAAAGGAAGTAAAAAAAATTGAACTCTTTTACTGGAGAAACTTATATCTCAAAACTGGAAGTTACATACATGGAAATTGGTATATGGAATCTCCTTTAAAAATAAAGAAACACGCATTTTTCGGGTGGGAGGAAACCAACTTAACGGGCGGAGGTGGAGTGAAAAGGGAGTTGATTTTTTTCATGAGAAAACTTATATATCAAAAACTGAAGATGTTAGGGGCATGTATTTGGAATCTTCTTTCAAAGTAAAGAAACACATGTCCTGTCTTGGGAAAATCCACTTAAGGGTGGTGAATGAATTGAAAAATTAGTTGCTTTGTAAAAAGGTACTTATATCTCAAAAACTAAAGATGTTAAAGACGTGAACATTGGTATTTGGAATCTCTTTAAAAAAGAAACACGTACTTTTGGAGAGGGGGAATCAACTTAACGAGTAGGAAGCGGGGTGTGAAAAAGGAATTGAATTACTTTTATGAGGATACTTATATCTCAAAAACTGAAGATGTTACAGGTGTGAAAATTAGTATTTCGAGGCTCCTTCAAAAATAAAAGAAACACACATTTGATTTTACAGAAAATGGCGTAATGGATGTGGAGTTGAAAATAAGTAAATAAGGAGTTGAAATATGTTTGTGGGGATACTTTATCTTAAAAACTGAAGCTGTTACAGACATGAATGTTGGTACGGTATTTTGAATTTCCTTCCGAAATAAAGAAATACATATTTTTTTGTTTTCGGAAAGTCCACTCAAGACGGGAGAGGGGTGGAAAGAAGCCAAGAAGAAGAAGTTGAATTATTATTATGAGTATACATTTATCTGAAAACTGAAGGTGTTACAGATGTACAGACATGAAAACTGGTATTTGGAATCTTCCTTAATAATAATGAATCATGCATTTTTTGATTTAGGAAAATCCAGTTAATGGGCTGAAAATAATTGGAAAAGCGGGTGAATTTTTAAAATGAGTACTGATATATCTACATTATATGTCAAAAACTTAACATTTTAGAGACAAGAAACTTGGTATTTGGCAAGTAGTTTAAAAACCTTTTTGTTTTTGGGAAAGGCACTTAACGGGGGGTGAAAAGAAGTGAAAAAGTGTTGAATTACTTTTTATGAGGATACTTATATCTTAAAAACTGAAGATGTTACAGACAAGAAAATTGGTACCGGTATTTGGAATCTCCTTTAAAATTAAAGAAACATGTATTTTTGTTTTTGAAAAATGCACATCGATGGGGGTGTGGGAAAGACAGATCAAGAGGTTGAATTATTTTATGGGTATACTTATTATGTATATCTCAAAGACTGAAGATGTTACGGATGTAGGAGTAGGTATTTGGAATCTCCTTTAAAAATAAAGAAACATGTATCTATTTTTTGACTTAAAAGAAGACTGTTTCTCACATGTACAGTTCTATGTCGCACGGTCGTCTTAGCCCCAAAAGGTAATACCACAAACATGGTTTACAAAGAATTTCTGGGGTGAATGAAACTCAATTTTTGGGTGAGTTTTTATACTTTAGGAATGTTCAGATTATGTCTTAGCACAATGCCGAGGAATGATTACTTTGATCAAATTACGAAATCCACGCGAGTGAAGCCACGGGTAATTGCTAATCAAGAATATTCTGGGTCAGTAACAGATCACATCACATACAGGTGGAAATAATGCCCGGTTTCAATTAATAATGGTACTACACCATTCCACCCACCATTATTCCACTAATCTTTTCAAGAACGGGGGTTAATTGTATAAATCATGTATGGTGGTAGAAAGTGTATGTTCCCGCCAGCTTCTCAGGGTAAAAATATCAACTTAGTCCATAAAAATCTATTAATATAGTCGTAGGCTCCGTTGAAGAGTAAAGACATTCGCATATCAATCATTCAAACCCCCATAATCATGCAATTAACCATGATATCGACTATATCATCTCATAGATTACGGTATTACTATTAGCATTTATACTAACTTATGGCTACATATCATTACCTATTTTCAGAAAGAAAACGCAGAAATTATCCTAACTAGTTTATTAGCATGCTAATATGATATCAAATAAAATTAAATCGAATTAAGTGCTGTACAGAAAAGAAAATTAAGTTATGTTACATACTTAAATTGAATACATCAATTATTTCAATTGACATAGTTGAAATTGGACTTACTATAACCTTTCATTCATAACTTGTCATTAATACTTTGTTGAATCATTTCAGTTCATCACTTTTGAATACAAATAGTTCATGGGGTAAATGAGGTTTGATTCCTTATTTCAGGGGGAAGTAGGGATTCTTCATGTTTAGTTTGGGTTTTTGTATTAACATTTTCGAGATACGAGATAATCAATAAGTTTCCTGAATGTGGTATCAAATTGTCATGACAGTTTAAATTGCTATATCTATAATAATACTAAGTAAGTATTGTCATATTCATTTGTACATGTCAGTAGAAATCAAATATTATATCAATAAGTGCCACTAATAGAATAGCCGATCAGTTCAAACTAAGAAAATCGTGTACGATTATATATTTATGTGCTAGTGTAACTAAAATAAACTCTTATATCGTTTACCGCTGTGCCAATACTACGTTGTAATTCAATTCACTAATCTACATTCGCATTGGGAAACATTCGATCTGTAAGGCGATATTCCTTAATATCCCTATATCTACTCCATAAAGTATGTGAGATTCAATTAGCATAATCTCTCATGTTATACTACAAATTGACCTTTTAATCACCTGCACTGTATCTCTATATTCATATGAGCATGACCTAACCTCGCTGCTTATGTCTTATTTAACATACAATAACCTGAAAGTTCCTTTTGTGAATCATTGTAAGTATGTAGGTGTTAATATAAGGAAAGATCTTCATTGGGGTAATCACATAAATGGGATTGTAAATAAAGGGTACAGATCTCTGCACATGGTTATGAGGGTGTGTAGGGGTTGTAGTAAGGATGTAAAGGAGAGGGCATATAAGTCTCTGGTAAGACCCCAACTAGAGTATGATTCCAATGTATGGGACACTCACCAGGATTACCTGATTCAAGAACTGGAAAAAATCCAAAGAAAATCAGCTCGATTTGTTCTGGGTGATTTCCGACAAAAGAGTAGCGTTAAAAAAATGTTGTAATGTTTGGGTTGGGAAGAATTGAGAGAAAGAAGAAGAGCTGCTCGACTAAGTGGTATGTTCCGAGCTGTCAGCGGAGAGGTGGCGTGGAATGTCATTAGTAGACGAATAAGTTTGAATGACGTTTATAAAAGTAGGAAAGATCATAATATGAAAATAAAGTTGGAATTCAAGAGGACAAACTGGGGCAAATATTCATTTATAGGAAGGAGAGTTAGGGATTGGAATAACTTACCAAGGGAGACGTTCTATACATTTCCAATTTCTTTGAAATCTTTTAGGAAAAGGCTAGGAAAACAACAGATAGGGAATCTGCCACCTGGGCGACTGCCCTAAATGCAGATCAGTATTGATTGATATTGATGATTGATACCTTTCCCAGGACCATACAACCTTCGACATTCTTGCACCTCTCCTTCAGCCATTCTTCCTTAGCTACCTTGCACTTGTTATCCACTTGATTCCTTAATCGCCTGTATTCTTTTCTGCCCTCTTCATTTCTAGCATTCTTGCTTTTCGTCGTTCATCAATCAGGTCTAGTATCTCCTGAGTTATCCACTGATTCTTAGTTGATCTTTTTTTCCTTCCTAACATTTCTTCAGCAGCCCTACTGACTTCATTTTTCATTACTCTCCACTCTTCCTCTATAGTGTTTCCTTCAGCCTTTTCATTTAGTCCTTGTGCAACATGTTCCTTGAAACAATCCCTCACATTAATTTCTTTCAACTTGTCTGGATCCCATTTTTTGCATTCTATGCGCATGCAATTTGTAAAGCTGCTCTCCGTTGTACAGCCGTAATTCTTGTCCGATATTTCAAAATTGTTAACGACTCAGCCCAAATTTCCGCTCCGTATAGAAGTATCGATTTGACAGTGGACATGAGATGCTGCCTTTTACTAGATTTCGGCCCCTTGATATTGCCCATGAGTCTACTCAGTACAGTCATTGTCTTCAGTGCCTTACCTGTGGTCGCAATATGTAAGCTTAGTATCAAGCGTTACACCAAGATACTTTGTGCTCCAAGTTGTTTCGATGACTACCTGCCCGATCAGCATCGGTACAACAGTATTAATCCTTTTCCTCGTCAGGAGGACAACTTCCGTATTATAATCTGCGGGTTCTAACCTGTGATTTATCATCCATTCCTTAACCTGTCGCATCTCTTGATTCAGTTGAAATTGAGCCAGCTCTAGGTTACGGGTTATTATCAGGGCAGCCACATCATCAGCATAACCCACAAGTTTCACATCTTCTGAAATATTCAGCAGTAACAAACCATCATACATGATATTCCAAAGGTGTGGTCCGAGAATAGAGCCTTGCGCTGCACCAGCTGTGAGCCGTTTTCTTCTCTGACAATCTTCCGTGTCGTATAACAGTGTACGATCTTTCAAGTAGTCTCGCAGTATGTGCATGAGATATTCTGGTTGCTTGAATGTTTCTTGTAAAGCTTCCAAAATATCACTACGTCTTGCCAACTTGAAAGCATTTTTAACATCTGGGGTCACAGGAAATGTCAGCTTTATAGAGTGATGATTACCCATTTGAGCTCGTTCTGCTGTCTTCACCACTTTCTTCACCGCATCTAGCGTTGGGTGACCTCTGCGAAATCCATGCTGTTGGTCAGATAAATCGCCAGCTAATCAAACTGCTGAGAATATTCTCGGCTGTAGCAACTTCTCTAAATCTTTCCTGGCAGTGTCAAGCATACATAGATGTCTGTAACCCCCGGTTTTCCCTTTACTGATCAAAACCAATCTAGCTATCTTCCAACGAAATCCAAAAATTGCTGCTTTCAAACAATGATTATACACTTACAACAGTAGTTGAGAACATAATTTAACTGCCAACTTAAGTACTTCCGCTGGAATACCATCTGGTTCAGGGGCTTTCTTACTTCTAAGGGAATTAATTGCTGTTATCAATTCTTCAGTTGTAAAAGGTGGTACATTATCTAGTTCTTTCTCGGCCTCATCATCAATCCTCTCTGCATGATCAGAGTATAGTGTGTCTACTATTTCTTCCATGGTGCGTGGATCCATGATCGGGCTTGGGAGCATTCCGAAATTCTTCATAACAATTTTATATCCTAATCCCCGTGGATTTTCGTCCACTTCCTTAGACATTTCCCACCACTTGTCTGCTTTACTCTTATAAATTGTATTTCGCAGTCTTTTCTTCATAGTTTTCTACTCTACTGAGAAAGCATCATCGTTGTGTTGTGCTCTTTGTATCCTTCGTCTGAGTCGCAGGCATTGTTTCCTCAGCTCACAATTTCTTCATTCCACCAATATGCTGGACGCTTGCCTCTCCATTGTTTGATTCTGGTCATTGGTGCGTCATATGCTTGCTGGAGGAGTCTCATGGTGTGTTCCATGCATTTATTAGCAATTATGCTTCTTCTGTATCCATGACACGCATCCATTATAGAGTCCATCCATTCTGTATTACCTCATGGAATTTTTCTCTGTCCATAGTGGCTATGTTCCATTTTTCTGGCTTGCGTGTGGTAATCCTTAGATGCGGAATCTCTTGAAGCATACGAAAAATGATATACTGATGATCACTTCCAGTATATTCTTCAATCACTCGCCATTCAGTTATCCTAGACGAAATGTCTTCAGAAGCAAAGGTTATATCTGGTATAGTTCTCTGACATCCTGGTCGCCAAAAGGTTGTCACATTACCAACGTTGATAACCATTAATCCAAATCTATCAGCCATCTCCATTGTACGCCACCCTCTAGAATTCCACTGCTCGAGCATTAAAGTCACCAGCAACACCTAGGTTATTGTTCATCCCTTGTAGAGTATCTCCAAGCCCATCTAGTTTCATCTGGAAGTCAGAAATAGCCTCATTCGGGGTCAAGTAACAGCTTACAAAAATTACTTTCTCAGCTTGGACCCAAACAAACCCATCTCCGCATTTTTTATTTATAACCGAATATTTTCAAAGATCTGGTACACATATCGCAGCTGTCCCTAGATTGTCTGAAAACCAACCTGGTTGATCTCTGTCTTGATATTGTTCCCAAAGAATCAAGATGTCTGCTCCTATCTCATAGGTCATCTGCGTCAATAGATCATTGGCAGTTTGACTCCTGTGTATATTGTCTTGGAGGATCTGTACCATTCACCACTGCTTTTTGGCATTTTCTAGTGCTTCACGAAACACAATACACTTGCCTGAGCCAAGAGCATGATAACGTTTTGACTCTTCAACGTCCTTATCGGTGCAAATTATGCATCGTGGATTCATTTTGCATCCTACTGCGTTGTGACCAGCTTCCCCGCACTTAAAGCAGAATTTACTTCTGTCCAATCCTTTGCAGTTTCGTGCTTGATGCCCATATGACAGACTTCTAAAACATCGAGGAACTACGGCCCACCTTCTTACTCTGCAGTATAGCCACCCTACTTTAGTTTTGACTATGTCTAACAGCTTTAGTGCCTCGCAATCTTCTGTCTCCACAATGGCGAGTGTTTGCCCCCTGCTGTTAGGATTTGTAATTGAGACCTTCAATTCTTGATTAGGATTTTCTAAGTCTCGTCTTATATTCTCCTCTACGTCGGAAATAGCGCTGGCACTGTCCATATCCCGAATTTCTAACGTAGTTCTAGGCGTCAGAACTTTCAGTTCGCTGCCATGTCCAAGTGATTTATTAAAATTTTCTCTATTTTCCTTTTCCGTGGCTTTATTAAATTCTAGAAGACCCGCTCCAGATATAGTTTTTCTGATTGATCTAATACCAGCGCCACTGTCTTCCGGCTTCACTTTGCTGCGGATATCATTCACAACATCTGCAAAATTCTTGCCATTCATTGGTTTGATAAGTACAGCTTCTGGGCGGCTTCTTATAGTTAAACGTTTCCGTTGCTCGTTCTTTTTAACACTTTCAGATACTGCTTCAGGTTGAGTACCTTCATCTTCAACTGTCTTTTTCTGCCTCTGTTCCCTCTTCTTCTTCTTCTTGGATAACGCTATTTCCCATTTATCCTGTTCTACATTTCTGTCTGTGGTGCACTGTTCTACCTTCTCTTGAACAGGCAAATCCTTTTGCATTAATACTCTAGTTGCTTTCCAAGATTTTCTGTGTGTAGATCCCGCATCTAGAGCTTCCTCCAATTTCTTTAAACCATGTTGAATTTTCATCTTCATATTTTTCTGCTGAATTGCAAGAATACTTTTCAATAGGCCCCTTGTGATTTCCAGTTGTTCTTCCTCCTTTAACATATCTTCCATTATTTGTTATGTGATATCAAGCTTCATGTTCGTTTCCTCATTTCGTTCAATACTTATATTGCATTTATCATGCGTGCACTCCATTTCCGTGATATTGTGGCCGCATTCCATAGATCCTGGATTAAAATCCGCAGAGTCACAGTGGATTCCAGCTTCCGACATCATGCCGTATAGGGAGTCCAGCTGGCCGTTACTCAAGTCGCAGTGAAATATCTATTCTCTGTTATTTTCTATGAAGAAACTAGGTAACATAAAAACGCGATTACACTAACACACAATATCAATGTCTTGCAATTTACACCCACTACCGTAGTTTATCCTATTAGATATCTAAAATACGTATACTCAATATTATTTATACTCACTTTGCATGTCAATATACGGGCGATTACCAACGAAAGCTTCGATCATTGCATGCACAACAGACTTACTGATCTTGTCACTACCAAGACGTACAATAATAATAATAACAATAATAATAATAATAATAATAATAATAATAATAATAATAATAATAATAATAATAATAATAATAATAATAATAATAATAATAATATAAATAATAATAATAATAACAATGTGATTGGATAGAATCTGCTGATGTTATTTCAAGAATGAAACACGTCATTCTGTTATTAATTAAATATCTTTTTGAGGTATAATCTGTTATTAAATGTTTTTTTTTTCAGGTACAGTATATTCTAATTTTATTTATCCTGAATTAGTTTTGACAGACTGAAGAACCTCACCGCAATAGATCAGACTACCTATACCAATTGTTCCCTTTTCTGGTCTTATTTAGTTTTATCTTTATGTGAATTGATGTAAACAGAAACATTTTACGTCACATTTTTTAAAGATTTTAGTTAGTTGTTCTTTGAAGGTAAATACATGTTTTTATGTAGAAACATTCTTAGTCCACCCTCCCCATTTAAGTTTAATGGTCAGGGAAATTTTCCGATGTAAAATAAAAGTGAATTATTGCTGTTTGTTCTACACTTGTTTTCTTAGTACTGCTTCAATATGTGAGGTTACATAATACAACTCTTTTATAACATTTAAAATAGCTATTATATGTTATTCTGTTTATGAAAATTGAAGGAGAACAAGGTTCAGGAAGAAGAAAAAGTGGAACTGAAGCCAACTGGAAAATATATGTTATAAAAAATGCAAGACTTGAGAGTGAGGAATGTGTAAATTATAAAGGAAGAGGAATACTAGCTATACTGCTGCTCATTGATAGTAAGAAAGAAATACTGTATAAAAATGAACGGACAATACAATATACATACACTGACTGACAGAGCAAATGCAACACCAAGAAGGAGTGGTCAGAACTTTATGCCAATTGCAGGGTAGACTGACGTCACTGAGGTATGCTCATGATGTGAAATGCGCCGCTGTGCTGCGCACGTAGCGAACGATAAATGGGACACGGCGTTGGCGAATGGCCCACTTCGTACCGTGATTTCACAGCCGACAGTCATTGTAGAACGTGTTGTCGTGTGCCACAGGACACGTGTATAGCTAAGAATGCCAGGCCGCCGTCAACGGAGGCATTTCCAGCAGACAGACGACTTTACGAGGGGTATGGTGATCGGGCTGAGAAGGGCAGGTTGGTCGCTTCGTCAAATCGCAGCCGATACGGTACCCATAGGGATGTGTCCACGGTGCAGCGCCTGTGGCGAAGATGGTTGGCGCAGGGACATGTGGCACGTGCGAGGGGTCCAGGCGCAGCCCGAGTGACGTCAGCACGCGAGGATCGGCGCATCCGCCGCCAAGCGGTGGCAGCCCCGCACGCCACGTCAACCGCCATTCTTCAGCATGTGCAAGACACCCTGGCTGTTCCAATATCGACCAGAACAATTTCCCGTCGATTGGTTGAAGGAGGCCTGCACTCCCGGTGTCCACTCAGAAGACTACCATTGACTCCACAGCATAGACGTGCACGCCTGGCATGGTGCCGGGCTAGAGCGACTTGGATGAGGGAATGGCGGAACGTCGTGTTCTCCGATGAGTCACGCTTCTGTTCTGTCAGTGATAGTCACCGCAGATGAGTGTGGCGTCGGCGTGGAGAAAGGTCAAATCCGGCAGTAACTGTGGAGCGCCCTACCGCTAGACAACGCGGCATCATGGTTTGGGACGCTATTGCGTATGATTCCACGTCACCTCTAGTGCGTATTCAAGGCACGTTAAATGCCCACCGTTACGTGCAGCATGTGCTGCGGCCGGTGGCACTCCCGTACCTTCAGGGGCTGCCCAATGCTCTGTTTCAGCAGGATAATGCCCGCCCACACACTGCTCGCATTTCCCAACAGGCTCTACGAGGTGTACAGATGCTTCCGTGGCCAGCGTACTCTCCGGATCTCTCACCAATCGAACACGTGTGGGATCTCATTGGACGCCGTTTGCAAACTCTGCCCCAGCCTCGTACGGACGACCATCTGTGGCAAATGGTTAACAGAGAATGGAGAACCATCCCTCAGGACACCATCCGCACTCTTATTGACTCTGTACCTCGACGTGTTTCTGCGTGCATCGCCGCTCGCGGTGGTCCTACATCCTACTGAGTCGATGCCGTGCGCATTGTGTAACCTGCATATCGGTTTGAAATAAACATCAATTATTCGTCCGTGCCGTCTCTGTTTTTCCCCAACTTTCATCCCTTTCGAACCACTCCTTCTTGGTGTTGCATTTGCTCTGTCAGTCAGTGTATATAAATTTATTCAAAGAATTAACACTTCCCCCATGCAGAGGTTGTCCATAAGGACAAAGCATAGGCCTACTGGTTACATTAATTACTGTACAATTTTATATATGTCTCATTATTGACAGTGAACCTTTCAAGGCTTTGAGAACCATATTATTTGTCAACAATACAGGTAGGTTGAATACTGGGTGGAATTCTTCAAACAACTTGGATATTTTTCCTCTTGCACCGATCATGAGGCTTATCACCTTGATGTTATCCAGTCCATATTTTCATCGGTAAAAGGGGATAACTGGCTCCTAAATGCACTTGTTTTCCTTGTGTACTTCACTGGGTTGGTAGGATCAAATATAAAAGATTAAAATTTCCATGTAACCAAGACCTAACCCTTTTATTTTAATTTCAGATATAAACACCATTGTACAGAAGATATGTTTGTGCATTTAGGAAGCATTGAAACCAAGAATGGAGAAGATACAGTACTGTATCTTCTTACAATACTTAATAATCAATACCAAGGTCATGAAGCACCGACCTAAAATAAAGAAGGCAATGATGCGAGTAGTTGTACGTGACACTTAAGTGAAGATATGTTCAAAAGCACTTCATTCTTTGTACGACATAAAAATCAGCTGAATAAGAAAACTTTGTAAACTTTTACGATCTGGGAAAACTACTGAATGCCTTTGAGGCAAAAAATTGTGCACTAAAGAAATACCTGAACAGTCAGGTTACTGATAATGGATCATATTCAAAGTTATCTAGTGAAAAAGAGTAAATATGCAGGAAAAACATTAAAATATCTAGGTGCTAAGCTGAATGTTAAATCTATGTACAAAATGTTCAGAGAAACACATCCAAAATTTAAATGCATCTACTAGTCTTTATATACATTTTTCAAAGATAATTATAACTTGAGATTTGGGCACACCAGATCGAGTCACACTGCCGATGTGAGAAACTTGAGGCAACGTTAAAAATTAAATAATTGAAAAAGAGGTTCAACCTATTCAATACATAAAAGAAAGGAATGTAGTGATTACATTCTTATTTAATAGTGATTAGAAATGGGACCGGTTTCGACCCTAGTCCAGGTCATCGTCAGCCGTTCAAAACATAAAAAGCAAGAAAAACAATGCATATGAAAAAGAATAAGTGAACTCTGGATCGGTATAAGATGAAGTATAAATTGATGATGGGGGTAGAAATTGTGAGTCACTTAAAATAAAACAGTACGTAATATTATGAAAGGTAGTACGGCATTGCCATTTCTAATCACTATTAAATAAGAATGTAATCACTACATTCCTTTCTTTTATGTATTGAATAGGTTGAACCTCTTTTTCAATTATTTAATTTTTAACGTTAATACTTTCAATACGGAACAATGAAATTTCTATCTTTACTCTTGAGGTAAAACTAGAAAGTCCTCATATCAGTGATGCAGTGAAAAGGAATACCGCTGCAGAGCTCATGATACATAAGCGTAGATCACAAACGTTTCATAATAAATTAAAGCATGAAAATGAAACACATTTAAGGAACAGGAACCTCATGTATTAGCAACAGTCTTTGATTATATGTTTTTCCTTTTTTTCTTTACGTCGCACCGACACAGATAGGTCTTATGGCGACGATGGGATAGGATAGGCCTAGGAAGTGGAAGGAAGCTGCCGTGGCCTCAATTAAGGTACAGCCCCGGCATTTGCCTGGTGTAAAAAAGGGAAACCACGGAAAAACATCTTCAGGGCTGCCGACAGTGGGGCTTGAATCCACTATCTCCCGATTTGATTATATGCAAAAATCCCTTTGCCAGGTTTACCTGTCCAGGAGGCATTTTACTTGGGACGGCTGTCAGTTAACTCGTTCTGTATACATAATACATAGTTCAAAAAATTAGGGGAACATGTTTTGTAACGTCTGGTATGTGAACGTTAATTTAGTAGATGGGGTTCTAATGGTCATACAGCATACCTTGAGACCTTAGCTACTCAGACTATGTCAAATCGAAGTTATACTCCATCTGTAGGCATAACCAAGCATAAAACTGTCATGTGACCTCTCAAAATAAAGTGAATAGCGCTGTATGTGTGTCGTTGTGAGGTACGCAGACTACTGCGGTAATTTGAGCATGTTGTACATCAACCAGCACATCCCATGAGACATCTTAACGCGGTTCAAGTCGCAAGGGCCATCACTTCGGATCCAGGAAGGATGGACTTTTCGTCGTGTTGCTGTGGATCTCAATGTCTCTCCGTCAGTTATTCACCGCTTGTGGAATCGATACAGTGAGACAGGCCAGTTCGCAAGGAGGGTTGGACAAGGTCGTGTACACATAAAAACCCCACAGGATGACTGATATCGGACCATCTGTGCATTGCGGTGTCGTTCAGCAACTGCCAGAGAACTGCAACAAGACCTCAGGAGGGTCACTGGAGGCACGGTGTCTGACCAGACAGTAAGGAACAGGTTAAGAGAAGTGTTCTTGCGACCCAGACGTCCTATTTAAGTGCCCCGTTTAACGCAGCAACATCACGCAGCTCGCCTTCTGTTTGCCCGTACTCACGTCAACTGGCAACTTCGCCAATGGAGACCTGGGTTGTTCACAGACGATTACAGACTCACCTGACACAACATGATGGACGTCAACGTGTACGGAGATGCCATGGTGAGCAGTACATGCCAAATATTGTCCAGGAAAGCGACCGATTCGGACAAAGTTCTGTGATGGTTTGGGATGGCATCAGTATTGATGACGGTACGGGTCTTGTCATCGTCCGTGGTAATCTTACCGCTGCACGGTACATTGAGCAGATACTGCTACAGCATGTGTTGGTTACTGGACACGGTGTTGGCCCTGAATTCCTACTCATGCACGTCAATGCCAAGGCTCATGTAGCGCGCATCATCCGAGCTGTCTTGCGAGAACTGGACATTCAAGAGATGGAATAGCCCCAGTGAGTCCCAACCTTAATCCCCTTGAGCATGTGTGGGATAGGCTTGACAGAAGTGTTCGTGGATGTCCTGTTCCACCACAGACTCTCCAAGACCTCGAACAGGCTCTCATTGAAGAATGGGACATGATACCGCAACGTGACCTCCGTCAACTGAGCATGCCACGTAGGTGCCAAGCTGTGATAAATGCTCCTGGAAGACATACACCATACTGAAGCTTCCCAACTGTGATAAAAATCCATCCTGGAGGAGTGTTATTACTTTGTTTTCGCCCCTATTTGGAAATTTCCGTTTGTGTTTTGAAAATGAACGTGAATTCATCGATTTTCTTTTGTATACTTCAATGGTAAAGAATACAGGTTTAGTTGGTAATATACCTGGGTGTGAGGTATTGTTTTGTGGAGCATGACATACGTTCAAAAACATGTTCCCCTAATTTTTTAAATTTGTAATAAGAGCAAGTAATCTCATTTATACCTGTACCAGGAAGGTATAGCTAGGAAAAGTCCATATGAGGTGTGTCACTAACATATGACTATTTGATCTCAGCTCCTTCACAAATCATAGGGGTTCATGTTTATTCAGACAACTGTGGGGGACAAAACAAGAACCATACACTGAGCAAGGCTTTTCTAGGTCTTACCGGCAGTGGTAAGTTTAACTCTTTTGCTACGGCAGTCAACTCTAGTCGACTTGATCATTTTCTCACTAATGATCACACCAGCACTGTTAACAAAGTGGCAGTTATTAATACATGTTTATGATTCTCTTGAGCATGTACTGAGAATAGTGTTGTAGTCTAGCCACAAATTTTAGACCTATATTTATTTGTTATTGCCCACCCACCTACATTCCTCTCTGGTCTCTGGTTGGCAGTACCAACAGCCTTGAGTGTGCAGAATAACATTAGCTATGACAGTAAAGGAACATATCATCTTTTAGTGACATATTTGGTTTCAGAATTGTCTGTATATGTGGACAGTGGAAGTGGTGAGGATAGTGATGATATACCAAGCGACAGTTCAGTAGAAAATTACTGTGATGGCAATTGCCGATCGGTCAATCAAAGAAGTGTTATTGAACAAAGGACCATAGGTTGTCCTATTGTCCTACAAGGGCAATAAATGGATGCATTTAAAAAAAAAGTTTTATACTGTACACTTGTTTTAAAAATCTTGATTTAATTACACAGTTGAGGGTACTTATGTTGTAGTAAATGCAGCGAAAGAGTTAACAGAATTGAACAGTATTACCACCTCAGGGGTCACTCTTATCTCCCTTGTGATAGGTAATTTCCTTATAATAAAAATAATCCTTAGAAAATATGACAGAGTTTACACTCTGCACCAGTTGGCAGAATTAATCATAGTCTCAAGTAAGTCCAATAAATTCAAAGTACAGGAAGTGAGTACACGTTCGCGGCTATCAGCGTCCTTTGCACATCTACAGGTAACTGTCTTTCGATTGAATCTATCAACTCTTCCCCTGGAGGCGGACAGTCTAACTCCCGAAGCTTTAAATGTTGCCCACTGAACAAGTCAGCATATCTCGTAGGTACTGTACTCTGGTATCTTCGCGAATATAGCTCGAGTCTAAGTCCTTGCTGAACTTCCTGGTCCCAACATGTTTGCAAAAATGCACGCCTCAATCCTTGGTAATCGTCAAAAGAGTATTTAAAAGCTTTGAACGAGATCAATGGTTGTCCATCAAGAAAACGTTCTACTATTCTCAACTGTCTATCCGGATGAATTCTATTGTCCTGAATATATTCTGTTATCTCTTTAAGAAAACTATTTGGCGTTACCTCGGGTCCACCAGTGAATTTTCTTGGCTTTCCCTCTGATAATCTCATCAATTCGAAATATGGAATTGGTCCCATAATCTGCGGTGTTGACGTTCGTTCTTCAAATGGTTGATTGGTAGTCTCAGGTAAACGAGTTTGATCTACTCCATCTCCCAATCCTACACTACTAGAATGACTCCCTGCTTGTTCCATGATATTCTGTTTATTTATCATCGATCGCATGAGCAGTTCACACTTGGTCTCCTGTAACTTCAAGATCTCAACATCTTCCTAGAGTCCCTTGATTTGTCCAATTTCTTCTTTCATTTCTATCATTAATTCCTCATGAATATCCACCTTTACTTCAGTTTTATGACATTTATGTGCCCATTACCTAATTCACTAATCTGCTTAGTTACTTCACATCCTTCAGCTCGAAGATCTGCTTGCATTCCGTTTATTTCATCTAAAAGTCCCTTCCTATTTTCGGCAACACGTGCCATTAACACAAAATGAGACCGAGGTTATCCCATCATTCCACGAAAATTTACGAATATTATTTAACTATTGTCCCTGGCTAAGTTTATTTGAAGAATAAACCAGACACCTTTAACCTCGTTTGGATTTAACACAATCCCTCTATTCTTTGGGCATATCATGAGCCTATGTCCACAACAATGGTGCTCATGATATGTTCTCATTCAGTTTCGCAAAATAAAATTTTACATTTACATGTCACTTATAAAATGTCTAACAAAAATCGTGAAACACAAAATTTAGGATTTTTCGAAATTTTCCAACATTTCTATCATCACCATGATCTTCTTGGTTCCACTTAGTGGGTAAACACACAATCGTGCCTCATGTCACGGGCGACAACTCAACCCTCTACCCTTCCAGCCTTTGAAATGTGGCACCAGCAAGAGACAATCCCAAGGTCACTGACTAGGTACTGCCCACAGAGACATCTTCGAATATTATCAACTAACCTTAAATTATTAAGCAGGAAGGATAAGAGAGAAGATAAAATTAAATAAAAAGATCTGAATGAGAACCTTTTAGTAAAAACACAGATTTATTAAAATAAGCGGTTAAACTTTGGCAAAGTAAAATTCCTACACAAATAAACAAAATTCGTACTGTAGATGGATACGTCATTGAATACATCCGTCATCTCATACGAAATTTTGGTTCAAATTTTACACAATTATTTACACTAAGTCGTTCTATAATATCATTATCTATTAGGAACTTGTCAACCTAAGTTATCAAATCAATGTTTCTTCTATGTCAACTATGACCATGAAAGATCAACAATCTCATCCATGAATTCAAAATTCAACCAAATGCATCACTTAATTGAGTTCATATTCCATCTCATTATCATTTACCAACATTACTTTACTCTACTAATTCCTTTGACCTAATTCATCTTGGCTTTTATTATGTTTGGTTGACACCATATTTCAAAAAAAATAATAATATTAATGTAATTGTCCATCATTACATCCATCACTTTCGTCAGAGTGAACTTTGAAATCCAAAAAGAAATAAATTAACATCCATCAATTCATGAACTCATTCTCCTGTATCCACTTTCCATACTTTCAAAATTATTCACTTATTAAGTTATAAAATCTTGTTATTATTATTAAATTATTTAGATTGTTACAATACTTTCCATCATGGAAACATGAAGCTGTTTGAAATTATTAAATCCTCACATTTGTTAGATCATTCATGAACTCCACAATTTATTTAATAAAAAATCATTAAATCATTAATGATCATTAAGTCTGAGGTCATTACATCATAAAAAATCATCAAATCTGAAATCATGAACATTATTCAGTCCTAAAATTTCGTTAAATCATTCCTAAAATTATTAAGTCCATCAATTAAATCATTAAGTCCTCAATTAAAACATTCTTTTATATCGGCTTCCTCCTCTCATCTATATACAATTAACACGGAACGTGTCCGAATCGATAATTACCCCTGACACGAATAAATTTTAACTTACTCTTCTTATTCATCGTTGAAAGGAAAACTATTTCACATACGCAATATCAGCTGTTTCACTAATACATAAAATAAACACAAACTCTGTAGCAAAGGACCTACACTAAACTGAAAATCCATCAAACTTACTCTACACTGAATCTATGACAACAGGACAGAACCATATTGTCGCAAACACATCGACCACAAGTGAAATGAATTCACCAACAAAACAAAAATTGCAACTGAAAACCAGAGTTTGCATTGCCCAATGCATAGTAAAACACACTTCACATATGCAGCAAACACAAAATCAGTCAAATACATAATTACCAGGGAAATCATGTTCATTGACCTGGCCGGGCGTCGACTTCCGACCACCTGCATCGCAACATTAGAGTGACCTATCATTTCCTATATTACAATGGACCGTCACGAAGTATATTTAGTATTTTAATTTCAATGTGCTGTTCCTAAATCACTCAACCGGAATTATATAAAAATGACATTTATTCTTTCATTTTTAAGACCCTAATCAACGCAGTTTGAATCTCCCTTAATATACACGTCCAGCAGTAAATGAACTTCACCGAGCGCAACTCACATCTATTTATTCCAATGACACGGCAATCTCTCCGTTCTAATTGACTCCATATGTTTCTCTTAAATCATCTTTCTTATACAGGATGGCGCACGGTAAGTCACCTGATTTGTTTCATGAATAACGCATTTGTTGTTGACAAGATTAGTAATTTATTGATGTAGAAGTACAGAATACAGCTTGGAAATACAACCTAATGAATTACATGTTCAATATGACTACCGTTTTGTTTTACAACTTCTTCAAGTCGCACACGTGCATTTGTGACGACTCTTTGACACAAATCTTCTGGAATGGCGCGGCATAACTCCACAACGACGGCCCTAAGTTGCACTGCATTTTCGCGTTTCCCGTGGTACAGCTTCTCTTTAAGGAACCCCCAAAGTAAGAAGTCACATGGGTTAATGTCCGGGCTGTGAGGCGGCCACAATCATGCTCCTTCATAACGTTCTGGAAATCTGTTTGACAATGCCCTAAGTCCGAGTCTTTCGTGTAGGAAATGAAGCCCAACGTTGGCAGTAAGGGGGCGTGCTCCATCCTGCATTAACCATTGTGTCTGCAATGGAAGACCTGTAGCCATGAGTTGAGGAAAGAACTGGTTTCGCAGCATGTCTAAATAGCGTTCACCGGTTACTGTAGCGTCGAAGAAAAACGGACCGATGATTCCATGACTTGACATCGCGACCCACACGCACACTTTCTCCCCGTAGGTGTCTTTCATGTGGATTATTCGCGGAGGTTCACTTGCCCAAAATCGAACGTTCTGTTTGTTCACAACACCGTTCACGTAAAAATGAGCTTCGTCCGAAAACCATGTGTTGTGTAGCACTGCCTCTTGGTCTTGCATGATTGCCCACCTTGCAAACTGTAGTCTCCGCTCCTTATCTCTCGCAGTAAGATTATGCGCCACAGTCATCTTGTATGGATACAAGCGAAGCTCGGATTGAATAATTTTTTGTACAGATCGGCGTAAAATTCCCAACTCGGCACTGGCTCTTCTTGTTGATTTACTCGGACTACGAGTCAAAGCCACTCGAACTGCTTCAATGTTTTCCGGCGAACGTACGGTACGTGCATATGGCCGCTTACACTCCAAAACACATCCAGTACCTGCACATTTGTTATGTGATCTGCGTATTGCCTGTGAGCTGGGAGCCCACCTTGTGCCGAAATGAGCACGAAACCTTCTCTGTGCCAATGTAACACTGTTCGTCACCGCGAACAGTAACACAATCTTCATCTTTTGTGCGACGTTCTACCGACCTTTGTCCGCCATCGCGGCAAACTGAAATGGTGGACTCAAGACGGAAGCGACGAACTCATAACGACGTCTGGAGTAATGTCCATGAACTGCACGAAGTTGGTCGCACAATTTGAAAGCTATTGCTCCAATAGTATACTTGTAGGATCAAAATTCAATTGGGTGACTTATCGTGCGCCACTCTGTAACTGAGCCTCCCTGGGCGAGCATAAAAAATATTTATAAGTATTCAGCGCTTTCAATGCACATTATTCACTCCGTACATCACATATTTTAATTGTGCACTCCTCACAGGATTCATAACATATTAAGAAACACTTACTTCTCTTTACCGGCACTATATTCACATATTACGCTCCACAATATCACCGGTTCGTCTCCTGCTACTGGTGTTCGTATCTTAAACGTCTTATTTCGAAGCTAATCTCACTAAATATCAAGTGAATTATATGACAGAATATCTATTCCCTCACAGCACATTTTCATCAACTGGTTCAAAACACGTGTTACTTACTGATGAAATAGACTCTAAAATTTCACTGTAATGTGCATGGGTGGCCAATGGTTCGTATCTTCACGATGTCAATGAATTCTCTCTCGACAATCTTAACGTAACATCATGCAACATGCCACAACTATCCTATCCTATTCCCATGACTATAAAACACATACTGATTGCCATCTATACTACTTAAGATATTTACACACACACGGATATCGTGTTAGCTGGCCCCGTGCTGTAGGGGTAGCGTGCCTGACTCTTACCCGGAGGCCCCGGGTTCGATTTCCGGCCAGGTCAGGGTTTTTTACCTGGACCTGAGGGCTGGTTCGAGGTCCAGTCAGCCTACGTGATTACAATTGAGGAGCCATCTGACGGTGAGATGTCGACCCCGGTCTAGAAAGCCAAGAATAACGGCCGAGATGATTCGGCGTGCTGACCACACGACACCTCGTAATCTGCAGGCCTTCGGGCTAAACAGCGGTCGCTTGGTAGGCCAAGGCCCTTCAAGGGCTGTAGTGCCATGGGGTTTGGTTTGGATATCGTATTAGAAGATCACACATAAAAATTGTATTTCAACACACGTTTCCTATTACTATAGAAGATCGTATTTGAACACACATATCTTATTATTATAGAAGATCATAATCCAACACACGCTTCTTATTCTAAATAAATCACTCCCCCAAGGCATCAGTATTGATAGTAACTCCCTACACCTAGCTAGCCATTCTACAGTAAAAATATAAAAAATGAACCTTCATGCAAGGAAATTATTTACAAGTTAAGGATACAGCAGATAGTGCATAAAAGAAATATAATGAATCAGGAGGTGTTTATCGAGTTCGGTGGCGTTCCATGTTCGCCACACAGCATATTTGGCCTCAGGTAGGCCCCATGATGTGGTTTGTTCCATCATAATGGTGGCATTAACATATGCACAAATGCCTTCCTCGATATCCATGTTCTTCACTCTTGTTGGTTTTAACATTTCACATGGCTTCACACGTATTATTACACTAAAATATACAGAAACATATACATGAGTTAGTTATAAGTACACCTTACACTCTTATCACAAGGTAAGAATACTCCGTCTTTGCAATACTCTGCGATTCCCAACACATTGCACTGCAAAGCGTCCCGTGGCTTGATATCGTTCCGGTCTTTACTGCCCAACTAAACGTTGATACCGTGAGACTTTATCTCTCCAAATTCTAGACTATTTCCACTCCCAGTATCTAAGTGAAAATGAAATCCATCGGATTCAGTTATACTTTAACAATTGTTAAAGTTATTAGGCTGAGAAATGCTCATGATTTTACTCTACAGCGAACACCCTGCGCCTTCCGTCCGACTCGTCCCGGATCACACAGCAGGATGCTTCTCCCGAACATAGCGTGGCTTCTTCCTGCACGCTGGCCTCCTGGGAAAGAGGTCTGGGAATCCCCTCATCAGTGGTGCCATATCCTGTCGTATACAGATACATTTATTAATCGCGATAGTTCATTAGGAAGATATCGTCTTAAATTTTCATCTGTGTAAGAGCCTGAAATATCTTCTACATTATCTCCCAGCGAATTTTTGCCAATATTGAAGGGTTTTCATGCTGGCGTCCATATTTCTTTTCCCACATCACCTCGAGCGTGCTGGGCTCTGATTCGCTACTTAGAAGTCCTACCAACATAAAATCTAAGTAGCTCGGTCATACTCCTTTCTCTCTCTAGCGTGGAATATTCCATTGCTTCCACATTGCGCCATCAAATGACCCTGACACGTGGACTTTAACTTCAAGCTTAGGCAAGCGGAACTGCAACACATATCCGGCCTCACATGTAACTTTACTCCTTTCTTCCCGTAACTTTCTATAATTCTTAATATCCTATGCCAATGATATGAACCGTTTGGGTTCAATATACTAGAGTACAATCTTTCAAATAATTTCTCATTATGCGCGTAAGATACCGTACTCTGGTAGTTTGAATGTTTCTTGAAGCTCCTTCCAACATGTCTTTCCACCTTATCGAGTAGAAAGCGTTCTTGACTTCCAGAGTCACAAGAAATGTCATTTTTCGAGAATGATGATTACCTATTTGTGCATTTTTTGCTGTATTCAGCACTTCCCACACTGCATCGATTGTTGAATGCCTCCGTCGAAAACCACGCTGACGATCAGAGAGGTCCCAGCTAGTTTAAATGCTGAAAGTATTCTTGGCTGCAGAAGTTTTTTCTTAATCCCTTTCCAGCAGTATCCATCATGCATACAGGCCCATAGACCCCAGATTTCCCTTTGGTTATTAAAACTAACCGAGCTGTTCTCCAGCGTCTACTTAACACCCACAACAGCAGGCAGCTATTGTACATTTTCAGCAGCAGATGTGGGCAGAAAGTTGTAATCATCTATGAAGTCAACATCATGATGATGATGATGATGATCATCATCATCATCATCATCAGGTCTCATAGGATGATCTGGGAATAATGTGTCTACAATAACCTTCATTGCATTTGAGTCCATGATCGAATTCGAGAAACTTCCAAGTTTCTTCAGAACAATCTTGTATCCTAAACCCCATGGGTCGTCATCCACTTCCTTAGCCAGTTTCCACCATTTGACGGCTTTACTCTATTTAATAGCATTTCTCAGTTCTTTCTTCACCGAAGTATACTCAGCTGTGAGGGTGGTGTCTTCTTGGCTGACTCGTGCTCTCTGTACCCTCCGTCTAAATTGCAGACATCTTCTCTGGGCAGCAATTTCTTTGGAACACCAATACGCTGAACGCTTCCTGTTTCGCAATGTATTACGAGTCATGGACTGATCATATGCTCTCCAGATAAGCTGCATGGTGAGTTCAACACATTTCTCAGCCGCTTCTTTCCCTTTATAACAACAACTTTGTTCTGTTATACTATCCATTTCATTTCTTAAAACAGCAAGAAATTTCTCACGGTCCATACTTTCTAATTCCACAGTGTTGGTTTATACGATGTGGTATTCGTCTGCGGAGTTTTAGGAAGGACACAAAAATGAATGTACTGGTGATAACTTCCGGTGTATTCTTCAATCACCCGCCAGTCATTGATTTTCGATACGATGTCCTCAGATACAAAAGTCATGTCCAGTATAGTTCCCTTACAGTCCGGTCGTCAAAAAGTTGGCACATTTCCAATATTAGTGACCATCAAACCCAACCTAGCGGCCATTTCCATAGTTCGGCGCCCTCCAAGGTCGTACTGTGGCATACCCCATTCTAGTGCTTGGGCATTCCAACACCGGCCACGATTAAACCATTGTCAAACCCTTGTAATACATCCTCTAGGCCATCCAGCTTAGCCTGAAAATCAAATACTGACCCATTTGGTGAAACATAACAGCTCACGAAAATGTATCTATCTATGCGGACCCAAATAAAACAGTCTCCACATCCTCGGTTTGATACTGGGCATTTACCCAAATCTGGTATCAAAATTGCAGCTGTCCCAGAATTATCAACGAACCATCCTGGGTGGTCCCTGTCTTGATAATGTTCACTAAGAAGAAATATGCCTGTTCCTATCTCAAAGGCCATCTACGTCAAGAGATAATTGACAATTCTACTCCTGTGCATATTTACCTGAGTAACTTGCATCATTTACTACTAGTTTTGGCATTTTCGAGAGCTTCACAAAACTCTGCGCAGACTCTTGAACCAAGAGCGTGACTTCGATTAGCTTCGTCAACATTATTGTCTGTGCCAATTATGTATCACGTATTTGCTTTGCAACCTACCACCCTATGTCCGGCTTCTCCGCACTTATAACAAAGTTTGCTTTTCTATCTGTACCTTTGCAGTTTCGTGCATGATGCCCATATGAAAGACATCGAAAGCAGCGAGGTACCATGATCCTTTTTCGAATTCTACAATCCAACCATCCTATTTTAATTTTGCCAATTTCCAAAAGTATCTGAGACTCCTTGTTCTCCGTCTCAAAAATAGCAAGTTTTTGCCCTCTGCTGTTCGGATTATTAATTGAAACTTTTATTTCTCCTTCGAAATTCTAAAGATCCTGCCTTACATCTTCCTCTACATCTAAAGCAGTGGTGATACTGTCCAAGTCGCGGATTTCGAAGGTAGTGCGGGGAGTCAAAAATCTTCACATATCCATCCGTTCCAAGGACATCTCTCAAAGATTTATTAAAATTGTCCCTGTTCTCGTTTTGTGCGGCTTGATGAAAGGCGAGAAGAATTGCCCCAGATCGAATGCTCAGACCGCTGTCTTCCGGTTTTATTTTACTCCGAATACCCTTCAAAGCATCTGCAAAAGTCTTACCATTTGTTGGTTTGATAAGAACAGCATCTAAACGATCCCTTGGTTTTAAATGGGTCCGTTTATCTTGTTTTTTCCCACTATCAATGACCTCCATTCTTTCAGAATCCACCCTATCTATTAAATGCTGAATATTTCTATCCTCCTTCATTTCCCTTTTCTTGTTTTTCTTTTAGGGAACCTTTACCCATTTCTCATTATCTTTCTTCTCCCCGTTTGTCACTAATGGTGTGCAGACACTTCATTCATCTCTATGGTTGTTTGTTCTTGTTTTAGATTTTCTCTAGCTCTCTTCCACGATGCCCTGCATGCTGCTCCAGCATCGGGAGCTTCTTCCAATTTTCGCAAGCCATTCTGAATTTCCATCTTAAGATTCTTAAGCGGAATAACCAGAATGCTTTTAACCAATGCCCTAGCGATTTCGAGAAGTTCCTCCTCCTTATGCTGTTCGTCCATTATCATTTCATCACTCCTAATCCCGTTTAGGTACTTGCGTCATATCCTGTGTTCAAAAGCTGGCACATTCAGCTACGTTTGCACTGCAATTCTGACATGAAATAGAGACCTCTACCGGATCCCTCTGAACGTCCGCCCCCGTCATCGTGCAAGAAAGGGGTCTAACTGGCCGTGATTGAGCCGCGGCGACGAAGGATGTTATCTTTGATGTTGTTTGTGACTGGGCGACACGACAAGAGTCCATACATTTCCAGAAAAAGAAGAAGAAGAAGAAGAAAATGTTGTATGTCCTTTGCACCGCCGTCTCAATCCTATATACTGCCTGCTCTATGCTATGCGGTTAACATGCTCCTCAGCGTGAAATCTTAGTGTGACGAACCTCCGCTAGGAGCGCCAACTAACGCACCCAACATAGGCCTATCTCCGTATGGTAGCCACGTTATTGTGTTCCAGTGCGTTTGCACTCTTTGTGTCTCTGGTTGTAAAATGATTAATTGTTGTGTTCATCTCTGTATATCAAAGTAGGAAATTCAAATTCTTCGGGTGTGAGGATTCCTGTTATCCCTAAGTAAAGAACTTTGAGAAAATTGACTTAATGCTATATCAAGCCAAGGATCAACCAAGGGTAATCAATGGATTCCATCCGATTATTCCCGTGTTTGAAACCTGAATTTTAGAGATGGAGGTAAAAGATAAAACTGAAATAAAAATATATTGAATCCAGAGAGCGTGCCTAGTCGGTCTTCAAATTATCCCCATTACCTTCAAAGCAGAAAAATAGCTCCACGAAAGACCAGACAGCGACAAGATATTTCTTCGGAAGAAATATGTGATGAAACAAGCTCTTCAACAGCAGGAAATACATTGGATGACGAGTATGAAATTCATTTGAACAACGATGTATCAATCGAAGTCAATATTCCAACGAGTAAGAATGACAGCAGTGCTCAGAAAATCAGACATTAGAGGCTATGATCAAGAATTCTGACGCTACGATAACAGCTTATGACTAACCATAATGAAGTTAAAAGACTACAGAGACAATTCGAAGACAACCCAGAAATTGATCGTTTGAATAAAGTAAAGGAAGCAGCCAAATATAATGGAAAAACGACCATTTAAAAAATCAAATCCATAATTTTCGCAAGACAAAATCACGCGTTACTACGTGGCGTGGGGAATAGTATCCCAAACGGTTACGAATATGGCAGGACTCCTGGTCTAGTATCAGCTCCGTCACAAAGTACTCTGGACAGTTTGCCTAAATGGAAAATGTTGATTGTGTTTGTCGGGATTTCCCACTTAGTGAAGGAAAGACTTAGAGCTGAATGTAAAACTCTCAGACCACTGAGAGGAGTGGAACAGTGATCGCTGATTAAATGGCTAATTAGGTACGGCTCCTCTACAACCGAACCAGTGACATGTTCGTTTGCGTGGTCAATGTTGACAGTGTATGCGGCACAGATATTGTAAAATCTCCCGCTATCGCGAATAAACTGTTTTCTTGTAATCCGACTTTCAAAGAAGTTATCTAGTCATGCTGCCTACTTCCTCGTTAAAGGCTTAGAAGTTTCCGATCTATCCCTTGTAGTTAAGAAATGATTACTGTAATGCCTTTCGGCAAAACAATCCAGATTTTTTGCATTTCCATTCACCAGCAGATAAAATACATACAATGGTTGAATGATGATTTCATCAAGTACGTTAAAATAATTCGTTTGGAATCATAACGTAAAAAACTGAAATGTCTTGCTAATGAGACGGCAGATGATGTCTCGCTAACTGTGAAATCTATAGTGGAATGCGTGTCTTGTCTGTTACAAAATCGGTTATTTTATGTTCTCACTAGATGATTTTCTGGAGACACAATAGATCTATTTAGTTCAGTGAGACTGAGTGGTGGATTTAATGACATGACGAACCCACGCACTGCATTATGTACTATAAAACGTATCCTGAAAACTGGTCATAAACAAAGGGTCAGCGAAACAGTGATAATTTTTCTTTTTGCGCCCACTGCTGGTAAATAACAGTAAGAAAAGTACGGAAAAGGTGCTCCGTTACTCGTGTCGAGAAAATTCTGAAATGGGTATGTATCATGCAGCATGGGATGATCCTAATATAATATCTACTGTAACTGGTGAGATTTTATTATTTTACGTTTATGTATCTTAAGCCAAGCTCAAATGTCAAATGTTAGTTTCTGTATGTCCATTATCTTCCCAATTAGTAATATGTTAGAGATTATTTTTCATTTTATATTGGTATTACGGACCAACTCTCATTTAACCAACATGTTCTCTGGGTGCGGTAAGTGCTGCCATCTGGAATGTCGCTGTAAACGCAATTCTCGTGGCACAGAGCAGGCAGTATATAGAGATTGAGACGGCGGTGGTCCTTTGAAAGCAACTTATAACCCATAATTCTGATCTTAGCCTACAAGGAATACAAAGCCTGATCACTCGCAGTGCTCTCTTCAGAAACAGTGTCCGCCTGGCAGTGCGCATCTTGACCGCTGCAGCGCTAGTATACCACCTCACATCAGCACTCAGTAGCATTGGTAACGGAAGTTAAAACCAGCACAAATTGACCTATATACACTGACTGATAGAGCAAATGCAACACCAAGAAGGAGTGGTTCGAAAGGGATGAAAGTTGGGGAAAAACAGAGACGGCACGGACGAATAATTGATGTTTATTTCAAACCGATTTGCAGGTTACACAATGCGCACGGCATCGACTCAGTAGGATGTAGGACCACCGCGAGCGACAATGCACGCAGAAACACGTCGAGGTACAGAGTCAATAAGAGTGCGGATGGTGTCCTGAGGGATGGTTCTCCATTCTCTGTCAACCATTTGCCACAGTTGGTCGTCCGTACGAGGCTGGGGCAGAGTTTGCAAACGGCGTCCAATGAGATCCCACACGTGTTCGATTGGTGAGAGATCCGGAGAGTACGCTGGCCACGGAAGCATCTGTACACCTCGTAGAGCCTGTTGGGAGATGCGAGCAGTGTGTGGGCGGGCATTATCCTGCTGAAACAGAGCATTGGGCAGCCCCTGAAGGTACGGGAGTGCCACCGGCCGCAGCACATGCTGCACGTAGCGGTGGGCATTTAACGTGCCTTGAATACGCACTAGAGGTGACGAGGAATCATACGCAATAGCGCCCCAAACCATGATACCGCGTTGTCTAGCGGTAGGGCGCTCCACAGTTACTGCCGGATTTGACCTTTCTCCACGCCGACGCCACACTCGTCTGCGGTGACTATCACTGACAGAACAGAAGCGTGACTCATCGGAGAACACGACGTTCCGCCATTCCCTCATCCAAGTCGCTCTAGCCCGGCACCATGCCAGGCGTGCACGTCTATGCTGTGGAGTCAATGGTAGTCTTCTGAGTGGACGCCGGGAGTGCAGGCCTCCTTCAACCAATCGACGGGAAATTGTTCTGGTCGATATTGGAACAGCCAGGGTGTCTTGCACATGCTGAAGAATGGCGGTTGACGTGGCGTGCGGGGCTGCCACCGCTTGGCGGCGGATGCGCCGATCCTCGCGTGCTGACGTCACTCGGGCTGCGCCTGGACCCCTCGCACGTGCCACATGTCCCTGCGCCAACCATCTTCGCCACAGGGGCTGCACCGTGGACACATCCCTATGGGTACCGTATCGGCTGCGATTTGACGAAGCGACCAACCTGCCCTTCTAAGCCCGATCACCATACCCCTCGTAAAGTCGTCTGTCTGCTGGAAATGCCTCCGTTGACGGCGGCCTGGCATTCTTAGCTATACACGTGTCCTGTGGCACACGACAACACGTTCTACAATGACTGTCGGCTGAGAAATCACGGTACGAAGTGGGCCATTCGCCAACGCCGTGTCCCATTTATCGTTCGCTACGTGCGCAGCACAGCGGCGCATTTCACATCATGAGCATACCTCAGTGACGTCAGTCTACCCTGCAATTGGCATAAAGTTCTGACCACTCCTTCTTGGTGTTGCATTTGCTCTGTCAGTCAGTGTACTATACTTCCTGTATATTATATACATTACTGAGCAGAATGAAGTAAGAAATAATTAATGTTCACCTTTTACCCCTAAGAGTTCAATTCAGCTGTGGATTTTCATTTCAGATAACACAGATAACTGTCGAAATTTATGTCTGGCATTTAAGAGGATATACGGTCTGCACTAGATATTTTACTACCGCACCATAGATTTGCAGTGAAAAGGAACGACTTTAACTATTTTCCTTGATATTTTCTTCTCATAAATTGTTTTTCTTATCGAGAAGTATTCTCAGCGATACTCATCTGTCAAGCCATTAGCGTAGTTAGTGACAGAGAGGTGCAGAAACTTCTGCAGTGTTATTCTGCTTTGTTCCTCAGGATGATCACTTTTCCCACACTGTAGAATAGGATTTTTAGCAACACGTGGCAACAGTATTTCGGTTAATGTTTGTGCTGTTTTTGGACTGCCCAGGGTTACCGATAACATTTCGTCCGTCGCAGAATATAATTTTACCATCCGATTTGAAACGGGTAAACTCTTGTAAATTGAGGATGAATTGGAACCTGACACCTTCTGCTTAATTCACACACTGGCCAAATGGGAAAAAGATGTGGTTAAAATACGTCAATCATATTACGCTGGTGTACTGCTGCGTTCCGTTTTGTAAACAAGGCTCTAGAAATAAAGTTCCTGGAACTAGTTTCCAAGAATTCCCTTGCTAAGAGCCAACTAGGGAATTATGGATTAAAGCAATAAACAGACCAGGCATGGTACAGTAAATACGCAGACCATGAGATGGCAAAAATTAGGTTACTTATTATTATTGCTCCTATTCTGATGATAATAATTTCCTTATTCTGTTGTGTAGGTGGTACCAAGAATAAGTTATGGAACCTTAGTGACCGCTCCGTCGAGTGCTGCAATGGCATAAAATTTATTTGTCTACAAATCGACGAATTGATTTGATAAAGCTGCAAATCAATACTACGGCTACTAGAAGAATATTCTAGTTCAACTTCTAGTGACGCATATCATTAATTACTTACGGATACATTATAAGAAGCACAAACAGATAATCACCCATTTTCCCATCATGCAACCAGAATCATCCCAATAATAATAATAATAATAATAATAATAATAATAATAATAATAATAATAATAATAATAATAATAATAATAATAATAATAATAATAATATCTACGAGGGATTTGAGCAATCAGTGAAAGTCAAAAATAAACTTCAGAAAGAAAACCTCATACAATAATTTCAGCGCAGACTCCGCCTCGTCTTAAAAACTAAGCTTAAGGCTTCCAACCTATCAAATTCAATCAATATATATATGTTGAAACTGCACCAACACATTCATATGACATTCTAAACTGATCTCAAACAGATCTAGAAAAAATCAATCGCATAATAAGGACAATGCTTACTAAACACAAAATGATGTACGGTATCCTGATTCAAGCATAGAGAGAGTTACAATGCTGAGAAGAGGGGGGGCAGAGGAATTCTTGATGTTATAGCTCTACACAACCAACAAGTAATAAACCTGAGGAAATACTTTCATTGCCGGACATATGACAGCATTCTGCATAAAGCTGTGATTGAAGCAGATCTAAACTACACCCCTCTGAATTTACATGAACACCACATAAATGTCGAAGACACCAACATCCTGCATAGGGTGAATATAGAGAGTTGGGCTAGTAAAGAATTTCATGGAATGTCCTACAATCAGAGCAATGATGAGAACAATGATAAACAACTTTCAAACTCGTGGCTGTCTAGGGGAGAGTTATTTCCTGAAACTGAGGGATTCAACAAGGCGATACAAGATAGTGTTCTCAACAAAGAGTTATAGGAAACACATCCTTAAAGATCCTACTACTAAGAATGATGAGTGCAGGAAATGCAACAGCAGCCCAGAAACAATTGAGCACATCATCAGCAACTGCAGATTACTTGCACCAATTTTGGGACTTCATATTTATTAAACTGTGTTGTGACTTTGTACCTGATAGTATATGCAGGCTGGCTCACTTAACTGTTCACCTCTTCTCTTAAATATTTTGAACCGAGCTTGATAGCTGCAGTCGCTTAAGTGCGGCCAGTATCCAGTATTCGGGAGATAGTAGGTTCGAACCCCACTGTCGGCAGCCCTGAAAATGGTTTTCCGTGGTTTCCCATTTTCACACCAGGTAAATGCTGGGGCTGTACCTTAATTAAGGCCACGGCCGCTTCCTTCCCACTCCTAGCCCTTCCTTGTCCCATCGTCGCCAGAAGACCTATCTGTGTTAGTGCGACGTAAAGCAACTAGCAAAAGGAAAAAAAAAAAGGAAAAAAAATTGAGACAGTGTCGAACTTTGCGTGTGTTGTGCTACTATTCAGAAGATTGCGCCTTACTTCATATAAGTGACTGACCTTCTAACTCTTCTAGATTTTACGATTTAACCCTAGAATCATAAAGTCCCTCCAGTGTAACACGAATCATAAACTTTCGTCTGTCAGTCTACCAAAAAAGAAAAGCAGTTTAATATGCATAAACCCAACATTTTGCACAAAACACAGAATATTATACTTAAAACTACCACACATAGTGATGACAATACACTCTGGTCAGTTTTTCTTCAATAGGCACATTCAATGCACTGTTTTGCCTGGTGATCAAGACAAGTGGCTTCGGCATATCTTACAAAAGAATCGGGTCATTCTTCATTTATTTGATGGACAAAACGTAAAAAAAAATTATTCTTCCTTCAGCAGGCTCTTCAGGAATGCCATCTTTTCCAAGAATTTCAGCGATGGTCCTCTTCAGGCTGCGCCTCAAAGTTGGTGTCTGAAGTCTCTCTTGCAGCTTTGGAGCCATTAGCATTTCGGATATATCCTTGAATGGCTTTTAGCATTTTTCAACAATGCACATAAATAATGTATCCATTGACAAGTGATGTATTAATCATACAATAAAAGATACACATTGGCCATCTTCTCGTTTTTATTGAAGAGGACATCAATGCTGACATTTCATCGAAAGTGTCCACGGCACCTTTAGTCCCATTGTAGTCTTCCGCCATATCTGGTTTCCCACTGGCTGCTATTGTTCCTACTTCATGGCATATAGAAAGGAGGATTACATTCTTGTTTGATTTTCCTTTATAGGATTCCACTGATTTTATACCATTATAACAAAACATGGAGGACCCAAGCTTTCTTACTTTCACTGTTTTCATCTCTGGCGGTATCTGTGGCTTGTGTTTTCTCATTATTCCAATGATTGTCAGGTTATTGTCGCAATGCAGATAATCAGCCAGATGAATTGAGGGGAACCAATTGTCGGTCGTAATATTTCTGTTTGATCCATGTATTGCCCGGGTAATTTCATTCACGAAATACATTACCACTAATGTCTCCTAATGAGAGTGGTTCTCTGTCTAATTCAGAAAGAACTGCCGTTATCAATTCATAATCATGCGCTAGATTTTCCATTTCAGTATCCTATTAAGCTTACGTATTACGTACAAGAAAACATTACTGTAATAAACCAGATATTCACACTATTTACAGCTATGTGCAAATCACGAATACTTTCACAAATCATAAACTTTCGTCTCTCAGACGACGGTCATATCGCAGTGAACAAACAACTGGACCTTTATGCTTGAAATCAAGGTCAGCACTTATTGTTGATAGTTGGGGGGAAGATTAGATGGATGGGAAAGCACAGTTCATTAATGTCTGGAAATTCCCGCGGAAACTACAGGGGTGTGTAGTCTGGGAGACGAACGTTTATGATTCTAGGATGCTAATCCCCATTACCTTGTGTTGCCCCTTCAACTGTTTTTGTGAAAGACTCATTCTTTAATTTCTTATTTACCTATGCATTGTTTTTAAATTTTATTCGGCTGATGATGACCCAGATTTGGGTCGAAACCGGTATCGCTTCCGCGTATAATTAAACAGGAATGTAACTCTACATTTCTTATTTATTTGTATTGAATAGGTTGAACTACGTTATTTGTTATTTCAATTTAACTGTGATACAATTCAATACGGAACATCATGACATTTTTATCTTTAAACATCGTACACTGACAGACATAATGATGTAGCCAAAGTTTTACATCAAGAAATTGCCCTGACCCGATCTTTGATCCAGAACAGAGTGCCTTACTAAGAATACTGCTCACTAAGTGTACTGGAAAATGAACATTTTAAACTACACTGGGATCGAATGATACAAACAGATAAAACAACACCGCACAATAGACCAGACATAATATTGGCAGGTAAAAAGAATCAACACAAATATATCTCATTAACATCGCTATCCCGAATGACCACAATATGAAACGGAAATACAGGGAGAAGGTCGATATATATACTCCTCTGGCTATCGAAGTAGAAAGGATCTGGAAACAAGACTGACAATTCTTCCTTTTCACACCATGCAAATGCTGGGGCTGTACCTTAATTAAGTCCCACTGGACTCACACCAAAATAATTTCTAGAAAACTTAATGAAACTACAGCTCCACAATCTTCACTCACAATGTGGTACAGAGGGCTGCAATTTTGAAAACCTGCAACATCGTCAGAACATTCCTGAATGTTCAATACGGACCATAAATTGAAAAGGCTGCAACATCTACAATGAAGAGAATAATGGAGGCGTATATTGTAAAGTTATATAAATTATAATTGAGATGTATTTCTTATATATAAAATATCAAAATATTAATTAATTAATGTTATATTAGGTTGGCATTGACGCTTTCACGGCCCATACTTATAGACATGATATAGGCTTTTGGGCTTATGCCGTGTCAAGAAAATAAGGTGAAATTCTTTACGTTTTGCAGAGAACTATGCTCTGCGTCATCAGAAGAAAATCTCGACTGTCCTCGAGAAAGGCTTCTAAAACTATGAGCTAAAACAAAATTCTGGACAACACTATTCGCTTTTATACTGTTACCATTCATTTTTATGCAACTCTAACTACATAATTATTGAATTCTGTTCAATGGATTTGAAGTAAAAAGTTTTTTTAATAGCTTGCATGTACTTGTATCCCTTTGCACATCCCTTTAACTCCAAGGAGACCTAATATTAGGTTGAGGCGCATGGGCGCCCGCAGGATCTTTTCCCGGGGGGGGGGGGGGATGGGGGGAGGGGGCGGCACATTAACAATTTTCTTGAATATAAAAACCAATATAACGTCGGCAACATTAAATAGTTTACAGAAATTTCCGGTTATAACAGATGGTAGATGACTGTCAGTAAGTTCAGTTTATGAAATAATCTGGTATGATATTAAACAATTGAACATCAACCTCTTTAGAATTCCAGTATGGACATACTCGAAATAGCTAAAAAGGGACCTCTACTCAACATAATTGAGAGTTTTTACATACATTTGGATCAATATTTTAATGCAACTACAATCTTAATGAAATTACCGAGAAACCCAATATTTTATTTGATCTTTTTATTTCCTATTATAGGAAAAATAAATCAGCTGTTCATAACCCTTAATTGATTTAATTAAGGGTCCCCCATCACCACAAATACCATTAACTTCCCTCTCTCCTAACCCACCCTGAACGGTTCCCCCTTCCCTCCCTCCCGTCTCCTTCCACACTTACGTCAACCTTCCCCTCCGCACCCGCCTCTCCTCTTTTGCTGTTCTATTCCGCGTGACGCTCACTCTATCCGTTGCACTCATTCCAGCAGCTTGTTCTACAAAAAGCGCAAGGTGAGTACTCGTTATTTCGCCCCTCCTCCCCTTGTATTTTCTCTATTAGATCTCTCGAGTTAATTCCAATTTTGTTCCTCAGGTTCATTGGGTTCCAACTGAATTGAGACTACCTTAGAAAACAGCAATCGTTCATGCTACATAGAATGAGTCCAGCTTTCTCAATTCGTCAAGTCTATACTGGTCATATTGGACAATTCCCTCTGCGCCATTGTGGAACTCGCTTTTAGAACCTTCCAGAAACATAAGAACTTACATAAGATTTCACTCGAACTTAAGTGTGCAACACAAGTTCAACCGTCAACCCAAGACTTTATCATCAAGTGATTTTATACGACATCACAATGCTTTTATTCATCTGTTAATTTTAACATATTCTGGTCATATTTATTGTAATACATGTATAAGGTTTTTACTTTTGTATATCATTCCATCACCATCGCCTTGTTCATCCACATCACTTCATTTTTAGATTATGTCTTTTGCTTGTAATTTTGGCTAGGCTGATGATGGTCCAAAAAAACGGACTGAAACTAGTACCTGTTATTATTATATTGTAATGATTTGATAAATGTTAAATGATTTTAAGTATTGAGAAGGTGGAACAATAAAATTTTGTACTCATTTTTAAGTTAAGTCTTAACTCAATACGGAACCCAACCATGAAGTTTATTACTTTAAAAGGTATACATTGGCCAAACATGCTGGTTCATTGGTACTCGTATTAAGGAATGCCCACGAAATATCCATCTCACCCAGCCAGACAAGTCAGCAATAGCTGAGCATGCCCAGTCGTCAGGTTACGATGTTGTGTTTCAAGATGTTCGAGCTCTTACCCACACTAAACACTAAGGTCTAGGATTATACGGGAAGCTGTGAAAATACATGAAAATCTTAACAATTCTAACAGGGACACTGGCTATCAATTAAGTAATACATGGTTGTCAGCCACTAAGGATTTATGTAGGTAGTTCACTTCCCTTTCATTACTGTTATTTCATTTCTGTGTTTTCCAAATCTGAATGTTCCTCATTACCAGATGGTTCATTGCAGGCTATGAGTTAAGTGTCATACTTCATAACCTGTGCACACCAGTTATGCCCCCCCCCACTCCCAGACCATCTCACAATATTATCCTCTGTTTCTTTCCATTCTTCAGCTCTGTTCTATTCTATCCTGGGTGTCTTTCATTGCACTTTATTATTATTATTATTTTTTTTTTTTTACTTTCTATTTATTTCTTCTACCACTTTCATCCCTGATTTGTCAGATGAATTTTCTGTTACTTCTCATGTACACACGGTGTAACAAGGTACATCTTAATTGGAGCTTAGATGGTGTTCCACTTAGAATGCTAGTGCTGTCACAGCATTCACCGAGCCATCTGGTGACGAATGAACATACCACTCACCATGACCAACACTAAGGCATTCTTAAATCCAAACCCGCATTATTGGAGAAGTCTTCCTAATGAACAGTCAAGATTTTTTTCTGAAGTTAAGGAGCAAAGTTCTCTATGAAACATAAAAAATTTCACCTTATTTTCTTGACATGGCACAAGCCCAAAAGCCTATATAACATCTACAAGTATGGGCCGTGAAAGCATCAATGTTACCATGACAACTGTTGTTTTAAGGGGCCAAAGACTGGCCTCTTGATGGTCAAACTTTGACCATAGATCAGTTATTTTATGGTTCTTTCTGTTTTAGAGGCATCAAGAAATGGTTAAATTCACAGAACAATTTTCACTCCTTGATTAGTCAGTGCAGTTGTAATTGACTCATTTATGATCAATGTTTTTTTTTTTCTTTCTTTTACAATTTGCTTTACTTTGGTGACAACAGGATAGGAAAGGCCTAGGAGGGGAACAAAGCAGCCATGGCCTCAATTAAGGTACATTTGCCTGATATGAAAATGATAAACCACAGAAAACTATCTTCCGGGCTGTCGACTGTGGGGTTCGAACCCACTATCTCACAAATACAAGTTCACAGCTGCGCACCCCTAACTGCATGGCCAACATACACGGTAATCAAGAATTAACTTCTAGCTGTAGTATGATTTATGAAAGATTAATTTCTATTTATTTGATAATGTGGCTTTCTCAACCTACAATACATTTCTGTAGATTGGAGAAAATGATGATTGGAACTAGTGAAAAGTTGTTAAAACCATGGAAATGAAACCAGTGAGTGACAATTGCAAATGTTTATGTCAAGTTTCAAACTGTACATTTTCTTGAAATTTCTTGAAATCTTCATAGGTCAACATCCTGTGATTGCAAAAAAGAACAAGCCATAATGAAAATGCAAGACTTGAAGGCATTCTAAAATACTGTACTGAGATAAATAAATGAGATGGCAGAGATGCCAGCTTTCAAAACAAAAGCAATTCGTAATGCAGCCATTCGGGCACACAGGGGGGGGGGGCTCGGCGACCGTAGAATTTTCCGAGATCTTACTAACTTACATATCATTGAAAAATCAATGAACAACATACAGTTCAACCAGATATTCAAAGACTGTCATATAAAGAGTGTATGATTCTTACCTGCTAAAGTAAAAGGTGATCTGCAGTACATATCTGAGTCGAGGTTGAAGGATCATTTTTTTGTTGAGTATTGTAGTTGATTCCTTAGCAGCTTGTAGTTGCTGTTTTGTAAACGTACCCTGGTGACATGCTTTTCATTTTAATATCATGTGGATCCTCTGCACTAAAAGAGCACTTAACAGTTTGGTGTTCATATTAGCACAGAAATCAGTCTTGTTCTTCCTCACCATAAATATGAAAATCCACAGTCTGTTTTCAGTCATTTGACAGGCTCAGGGATGGAATAAATGAAGCCCCATCTAGCGGCAAGGATAGGAATTGTGCCGACTGCCGAAGCCTGTCACACTCCTCTGGGGCAATGATTAATGAATGACGGATGGAATGAAATGATATTGGAGAGTGTTGCTGGAATGAAATATGACAGGGAAAACCGGATTACCTGGAGAAAAACCTGTCCCGCCTCCGCTTTGTCCAACACAAATCTCACATTGTGAGACCGGGATTTAAAACACGGAACCCAGCGGTAAGAGGCCGGCACGCTGCCGTCTGAGCCATGGAGGCTCTGTTCTTCCTCACAATGCGCAACTGAAAACTCGCGGCTACACACACTAAAAAACACGTGTGAATGAGATTTTAAGTAACGCAGTAAACAAGGCAATTCTTTCGAGTATTCCTCCCTAAATTTTTGAACTATTTTTGGTTTATTACTAGCGTCACTAATCACGGTAACGTCATCACACGTATTTTCCTGCACAAGAAATCGCTTCATTATTTCAAACTTTCGCATTTTGTAACACACGATTAGCACATATCCTAGAAGTGCAATATATGTAAATTTGGCAACCAAAATTACAATGAATACTTCTTCAACAGTTACGTCACAGTATCCACAACCACAATGAAACTGATTTTGTCACCACTTTGCCGCCAAAACAAAGATAAAAGAACTCGCATACTTGCATGGAAGTCTGGTCATGTGACGAACAAAGACAACAACTCCGCAAGATATACTACTTCACAGGTGCCTATTTTTCCGGTACTGGAAGCACACACCGGCACTCACTGCGTTCGGCGCTTGAAAACTCGAAATATTCTTAAATGAGGGACAGGAAAGGGGTATAAATTGTTACTGACAAATCTGAAAATAATATTCTGAGAATTCAAGCTGTAATGGTATTCTTTGTGAATCCTTTTGAATGCTTCATACACTCTGATTTAAAAATTAACATAAAGTCATAATTTGTGGTGTGTGATTCGTAAAGGCATAATTGTGATGGGTAATTCGTAATTATTATGACTGAATCGTAGTAGTTGGCATCGCTGAGATGGCTGTAAATGCTTGTGATCAGATTATTCAGAAAACAATTACATAGTATATGCTATAATAAAAGAACCAGAGACAGAATTATATTATAGCTTGGCTGATTGGCTCAGAATAGAGTGCTGTTTTTCTAAGCCTAAGTTGGGGGATTCAATCCTGGCCCAGTACTTGAATGGGCTCAAATATGCCAGCCTCATGTTGGTAGATTATTTTTTTACAAATATTTTTTGGTATGTAATTCAAGGTAACAGTTGGGGTTTCAATTAATTTTGTTAGGAGAATCATCTCAGTGCAAAGCATGCTTCAGCTTTTAGAACATTCTCTGTATATATATATAAAGTTTGTGAATATTTTTCATCAAATGGCAATGTAAAAGGACATATTTGAGACAAAATGAAGTAGATATCTACATACATTAGTTTTGGAATTGGTTCAGCTTGTGGTCAGTCTTCAATGTTTTGCATTGATTCTTACAGGTCAGAGAGAGAGAGAGTCATTTAGGTATATGATGATGATTTAAGGTATCAAATCATTTTTAAACACAGTAGAGGTTTCTGCAGAAGATAAGTTTTCAAGAACAGTAATTTCATTATTGATTTTTTTTAAACCAACCTTGGAGGTTATTTTGTTACTTCCTACTCTCTTGATAATCAATTAATTTGCTCAGATGAGTTACAGAAGCAGTAAAAACATTTGACTAGAGAATGAAGCTTGGGTAAGGATATAGCAAAGATACAATTTTGATAAATATTTATTTCTAGAATCAGATTTTCTCAGTTCCCAGCTCTCATTAACTTACTTTCAAATCATCTGTAAAATGCTCCCTGGGGTATGAAGGTAATGAATGATCTGTCTAGGATGCAGTACTGATAAGATAACATAGTGATACTACAAAATACAGAACTGTGCAACAGCATTAGCAATATATAACACAACATAGTCATTCATTACATTACAGTTAAATGCTTCCTGTGGTATGAAGGTAATGCATGATCTGTCTAAGATGCAGTACTGATAAGATAGCATAGGGACATTACAAAATACAGAACTGTGTACCAGCATTAGCAATATAGAACACAACATAGTCATTCATTACACTACAGTTAATTACTCTCTGGGGTATGAAGGTAATGTATAATCTCTCTAGGATGCAGTACTGATAAGATAGCATAGTGATACTACAAAATACAGAACTGTGTACCAGCATTAGCAATATATAATACAACATATTCATTCATTACATTACAGTTAAAATTATTACAAAACTGGAGAATTTTTCACTTTTCTCAATATCAATTTAGCTGAACCTTTGAATACCACTTTTTGCTCCTTCTCACCAACACACTTGTAATGACATGTAATAATTTTTCTTACTTCAGTTATTTCCACTGTAACTAAAACAGTATCCCCGACATAACATGGATTAGGGAAAGACAATTCTTGAGAAATAACAATAGTTCCAGGTCCTGGTAACTTCGTGCCAATTACACCAGATACAAGTCCATTCAGAAAGGCTCCATGCACAATATCAGAATGAACAGGATTGAAATCCTGAGTCAGTTTACTAAATTCTTCAACATCTTTTAGAGTAATTTTTCTAGATACACAAACTTGACTCCCAGGCATTACATTGCTTAATGAGCCAGTGCCAGTAGTAGAAATGGTACTTCTAATGGTTTTACTGATTTCATTTTTGAGTATCAATTTATAGAGTGCTGTAAACATGGTTAAGAGAGTTTCTTTTTTGCTGCCTTCAACTGTTCTTCAGTGCAGTAATCATCCAAGAAAACTGTAGCCAAGTTTCTGACTCGTGTACTGGAACTAGTTAAAAATTGAAGCATACAATCCACAATCTCAGGAGCAGTTATTACTGAAAAGAAAAAAAGAAAAAGTCTCTTTGTAGATAGTCTTTATCTTTGTACATGAATAACACTTGCCCTTCCTTGCATTGCCAAAAACCTTTGATGTGTTAATGTGACGTTAAATCACTAGAAAAAAAATAAAAATAAAAATAAAAACATCCATATACCAAGAAAACTTGTTTATCTGGCCCTCATTAATCCCAATTTCCTGATTATCTGGACTGATTTTTCTTTCAACACAAAGTTATGCATGTACTTCGAATAATACAGGGTGTTTAAGTAAAGGTGTTCGATATTGCAACAAGGGTTGGGATTGGTCAAAACGAGAAGAAATTTTCCTACAAACATAAGTCCGGACACAAATACCTGTTGAGATATGCGCCATTGTACCCGCATGGAGAAGCAATGTGTTTGGTGGTGCAGGTGTCTTCCCGTTGAAGGTGTGAAACTGTTGCATTGCTACATTGTCACTGCAAATAATGTAGAGGTCACCAGACCCATGTTTCAATCTGCCATTACCGTGAGAGGTCAGTCGGGGCCCATCCCTTGCAAAAGCTGTACTGCTCCCTTCTTTCTGTGTTTTCAGTTCACGTAAGTGAACTGGCATCAAAGCAGAAGAAAGTAATAGTTTCTATGAAAAAAATGTTGTAAGCACTAGACAGAATAGATAAAGGAAAACTATTGAAAAATATAGCTGCAGAATAAGAGATTGGGACTTCAACTATGTCTGACTGGAAGAAGATTGAAAAGATATGACTTTTTCTTCAAAATGATGACCAAAACAGTTTACAGAACCATGGTACGATTTTATTAAAAAGAAGGAAGATATGAATTCCAAGATTATGTATTATTTGTTTGATTCATGAATAAAGAGAGCATGGTGTTTTAATATCCAGCCCAATCTTGTAGAAAAAAGCACTAACCTTGAACAATAAGCTATCTGCTGGAAATCGTAACTTCACAGCCAGTCAGGGTTGGTTTTATATCTTGTTTTCCTCAAAGAAAGGTTTGTGTTGTTTATGTAGCTTATATTCATTTATCAGTTTATTTCCACATTATTCAGATTTTCATTAAACCAGATAAATCTCCAGGCCCATCTAGCCCATGTAACTGAAGCTCTTGTGTTACAAATAAATTCATATGGAGAGATAGCAATATGGAAAGGAAGATGTCAGGCATACTGACAGGAGATTGAATATAAAACTGAAGGGAAATGTTTATAAATCTTTGGTAAGGTCTGCAATGTTGTACAGAGCAAAGACGTTGGGGGTCAAAAAAGTACACAAAAAGTAAATGGATGAGGCAGAGATGAAAATGTTGAGGTGGATGAGTGGAGTCAAAAGAGTGGACAGTCATGTAGCTGTCAAGTTGCATTCAGGAGTTAGTGGGTTCGAACTCCACTGTCTGCAGCCCTGAAGAGGGTTTTCCCATTTTTGCACCAAGCAAATGCTGGGGTTGTACCTTAATCAAGGCAATGGATGCTTCCTTTCTACTCCCAACCCTTTCCTATTCCATCATTGCCATAAGACCTATCTGTGTCGGTGTGACATAGAGCAAATTGTAAAAAAAGGAAAAAAAAGAGTGGACAAAAGACTAAATGAAAAAATCCAAGGAAGTGTTAAGGTGGAACGAATTTCCAAGAGAGATGGCTGCAATGGCTATAAGAAGGGATGATGATTACGTTATAGAAGAATTGAGGAAGTGAGCATGGAAGGGACTCAATGGAGAAAGACGATGTGGGATACCAGGAAATACGGAAACTGCTCTACAAGAATACCAACCCTACCTTAGTGGATTAACTCTTGTAGGTCCAACAGTAAGGCTAATTTGCCATTCCTGCTCATTGCATGGAGTCCAACACTGAGTACAACTCGACACTAACTTTGCTTCATTCGCACTCGTTTTATATATATCCACCTGCCATTTACTGGCTAATATATGAACTCCATAGAACTTCAGGAGGAAGTGCCTGTTGTCAAAGGAATGCACTGAAACTATTCCATGGAAATATTTGTAAAAATGACAAATATACGTTGCCAGCATGATCATAATAGCTGAATTTCTTTCTGTAGTTACTACTCCCTAATCAACAGTCTGTTCATAGTTGAGTTTGGTGGCGAGACCTAGTGTTTACAGTGCACTATGTCTTCTGCTATGGGCTAGAACAATTTTTTTACTTTAATTGATATGTCAGTCTTATCCTTGGCTTTGGCAATATGAAAGTGACTGAGGTATGAGCGATGCTAGTAAAGCCATTTCTTATGCAGCCCTTTTCCTACTATGAATGGTGTGAAAATGTTGCTCATAGGGTCAGTTGGTGCATGCATTTCAGTGGGCTTGGCAGACATAATGTAAAAGCAATTTCTAACTCTGTGAGGAAAGCAACGGGAAATTACCTCATTCCTCATTTCCCCAGTATGCCTCTTCAGTGATGCCTAAGCCATCTATGACAGCTAATGGTGTTGTTGAGGATCCAATCAGCCTTTGGGCTGAGGATTGAACATACATACAGTTGAGTTATATTTGTGATTTTCAACAATTTTATTTGGTAATGATAGATGAGAACGATACATGGAGGCTAATAGATGAACAGAGTAGTATTGATGATGATTATTAATGTGAATTAGATGACAAATTTTGTAATTTGTTGAGTGAAAGTGATGGTGTAAATAATGACAGTGCACCGAGTGAAGCAAGTTTTGATATGAAATGTAAATGTAAGAAATGAAGAATTGATCCCAGCACGTAATATAGAGATTTTTCAGATTCTGATTCAGAAGATGAACTGTGACAACAATAAATATGGCAAGTATCTACACAGACACAGAAGAAGAGCAGCAAAGTTCTAAGTGATGGGACGAATTACAGGGAAGAATATTCTTGATTTAGTGCTAATAAAACCAAGTGAGTTCTACAGAGAAACTCAATGATCACAAAGCTGTTTTTGTTGTAGTTAAAAATAAAAATAAAGAAGGGGGCAGCATTCCACTTCAGATGAAGAACACGACTGGATGGAAAGCTGCACATCATCATTCCACACCCAAAAGGAAATTACAAAAACTGTTTCGTGTGCTCCAAGCAAAATATTCCAAGAAGAAGAGGAGAGACAATCTACATTTGTGAAACGTGTGAATGTAAACACGGACTTCATGTGAAGAACTGTTTCAAACGGTACCACATTATGAAAATTTCAAGTCCACTGTCACCGTAAGACCTATCTGTGTTGGCGTTACATTAAAAAAAAGTGAAGTTGTAAACTGGTTGGACAAATTTCTCAGATATTTTGTTTTAATATCATACAGATTTCACTCTTGATTATTAGAGAAACTTTTCTCAAAATTCACTTGCAACAGATTAATGCTACCACTTAAAATCAGAACTGGATAAAATCCAAAGAAAAGCAGCTCGATTTGTTCTGGGTGATTTCTGACAAAAGAGTAGCGTTACAAAAATGTTGCAAAGTTTGGGCTGGGAAGACTTGGGAGAAAGGAGACGAGCTGCTCGATTAAGTGGTATGTTCTGAGCTGTCAATGGACAGATGGCGTGGGAGGACATCAGTAGACGAATAAGTTTGAGTGGTGTCTTTAAAAGTAGGAAAGATCACAATATGAAGATAAAGTTGGAATTCAAGAGGACAAATTGGGGCAAATACTCGTTTATAGGAAGGGGAGTTAGGGATTGGAATAACTTACCAAGGGAAATGTTCAATAATTTTCCAATTTCTTTGTGATCATTTAAGAAAAGGCTAGGAAAGCAACAGATAGGGAATCTGCCAACTGGGAAAGATCACTGCTGATGGAGACTGTTAAATACCCTGTGATCTTACCTATTGGTGCCAGTCACTTATCTTTTCCTTAAACTGCCCCCATGTAAATATGTTAAGTTAATCTTTGTAAGACATACCCTAACATTTTGACACTGTTATCCTTCGCAACTGGTAATTTACAGCCAACGGCTGATATGATAGTATCCATATTAGCAATGAACTTTGTTTTTTGACTATCCTACTGTAATATGTCAATTTTATTTCTTAGTAATTAAAATTTAATTGCAAATCAGGTATCTGATTTATGTCTTGAGGTAGTACTGTGACTGATAACGTCAATGAAAGGTAAAACATGTCTCATATGGAAATAAAGATAAATTCTTAATTGTTTAAAATATGTATTGAATAGGTGATGTTATAAACCAATTAGCATCCTACATATACCACTCAGTCGAGCAGCTCGTCCTCTTTCTCTTAGTTCTTCCCAGCCCAAACTTTGCAACGTTTTTGTAATGCTACTCTTTTGTCGAAAATCACCCAGAACAAATCTAGCTGCTTTTCTTTGGATTTTTTCCAGTTCTTGAATCAGGTAATCCTGGTGAGGATCCCATACCACTGGAACCATACTCTAGTTGGGGTCTTACCAGAGATTTATATGCCCTCTCCTTTACATCCTTACCACAACCCCTAAACACCCTCATAAGCATGTGCAGAGATCTGTACCCTTTATTTACAATCCCATTGATGTGATTACCCCAATGAAGATCTTTCCTTATATTAACACCTAGATACTTACAATGATCCCCAAAAGGAGAGGTGACAAATACTAGTGAAGTACTGATATTTACTGATATTTACCTATAACAAAGATATTTACAAAAAGATACAAAACCTGAAAACTAGAAAAGCAACTGGAATTGATAAGATATACTAAACACAATGGGTCTGTTTGCATGAAGGAACCATACCAAATGAATGAGGAGATGCTATAATAGTCCCAATGTACAATGGAGAGGGATAATTCCAGGTCAACCAGCTTAACATGTGTTGGATATAAGCTCCAGGAAAGCATTCTTTCCAATTATATTGAACTTGTTTGTAATATTACTAACTACTTGGATAGAATTTGTTAAGAAGGTAGCCACATTTTCCAGTGTTGACTTAATATAACTTTAAAGCTTTTCAGTCTGTCGAAAACACTAATTATAACATACCAGTAAAAAAAAAAACTATTAACAAAAGAATGACATGTTTCGTTCTACAAAAAACATCCTTAGATTCTATCAAATCACTTCAAATCATGCGTATACAGAAGGTCGTTTGGTATCTCCGGGGATGATGTTCGAAGCCATGTCTCTGCTAACGATCATGCTTAATTGGAAAGCCAGCATTTCCAGCTATAGCCCGACAACGTAATTTCCATTGCAGCAGATTTTTCGCAGAGCTAGCATGTCTATCTTATTCCACTCCTCCTGACAGGCTTTCCAGAGGCCAATGATAGTGTATGGACATCTATTTCCTAAGGCCCTTTTTAGGAGTCCAAATTCATAGAAGTCCACGGGTGACCCATCGGGCGCCTTCACTGCAGTGTCAGTAAAAGGAACTGCATGGATTCCAGTTTCCATCTCCATTCTTTATAAAAACAGATGAGTCAAATGAGAGGTGTGGCTGGATGCTTTATCTTGATGTATCCATACCTGATTTTGTGCCCTCCCATACAGTACTGGGATATCTGTGTTGTAAATGGGTGTTAAAACCTCTTGCTGATAGTAGGTAGAGTTCACCTTCACATTGTTAGTGACAAGGTTAACTTGCTACTGTAGCAGAATCCAGCGATGATCATGAAACTCCTTGGTAAACTTTCCTGGCATTCTTTAAACAATGTTTGATCATTTTTTTTTTTTTTTCATCTCTAGGGTGGCAGTAAATCGAGCGGGGTTTGTTACAATCACTAAGGTACACAAACGCTTTGTCTAATGTCATCACATTTTTCTATCTGTCCCCTGCCAGATAGTCCTCATACAGCTTTCTTGCATTAGTGCGATGTTCCGAAATGTGACGAGGCAACAGCTTGTGAACTCAGCGTTTAAGCTGCTTTTCTAATTTCTAAATGTTGAAACATACATCCCCAACTTAGGTGTGATTGACCTTTGGGGGCAGTATAACCACCTGAGACCAGGGCCTTAACTTTCCTCACCACTTCTAGTGTACGGCTGGTGGCTGGTCATGGATTTGACTGTTTTTCCTGCTCTGGAATTAAGCCCAGTCGGCATTTGTCTTTTTCATTCAATACAGCACTGATCCCGTTCTTTGATATCAAGAAATCACGCTTCTTGCAGATTCCTTGGATTGCAGAATAGCTATATTTAGCATCAGAAAGGGCTGTTATGTAGTCCTCCCAGCAAGGCTCAATCCGCTTCGGCATCGTTGCAGGTAATGTCATGAAACTCTACACACATGATCTCAGTACTGACATGAATCATCAAACCTTGTTTTGATGTGCTCAAATTGTTAACAGCGCCATCAGAGATCCTAAACCACCTTCTGTATATGTACAATATTCTTTACATTGCATAAACTTGTCAATGATTGAGAGATGGTGGTATTATGAACAAGTAATAACAAATAATGACTGTAGTAGTCTTCAACTGTCAGCTTGATTTTTATCACTTGCAATTACAATGTAAAACCGCTTGGATAAAGGGTACACATATTTTTGGCTGCAGCCTTCGTCAGTGGAGGATGGAATGATGGTCATTGTTGGCAGGTAGATGCTGTGTGAGATGTGGGAAGTGGGGGGACAAAGAGACAAGAGAATGGAAACAAGGAGCGTATATGTATTTCGTTCCTGCTAGCTTTCTTACATGAGCATTTATAGAAATGTTCCTATACTTATCTAAGCTGCTAATCAGTCATCTGGTACCTTCCAATACTGCATCTGGACTGCTATTTTTTAATTTATTTTTTCCAAGTGGGGTGCCAGAAGTTGCTTAGGTTTAAGTGGATGCATAAGATTTGTTTGTTGATTTCCTGTTTCTTTATATGAGTGAATTTAATTTTGTTTGGAGAAATGAGGATAAGACAGTCTCAATAATGTTTAGGAAAAGTGTAAAAGCATCAGAGTTTTATATACATGGAACACCTCACAAGAATGTATCGAGCTTCAAGTAATTGGGCGTCACATTACAAACTAGGGGTAATGTCTTCTTTACCTATATCAATGACAGGATTAACACAGCAATCAGAGACATCAACGACATAAAGAATCTGAGTAAGCAGTCTATCAAAATAGCCTTGCTCATGTATTGCCTGGAAATCGTATGGCCACTTCTGAAAATGAAGCAGTTAGAGCAACTAGAAAAAATGGAAACAATTTTTCTGAAAAAAGCGCTATGTGTCTCAAAAGGCTTGTGATGAGTGAACATGTGAGCCTTTCTACGTAGAGAGCCTTCATTATCACCTGCCACTACCAACTATGCCAACTTATCTGTAGTTTATATAGAAATTAAGGGCAAAGAAGAGAGACATATGGAGTGAATTTTATTTTGACGGATGTAATGATCTACAAAGACTGACAAGGAAGAGGATAGGAGTTCAGACACTTGGTTACATGCTTTGGCATACATGGCTATCATTTTAAGTTGTGTAAAACCAAGAAGTTCCATCAAACCGGTCACGGACTGCATTTGTGAATGTTGTGGCAAGATCTGTGAGAGATACCATGCTATGATTTGTACTTGTCGTCATGAATCTCTAACAGCCTTTTCCAAAGATAAATAATGTGATTTTATTATAAATCTAAATTACTTTTTGGCCATTGGCTGCAATAAAATTTATTATTATTAAATGCTATTGATTTGTCAATGTTCATGATTTAGATTGTTTGTGATTTGAGTGTTCTGACTTTGTAATTTGCCTAACTGGCTGAATAAACATTTAAGAAAGAAGCCATATTTACCATTTTTGATTTAGTTAATGTCATTTTAAAGCTTTTCAGTCAGTCGAAAACTCTAATTATAACACATATAGCTCTACTCTTTACATATATGTAAAGAAATACCAAAACCAAACCAAACCCCACAGCACTTAATGCCCTTGAAAGGGCCTTGGCCTGCCCAGCTGCTCAGCCTGAAGGTTTGCAGATTACGAGGGGTCGTGTGGTCAGCACGACGCATCCTCTCGGCCGTTATTCTGGGCTTTCGAGACCAGGGCTGCCATCTGACCATCAGATAGCTCCTCAATTCTAATCACGTAGGCTGAGTGGACCTCGAACCAGCCCTCAGGTTGAGAGAAAAATCCCCGACCTGGCCAGGAATTGAACCCGGGGCCTCCGGGCGAGAGGCAGGCATGCTACCCCTACACCACAGGGCCGGATGTAAAGAAATACACACTATTAAACAAAGAATGTCATATTTCATTCTACAAGGCGACACTGTTTGAGCGACTGCAAAAAGATCTAGACAATGTTGTGAGATGGACAGCAGATGGTATCTGATGGTAAATGGAGTAAAAAGTCAGGTTTGTAAGTTTCACTAAGGGGATAAGTCCCCTTAGCTTTAATGACTATGTTGATGGAGTGAAAATACCTCACAGTGATCACTGTAAGTACCTAGGTATTAATATAGGGAAAGATTTTCACTGGGGTAATCACATTAACAGGACTGTAAAAAAAGGGTACAGATCTCTTTATATGGTTATGTCTCTTTTTGTGGTTATGAAGGTATTTAGGGGTTGTAGGAAGGATGTAAAAGAGAGGGTGTATAAGTAACTGGTAAGACCTCGATTAGAGTATGGTTCCAACGTATGGGACCCCTCACCAGGATTACTCGATTTGAGAATTGGAAGGGATCCAAAACAGAGCAGCATGATTTGTTCAGGTTGATTTCCAATAAAAGAATATTGTTACAAAATGTTGTTGCGTACTTTGGGCTGGGAAGGCTTGGTAGCAACAAGCCGAGCAGCTCAACTAAGTGGTTTTTGCAAGTTATAAATTTCATTGTTGTTCCATATTGACTGTGAATATTCAGAATATATAGAGAATCGAGGATTTCCACCCAATAAATACAAATTTTAATCACTCTTAGCAATTAATTATATATTTTTTTAATATGCAGTTTATGTTTTATCTCCTAGGAGACATCTTCAGCTGCTTCAGAAGTTTTAACTGTCAATGATCTAGTATGGTTACAACTTCTTAAGTCCTAGAATCAAATTAATGAGCATGTACTGAGTACATTTTAAAAGATGCTTAGAACAAAATTAGAGTCTTAAAATTAGTAAAAAACATAGTCTGTTTTTTCAAGCTACAATAATCACACTTTAAAATCTTCTCTTTAAAGTAAAATTTGTGCTTCTTATGATTAATACAAATACATTATTCATAAGTTTCCTCAACTAATCCTGACTGAAGCAGGGAGAATTCCTCAAGGTTACGAACATTCAGTTGTAATTAAAGTAAATCCTTATTATTTGATATGTTTTTAAACAATTTGATATCATCAGCATATAGAAATTGAGAATGATTTACCAATGTTCGCAAATTGTTAGTGAAGAACAAAAAGAACAAAGGGCCTAAGAATTGACCCTTGAGGGATGTCTGATCAAATATGTTACTGGAAGGATTTTGTCTTGTTTATGACTGATAAAGTGCTGAAAATATTTGATAGGTTATAATGATAATTCTGTATACTGTAGATCTATCATAAAATTTCACATAGCTCTTCATTAAATTGAGTCAACCTTATCCAAATACTCATTCATTTACCATCCATTAGATCAGAATAAGGGTCTGACATTGAAGAACTGTTGTTCTTTGGTGAATCAGAGAGTACCTAATGTTTACTAGGCCTATAAGTTTTCATAGAATAAGTAGGACTTCTTTCCAATTTGGGAGATGTGAGATGCTATTTTTGTATTTCTAATACTGTACTAACTAATTCAAGGTAATGGAGTATAATGAATTATACTTACCAGGTTTAGATTCTGGTGTAACCAGGAACATAAGTGTTGTAATTGCTGATACCACCACCTCCTCCTCCGGTGATGCGAGATAAGAACTTATAATGTGTACTCCATTACAATGTATAATATACTCCTTGTTTTCTGTATCTAAAAAAAGAAGAATCATTAACAATTTAATTTCTAGATTCTACAAGATTTGAAAGATCATAATTTATAGCAGACAGTCTTTGCCAAGTTTGGAGCTGTACTCAGGATTCATTAAAATATGTAGCTGTTTGAGACAGAAAATACTTAAAACCAGAAGTATACTGAAAAATCAAGCTACTATGAACTTGGTACCAAAACATGTATTATAACAGAGCTCAATATACAGCATGTTTGTGGAATGATCATTTCTTCTTGGCATGAGGATTGCATATAGTCATTTTTCCCGTGCAAGTTTGGCTTGGTTTACATTGCTGATGTACAGTAGGGATGGGACAAATGGTTACTTTCCAATATCATGTTCCTGTGTTTCCATTACAGTATAGTATTAGGTTGGAGTATTAGGATCATAAAAGTAACATAATACAAGTTGCAGGTCAACTTTTGGGAGGAATATCCTCTCTATACCTGCTACCTCTTACAGCCCCTAACCGCACCTTAGTAAGTACTTATAAATAGCAATATTATATCTTCATCTCACTTTCTTCTCTCCCACTCTCACCTTGCGCCAGCTCGTTACTCACATTCTTGACTATTCCTAGAAAATGTTTGTACCCATGTACACTCCAAAAACTAATACTTCGAAACCTTCATTTGTAAAAATTGCTGCAACTGCTAGGTATATCTGTGTATTCCTAGATGTACAAGGATCTGTATTTAAAACGGACACTCGGACCCAACAATATAAAATATGTTGAACGAGTGTCACATACACATCAGATTCTGCCGAAAACAGTCCTATCAACCAAGACGTAAGCAGAGTTATTATTTTTTACCTTCTTACAACGCATTTCTAAGAAACTGTTTCCCTGTAATTGAGTTTTTGTCCACATCAACTGTATCAGGTCTTTAATCCTCTGTCGACAATACAGTGTGAAACACTAGATGCAAAGTGGGAAGACCACACGTAACAGTTTCGAGGAACTACACTTCTGTAAGTCTGACTCGTTGGCTGAATGGTCAGCGTACTGGCCTTCGGTTCAGAGGGTCACGGGTTCGATTCATAACCGGGTCAGGGATTTGAACCTTCATTGGTTAATTTCAGTGGCCCGGGGCTGGGTGTTTGTGCTGTCCACAACATCCCTGCAACTCACACACCACACATAACACTATCCTCCACCACAGTAACACGCAGTTACCTACACATGGCAGATGTCGCCCACCCTCATCGGAGGGTCTGCCTTACAAAGGCTGCACTCAGCTAGAAATAGCCACACAAAATTAAAAATTAAAACCACCTGTAAGCCTAATACAAAGCACTTCGAATAACTAAAGAATATCTGTAACAGGCCAACAAGTAACAGAGTAGAAATATTAGTACTGCCTCTAAACTGTTACAAAATTATCGCTCACGCCTGCACAGGAGTGCAACCTTAAAGCGAGATGCTATGCTTCCTAATATCTGTTCATCAATCAGAAACTCCTACCCTTCTCTTGGTTTCGCTCAGACAGTTACTTCTGTATTAGGGTCTCTGGTGGAACATAATATTTCTGGAACAGCTTACACTGATGGAATGGGATACAGTATCATGTTACGATACGTAACTCCCATCTCTCATATATAGGTAGCCAGCAGGGCAATACTGACCCTAAAAACTAGCAGTGGTAGATAAGTTTGCATACCTTCATTAAATTTAAGGGGCCGGTGGACCACTCTCTATATGTAAATAATTTCAAATACAGTATTATTTGAATATTCATGTAGAATAAACTCTCATCAGTCCTTTGAACACCAGAAGTAATGAAAACGAGTATATGTTCTATAAAGTTTTAAATTTTTAAAGCATACTTAATCTGTATACTATCCTTCTTCCCTCCACTGACAAAGGCTGCAGCTGAAAATTTTGGACCCATCTTTCTTTTATGTGTACTCTATCCACGCAATCTTATGTGGTACGTCACTGCTCTCCATATTAGTGATGGGATATTCGATTCATTTTACTGAATCGATTTATTTGATTCCGTTCATGTTACTGAATCAATAGCGATCTGATTCACGGCACATTAGAGTCACCGCTCCTACTGCATCTGTGTAGTATGTACTGGTAACACAGCAGCAACAGCATTCAGTGCTCACTGCTGCCATCTGGTCTTCATACTATGAACTCCTTTCTTAGAAAGAAATGCTAGTCACTCTACTACATCGAAGGTTTCCGGCGACACAGGATGGGAAAGGTCTGGGATTAGGAAGGTAGCAGCCATGGCCTTAATTAAGGTACAGTCCCAGCATTTCCTGGTGTGAAAATAGGGAAACTATTGGAAACCATCTTAACGGCTGCCGACGGTGGGATTCAAACCCACCATCCCCCGAATTCAAGCGCATAGCTATGTGATACTAACTGCACGTCCAACTTGGTCATTTTTTAAAATATGTATTTTTCTATCAGCAGAGGATTTTTTCAAATTGTCATATTTTGTATAGGCTGCCCGAGATGTACAGTAGCCCACTGGTTTTCTGATTCAACACACTGTTGGTTAAGTTACTGCGTCAGTTCGGCTCACTTACTGTCCACATATGAATGAAGTCTTGTGCAACGATGTGACATACGAACTGAGAGAATACAGTACTGACCCGTTCTTCCCAATATAAAACAGGTACTTTTGAGTGGTCATGAGCATGACTCATAGTCACAGGTCAGGCTAGAGTCGAGTTTAATTAATTGTCAAATGTCAACTAAGTTATAATACTAAGATTCTTTAAACTAATAAATATTATAACCTAAAAGCCTGCCTACTTACTAGCTACTTTAGAATCATGTTTGTCTACCTTTTTAACACTGCAAATAAATCTACCTATTATTTAAACCTCCCTGCAAGAAGAGGACAGTGAATGCAAGTGGGTATTATTTTCAAATGAGCTGAGCTCGACAGTCCATTACAGCATATGATTCTTTCAGTGTACTATGGCTCTGTATGTATTGTTTCAGAGGAAGTTTGGCTCCCCGCCAATGTCCAGTGTACCGATAATGAACCGTGTGTGTGTCTCATCGGTCCGTAACCGCGTACGATTCTTTCGGTGTCCTATGGCTCACTGTATGTCTCTCTGCAGCGGAAGCTTGGCTCTCCGCCAGTGTCCAGTGTGCCGATAAGGAGCTGTGTGTAACTTGTGTTTCACTGAGCCGTGATTGCGCACGATTCTATTGGTGTGCCATGATTCACTGTCTCGCTGCAGTGGAAGCTCGGTTCCCCACCAACGTCCAGTGTCCCGCTAGTGAGCCGTGAGTGCGCCACTCAGCACTGTCCGCTGGGAGTAAGTTGAATCGTGTGCCGTGAGCTCGCTGTTCCTGTGAATTGATTCATTCAGACACTTGAATGAATTGATACACTGCTTCAAATCATGCATTCAGTAACCAACACTACTCCATACATATAATCTGTATATGAAAATAACTGGCAAAATATGTTCACCTTGCATTCAAATTGAAATTTATAAGTAATAACCAAACAAGTGGCTACATGTTTGAGTCACGTAACTGTTAGCTTGCATTTTGGAGACAGTAGATTCAAACCCCACTGTTGGTAGCCCTGAAGATGGTTTTCCATGGTTTCCCATTTTCTCACCAAGTAAAACTCTTTTATGCAGACGACCTAGCCATTGCCATTCAACATCCAGATTTCAGCCATGCCGAGGCCATCCTGACGTCTGACCAGAATACACTTAGCTCTTACTTCCGAAACTGGTGACTACAACCCAGCATGAATAAGACAGAATCTGCTTGTTTCCATCTCCACAACAAGTTGGCTAATACAAAACTCCAAGTATGCTTCAATGGCTCAGTGCTAAAGCACAATCCTAACCCAAAGTACCTCGGGGTAACGCTTGACCAAACCCTATCTTACAGAAAGCATTTTGAAAAACTCGGATCTAAGTTGAGATCACGCAATAATATTCTACTTCAATTGTGTGGAACTTTATGGGGTGCTTCAGTGGATACATTACGACGTACTGTGCTTGGCCTCGTGTATTCTGCAGCTGAATACTGCTCTTCAGTATGACTTAACAGTTGCCATGTGAAGAAAGTCGATATACAACTTAACACCACCATGCGTATCATCTCTGGTACTCTGAAGCCTACTGCAATGCTTTGGCTGCTAGTCCTGTCCCACATTGCTCCACCAAGCCTGCGATGTTCAAGAGCCCTTGTTCAAAAATACGATAAGATCATGTCCAATCCAACTCTACCCATCCACAGTGATGTTGCAGATCTCTGGAGACAAAGGCTGAAATCCCGTAAGCCACCAATGAAAACAGCTAAGAATCTAATGGATGCTGATTTCAATTTAAAAGAAGAATGGAAAGAGCAATGGTTTCGTATAGCTCTGAAGTGGCCAAGCCTCTTTAATCCAAATCACGCCCCAGCTGGTTTCAGTTTGCCAAGAAGAACGTGGTCATCACTAAATAGGTTTCGCACTAATTGTGGAAGATCTGCATTCCCCCTTCACCAGTGGGGCTTCAGGGACTCTCCAGCGTGTGACTGTGGTGCAATGGTCCAGACCATGCATCATATAATGGACGAATGCCCTATGCGCGCTTATGGTGGAGACCGGAAAGACTTTGCTGTCTCAGTATCCCTAGTGCAGTGGATAAATAATTTAGATATCCATGTATAGTTGTTCCCTACTCAGTACCATGTATTCTTTGCAGGTTTTTTCTTTTGTATAATATTGTATATACTTGTCCATTATGTAAATTCCATATGCTTAATAATAATAATAATAATAATAATAATAATAATAATAATACCAAGTAAATGCTGGGGTTGTAACTTGATAATGCAGTTGTGTTGATTTAACGTAAAACAAATTGTGCAAAAAGAAAGTGAAATGTCTTCTGTCTCATCACTGATTATATTTGTAACCAACTACCTAAAAGTCGACAAACTTGACCACATCGGCCCTGAATTGGTCCGTATTTACTCGTAATAATAGTAATGTACAACGGGTGATTGTTTAGTCTGCCCTGTCAATATATTATTAATATTTGAATTATTTATACGTACATGCTTTGGAAGCCTTAATTCCCTTCATCAGAATATTTACATCAAATTCAACCTTATCCAAATCTCAAGATACAACATCATATCATATTAACATTAAGCATTGTCCTGTATAATATCAACTCTAGACCAACATATGTACACTTTGCTGTTTTTTATAATAATGTCTGTTGTAACCCAACATGTAAGACAAAAACACTCTTGAACAGTTCATTCATTCCTCCTATCCTTTACACTCTTACAATGTGTATCATCACCCTAGATGGATCCATTAGCTCAGTCAGACACTGATAAAATGTTACTTGTCACTGCTTATATTGTTGCTGCCACTAGGAATCTACCATCTTATCGTCTAATTTTGACATCTTGTTTAAGTTAAGACCCTTTATAGGATGCACTGATTTATTACAAAGTGTATACATATTAAAATTTAGCCATGTATGTGCCGTCAGGGCAGATGATGTTATGCTCAACTGTTGCAGGACCAGACTCTTTAAAACAGAGCAGAACAAACCTCCCGTTATGTTTCTGCAAATTCTCCTCTAGTACTATAAAATATAAAAAGCTATGTTACATATTTCAAATGTATTTTAAAATACTTTTATAATTATAAATTATTATGACACATAAATTGTTGAAGCAGAGGAAGCCTATCCACTCACCGGCCAGCCACTAGCAGAATGTATACAACCCATGTAACCTGACCATTTAAGAGGAGGGGAAGAGGAGGCTGGGGAGTGGGCCGATGCCTTCTCAAAATTTGTGTGGTTATTTCCTGTTCGCCTGATCGACTCAAACACTGCCATTTGAATTTCATCTCAACATATATTTGGGGTGTATGGACCACCTAAAATTTTGGTTTCTGCCAACGCCTCCCCCTTTAGCAACCACCAATTCCATAATGTTTGCTTTGAATGGGGGGGGGGGGGTCAATCATGTGTTTCCGAGTCCTCATCATCCTCAGGGGTCTCATGTGAAAAGATTCCACCAAAATATAAAGTCCTGTCTATGCGCTTTCCACAGTGATAATCAAAAATGTTGGGATACTAATTTACCCTTTTTGATTTTAGCCTTCAATAATGCAGTGCATGAGTCGCACCAGCACACGCCTGCAAGTCTGGTTTTAGGGAAAGACGCAGCCAATCCTCTACAATTAAAGTGGGATATTGGGTACCTGTCCCACCTTTCCAGAAAAGTGGACGTGGAAACCAGGTGGAAAGGAGCGCTGGAAAACATGAAGAAAGCCTGTGATCAAGTTGCTGCCAAGTTCAATCGTGGCATTGAAAGTTGGAGACCTCGTAGTCACGAGGGTATTTCCCATCAGCTCTGCAGCTAATCAAACGGCCACAAAATTGTGTACTCGATGGTCTAAACCCAAGCGAATTGTTCGATTTCTTGGACCAGTTACTGCTCTACTCGAAGAAGTTGGTACCAAGCAAGTGTCTAAAAGTCACGTATGTGAGCCTTAGTACCCACTTCTTAAATTGCTTGAACAAACTTAATATGATTATGGTAAATAAATAAAAATTTAAAAAAAGAGAAAAAAGAAATGCTGTGCTTGCACTTAATAAATTTTCTCCTTTTGCAGGGAATGGTATGAAATGTGTACTGAACTGTGGAGACCTTGCAATGTGAGCTAAGTGTACAACTGTAATGGAAAAGAGAGCAGGGCACTGAGGCACAAGCTCACATTATCTCATGAAAATCGTGTAGAAATGACTGGACTTCCTGCGGTCATGACCATCAGTTGCGAATGTTCGATAGTCTTGTCTATTATGAAGACTGATATGATTAGCCCTTAATTCGTTTAGTGCACGGACCTCCCTTCTGTGGAGCTGTTTAATTTTGTCTTTCTGTGACTACTGAACACAATTTCATGTAACTTTGTATTTTGGTAGATTTTATGGTATGATATTTGAATTTTTTAGACTATCTTAGGCGCGCGCCTTTAGAAATAAGTTTCATACCACTCACTGAAATGTGTCTGCTTGTTTGATCACCATGATTCGACACATTTCAATGAGGGTGCAGTCGGATAATGTGCCATTTTTCATTGCACCTTATTCATTATTTGTGTTCTGATTCGTACTCGAACCTATCTATCTTAAGCTTAATTCAATCACTGTACGAAGCTCAATATTTCCGCATCTTGTCGTTAGACGGCAGTGCTACGCCATCTTGAATTTCCAGGCCATGCTTCCTGTTGAAATTGGGTAATGATGGTTACTCGTTTTTTTAATGGGATCGTGAGGAAAAAACAAGATGGACTCCACACTAAACGAGACCACTTTTCTGACCTATCAGAAGGTTTTTAGCAAATATAAACCATGATTATCCCTATATGACCATTTTATTGTTCTTTTATATTTCTCAGGTACGTGCATTTTTACTTTACCCTTTGGTGTATACTGTTTTGTCCTTGAGCGAACTGTTGTGTGTAAGTAGATGTGTCAGGCATGTTATATGCCTATCTGATGTACGGTCCCAGTGCTTCGTATTTATGTGCCTCGATTTCACGAGTGTCTGTCATTTGTGTCAGAACTGGTAATATTGGATCTGCACGAATTATGACCTTGTACACCCAGTGTACACCCTTGTGTTCGATGCTTCTCGTTCCTACGGGATACTGGCATCTTTTATATCGAGGCAGTCTGATTTGGTGACACTGCTTGGAAGGGAAACCGTTGTAAGTGAAATTACCCTTTGATGGACCGATGGTCTCGCGCCACATATTTATTATTATGTTCGGGTGGTTGGTTGTACATGCGTGAGGATTATGTGTATGGATTGGATGAAGCAGAAGCCACACTATATTATGTATATTTTGCCCTTATTAATTCGTGTGATGTATCTGTATTGCCCTTTCATTTATGCTCGTACCTGAGCAGGCCTGTATTTGATATATTTTTGATTCCTATGGCTGTCATTTTATTTCTCATTTCCCGTTTCCTTTTTCTTTTCTTTTGCGATACTTGACTTATGGTGTGCGCAATCTCATGGCTTCCAGCCGTGGAGGTTTATAACTAATTTGCTTGGCCCCCTCGTCCATTCTGACGCATTTTTAAAATTCTGTTCTGATGGGTCGACTAATGAAAATTATAATTAACTAAGAGAAAAAAATGTAAGTAAATGAAGATTGACTGTGTGGGCATTTTGGGATATATATATATATAAAAGAGAAGGAACAGAGTATTGTGCAATTGAATTTTTTGGTTTGAGCTCTATTACCATTTGTAATTCGATGGGAAGCTTGGCTGAGAAAAGGTTTAAACTTTAATTGTTAAACAGATTTACATGATAGAAATTTGACGTCCACCCATAATGAGTGGACAAACTTGTATCTTTCCTTGGTGATAAAAATGGATGATATCGCGTAACAACATCCTCACTCTTCAAGGTTGGCCCAGCGCTGTCAAACTTGGATGTTTATGCTCACTATGTATGCATTTCCTTTTAACATTTTCCTTTCAATGTCTTTCTTCACATGTTTCATTTATTAATTTCTCTCCTCAATTTACTTTTCAATAAACTTGAGATTTGTATGCTAATTTGCATTTAATTCATAGTAGAGTTAGTCCTTTGGTATTATGAACACGTTCAGTACCTGCTTCTGAGCAGACACTTGAATGCCTGGACCAGCTAAATAAAATTTACCATTACTCGTGAACTATAAATGTTAGAAACATGTTACTTTGTGCTTACCTCTAGTAAATATTGAGGGTGTGATATCTGGTGTCATCTGTACTTTCGGCATAATGATTACTGTCACTGAAGTGAAGAAATGAAAGAATATGAAGGAAGCGTATTCGGGACATTGTTTTAGAAAATATCGGGTCTTCGGTCTAGTACATTTTAATTCAGGCTTTTGGACTATACCTGTGATGAACCTCAACCCTACAAACGTTTTCAACCCAGAGAAATCAATCGGTTTCCAGGATGGCATAATCAAATTCTTTGTGAAAAGCCGGGATGCCACACTTATCACTTGACTCGCGTATAGATTGGTCTGTTCACACACATACTGATAAAGTTTGTCATTCATGTAAATACACACTTAACTCATAATACCCTGCTCATTTTCTATTTGAACGTTTATGCCTGAATTCCCTGTAAATGGTCGAACAGGTGGACAATATCTAGGATAATATATATCAGGCAATTCACATTCCTCTATAAGCCTATCGGATTTGGGAATTGGAACTTCCTCGTCACTCTCACTTTCACTATCTGAGTCTATTTCAGGAATAAGTTCATCACCAGAATCATCATTGTCAACAATATCTAATGGTTCTTCTTCCGTAAGAAATTTTGTTTTATAAGCCACTATACTACACTCGATAAGAACGACATGCACTGCATTGTACTCTCAAGTACCGGCTTGACGCGCGAGGAAGTGCTGAGATTTTCCTGCTAAAACAGCTGAGATAAACATAAGCCTACTTAACGTGAGGGTTATTTCAACAAGGTCAGCCAACTTTCTGCTACAACCAGTAACGCTGACTAATGTGTAAGAATGCATAGATGATGAAAATAAACAACATTGCTTCGCGCTGAACATTAAACGTCTTACACAGTCCATGGCCCGCAGCATAGGAGCAAGCTTAAATGTTTTACGCCATCCACGGTCCGCAATGAGTTAAGGGACTGATCTCCAGTTCAAGGCTTATATGATGTGACCTTTCCCTATCGTGATCGCCGGACCTCGTTTTATTTAGTGTACTCGGTTTCCTTGCGTTTCCCGTATTATTATTTCTCTCTTGACCTTTACCGGGATACTGGTGAGGGTATCGGCTCAAGCTAAAGTTTCAAGGTATGCTGTACGACCATTGGAACCCCATCTACCAAATTAACATTCACATACCAGACGTTACAAAATATGTTCCCCTAATTTTTTTGAGCTGGGTATATATTTAAAATGAACAAACTTAAATCACTGCATCTGACAATATCATCTGAACTTCTTCTGAAATCACTTAAAATAGTATAAAATTATTTTGATTTGTCAAACAAATAAAGATGGTTCATGTTTGTGGGTTACTGTAGTCACGTCCTAGTTCGTGAACCATGGGCAACGGCTGAGTGGCCTAGTAAGTGGTCCTGAGAGTCGGGATACCAGTTGCTATGGAATGGGAGTGGGCATCAGGGACATATTCTGAGTTGTGGCCCTCCTTGTGCTCAGGCGGCTAGGACTATACAATTCACCGGTGGTCCATAACCCGTTAGAGGAGAGATCCTCACTTGGACTATGTGCAAGTAGGGCAGCATCCTGCTTCATGAATTTACCGAGCTCAGAACACTTTAAGCAAGCCTCGGACCTATGGGAGTAATGGAGTCCCACACCCATTTGACAGGCGAGGGACTCCTTGGAAACAACTTGGCGAACAAAATGGAATTCGATGGGGAGCTATCAATATTAATGGGGCTTATGGAAGAAAGAAGGTAGAATTGGCTGAGTCAGCAAAAAGGATCCATCTGGATGTGCTAGGAGTAAGTGATATTCGGGTAAGGGGAGATAATGAGGAAGAGATAGGAGATTATAAAGTGTACTTGACGGGTGTTAGAAAGGGAAGGGCAGAGTCTGGGGTAGGGCTCTTTATCAGGAATACCATTGCACGGAACATAGTTTCTGTTAGGCACGTAAATGAGCGAATAATGTGGGTAGATTTGTCAGTGGGAGGAATTAGGACAAGAATTGTGTCCGTGTATTCACCATGTGAGGGTGCAGATGAGGATGAAGTTGACAAGTTTTATGAAGCATTGAGTGACATCGTGGTCAGGGTCAACAGCAAGGATAGAATAGTGCTAATGGGCGATTTCAATGCGAGAGTTGGGAATAGAACTGAAGGATACGAAAGGGTGATTGGTAAATGTGGGGAAGATATAGAAGCTAATGGGAATGGGAAGCGTTTGCTGGACTTCTGTGCTAGTATGGGTTTAGCCGTTACGAATACATTCTTCAAGCATAAGGCTATTCACCGCTACACATGGGAACCTAGGGGTACCAGATCCATAATAGACTATACCTTAACAGACTTTGAATTCAGGAAATCTGTTAGGAATGTATGAGTTTTTCGCGGATTTTTCGATGATACAGACCACTATCTGATCTGTAGTGAAGTAAGTATCTCTAGGCCTAGGGTAGAGAAAGTGAAATCTGTCTGCAAACGAATAGAAAATCTCCAGGACAAGGAAATTAGACAGAAGTACATGGATATGATTAGTGAGAACTTTTGAACAGTAGACAGTAAGCAGGTTCAGGATATAGAAAGTGAATGGGTGGCATACAGAGATGCTGTAGTAGAAACAGCAAGGGAATGCCTAGGAACAACTGTGTGTAAAGATGGGACAAGGCGAACATCTTGGTGGAATGATGAAGTGAAAGCAGCCTGTAAACGTAAAAAGAACGCTTATCAGAAATGGCTCCAAACAAGGGCCGAGGCAGACAGGAATCGGTACGTAGATGAAAGAAACAGAGCGAAACAAATAGTTGTTGAATCCAAAAAGAAGTCATGGGAATATTTTGGTAATAACCTGGAAAGGCTAGGTCAAGCAGCAGGGAAACCTTTCTGGACAGTAATAAAGAATCTTAGGAAGGGAGGGAAAAAGGAAATGAACAGTGTTTTGAGTAATTTAGGTGAACTCATAATAGATCCCAGGGAATCACTGGAGAGGTGGAGGGAATATTTTGAACATCTTCTCAATGTAAAAGGAAATCATCATGGTGGTGTTGCAAACAGCCAAGCTCATGGGGAGGAGGAAAATGATGTTGGTGAAATTATGCTTGAGGAAGTGGAAAGGATAGTAAATAAACTCCATTGTCATAAGGCAGCAGGAATAGATGAAATTAGACCTGAAATGGTGAAGTATAGTGGGAAGGCAGGGATGAAATGGCTTCATAGAGTAGTAAGATTAGCGTGGAGTGTTGGTAAGGTACCTTCAGATTGGACAAAAGCAGTAATTGCACCTATCTATAAGCAAGGGAACAGGAAGGATTGCAACAACTATCGAGGTATCTCATTGATTAGTATACCAGGCAAAGTATTCACTGGCATCTTGGAAGGGAGAGTGCGATCAGTCGTTGAGAGGAAGTTGGATGAAAACCTGTGTGGTTTCAGACCACAGAGAGGCTGTCAGGATCAGATTTTCAGTATGCACCAGGTAACTGAAAAATGCTACGAGAGGAATAGGCAGTTGTGTTTATGTTTCATAGATCTAGAGAAAGCATATGACAGGGTACCGAGGGAAAAGATGTTCACCATACTGGGGGACTATGGAATTAAAGGTAGATTATTAAAATCAATCAAAGACATTTATGTTGACAATTGGGCTTCAGTGAGCATTGATGGTAGAATGAGTTCTTGGTTCAGGGTACTTACAGGAGTTAGACAAGGCTGTAATCTTTCACCTTTGCTGTTCGTAGCTTGCATGGATCATCTGCTGAAAGGTACAAAATGGCAGGGAGGGATTCAGTTAGGTGGAAATGTAGTAAGCAGTTTGGTCTATGCTGACGACTTGGTCTTAATGGCAGACTGTGCCGAAAGCCTGCAGTCTAATATCTTGGAACTTGAAAATAGGTGCAATGAGTATGGTATGAAAATTAGCCCATCGAAGACTAAATTGATGTCAGTAGGTAAGAAATTCAACAGAATTTAATGTCAGATTGGTGATACAAAGCTAGAACAGGTCGATAATTTCAAGTATTTAGGTTGTGTGTTCTGCCAGGATGTTAATATAGTAAGTGAGATTGAATCAAGGTGTAGTAAAGCTAATGCAGTGAGCTCGCAGTTGCGGTCAGCAGTTTTCTGTAAGAAGGAAGTCAGCTCCCAGACGAAACTATCTTTACATCGGTCTGTTTTCAGACCAACTTTGCTTTACGGGAGAGAAAGCTGGGTGGACTCAGGATATCTTATTCATAAGTTAGAAGTAACAGACATGAAAGTAGCAAGAATGATTGTTGGTACAAACAGGTGGGAACAATGGCAGGATGGTACTCGGAATGAGGAGATAAAGGCTAATTTAGGAATGAACTCGATGGATGAAGCTGTAAGCATAAACTGGCTTCGGTGGTGGGGTCATGTGAGGCAAATGGAGGAGGATAGGTTACCTAGGAGAATAATGGACTCTGTTATGGAGGGTAAGAGATGTAGAGGGAGACCAAGACGACGATGGTTAGACTCGGTTTCTAACGATTTAAAGATAAGAGGTATAGAACTAAATGAGCCCACAACACTAGTTGAAAATCGAGGATTGTGGCGACGTTTAGTAAATTCTCAGAGGCTTGCAGACTGAACACTGAAAGGCATAACAGTCTATAATGATAATATATGTATGTATGTATGTATGTATGTAAACAAATAAAGGACATTGTATACCATGTAGAAGTCGTCTATATATATAAAAGCAAGTCGGTCTGGAGCGATGTATATATAAATATTTAAAAATGAAAAAAGACGTGAACTAATGAGGAACTTCCAGAAATCTCAGAAATTTGAAACTTGGTACGGGAGAAGCTGATGACCCTAGGATCCCTAGAAAAATTGAAAATTCTCAAAATTCCCTGAAGGGAACATGCTGGGGGGGGGGGGGGGGGCCTCAAATTTTCAGCTCAGCATAAGAACGCAGTCGTATAATTTATCCAAAGCAACAACCTATAGGTTTCAAGGGCTTAAAAATTTTCAGGAATTTCCTAATTTTATCCCCCGTCCCCCCAAATCAAGATGGCAGCACAACCTGCCAGACAAGGTGAAATTATAGCTTTTAGTCCCTAACCGACTGAAAAATTCCAAGATGTTCAAATTTTTCACTTTTTACCCCCAAAGATATCGAAATATGGAGGCAATTTTAATGACTGTGCAGACATTCCTTTTAAGGTATTTGTTGGCTAAACGGTAAGTCGTATCACAAAACGGATGGCACAGTTCAATTCAGAGTGATCTACAACTTTGGTCCTATGACTTTTTGTTGTATCTCTCTCCCTTATACGTTAGATTTGGCTGTATTTCTGGATTGTTTGTAAATTTGGTGATTTTTACAAGTATATTTCAATGTTTGACACACTTATAGGAAGGATAGGATCATCAAATTCTACAGAAATATTGGCCCACCCAGTACCGTATTTGTGCCAAATTGTATGTTTTAAGCTGTCACATAAGTATCTGAAAAGTAATTCTATATGTGAAAAGCTTACACCGGTTTCATCCTATTCAACTTTTCTAAAACAATCTTACCTTTAAATGGATGAGATACTTGAACATCTCATAGAACCAGCCATTAAGATCGCTAAATGTGGCCAGAAAGTGCGTCTTATCGTACAATCCCTTTTTCGATTTGATGTACTGTTTAGCAGCAGTTATTCTGCAAATGAAGGTAAATATCCATATTTTCCCATATGATGACTATATTCATTCATTGAAGTCAATTTATAGCGATCTAGAAAGGGTTTGTCTGCCATTGTAATTAAATACTTTGCAAATCAATACCGACTGTCAGAAGGAGGGCATCTGCTATTGTAATCAGTCCTCCCCACATCGACTTTGACAGGCAGTGAATGGGGTCGTCCTTCATCTCCTGTGCACTATTTTAATGCATAATTCCCTTCTCGATTCGACTAGCAGAACACAAGGAAGCGTGCTATTTTTTCAAAACTCTTTTACCCGATTTAGTTTGTCAGTAGGCAAGGGTGTCTTCCATTATAAACAAATTTACCCATCTAAAATGTGACTGACGTTAGGCATAGTGGCCTGCTTTTATAATGGAAACTCACCAAATCTGTGTGACTGGCAGTAAGGTGACAGGCATTAGAAAATGCGTCTGCCATTATAATGATAAGAACACAACTCACTTTTGACTGGCAGTAGGGAAGGTCCTTGCAAATACAATAAATGTTCCTCAACTGTAATCTACCTGAAAGTAGGAAATGGGGTCTGCCATTGTAATGAAACCTCCCCAAATCGATTTTGGCCGTGCACTAGGCAATGGGGCCTGCCGTTAAATGAAAATTACCAACTTGCAGTAGACAAGTTAACTTGCCGTTATCATCGCAATTCCGCAAATCACACTTACATTGGAAACAACGTCTGTGGATTTACAATGCTGTTTCTTGGATAAAGCCAAGACACATGCAATTTAAAAAATCTTATTCACTTCATGTGCAGTAATTTACTTCGATATCCGCATACAATGAAGAGTACCGTAGCGAAGCACGGGTACATTTGCTAGTGTTGTAATAAATGCACTAAGTTACATAAATATAATTCCAAAATGGTTGATCTTTTGGATGTTGCCATAGAATGCAGTTGTGTCCACAGTTCATAATTTTCAATTAATTCTGTGATCATACAAATATTCCAAATACTCAAATCCAATACTCACCGAGAGCCAAGTTGCATAGCCCAGCGATGGCAAATTGTATTAACGGTGACTGGGTTTTGGAGAGCTCATCTAAGAAAATATCAATTACTTTCAGCTGGCGTAAATATTCATAGTTGATAGGATCATATGCAAAATTAGCTAGATTTGCTAATACTTGGATTTTTGCTTCTGAAACAGAAAAACAGCTTTAATGAACAAAAAGTAAATAAATTTATAATGAGAGTTAATGAATAATTTCCCCCGCTCTCAACACGAATAATCCATACTTTTTCCATTAAACAGCACAGTTTACAAGTTTTGTTCTCTTGGCCTTTTTAGAACCATATAAGTTATTTAATATTTTGCCCATAGAAAAATTGTGATTGAACAGGAAAAAGATGAATGAAAGTTAAAATGAGGCAAATTCTACATTATATCACATAGTACACATCCTCAATTGTTATATGTTGAATTGCAATTTGTTTTGAAATACTGTTATTAGTTTCAGTAAATATGATCATAATCACCCTCACATGGGTTAGTAACTACTATAGCTTTTCCCCATTCCAAAAATAAAAGGATTTTTTCAACTTTTTTTTTTCTATTTCCTTTACGTCGCACCAACACAGATAGGTCTTATGGCAACGATGGAACAGGAAAGGCCTAGGAATGGTAAGGAAGTGACCGTGCCCTTAATTAAGGTACAGCCCCAGCATTTGCCTGGTGTAAAAATGGGAAACCTTGGAAAACCATCTTCAGGGATGCCAACAGTGGGATTCGAACCCCCTATCTCCCGGATGCGAAATCACAGCTGCACGCCCTTAACTGCACAGCCAACTTGCCCACTTTTTCCAATGTTTTAAAGAGAATGGTTGTCGAATTCACTTATTAAGAAGGATGAATAAAATGAATAATATTATACAAGTAGGTGGAGGAGAGGGACTGTTCTACTGCGTTTTCACGACGTCAAGTGATGCAAGTCTGACTTTGGGTGAAATGAAAGGCATCTGGCTGGTTGCCTAACTCCAAGGATGGCTAATTATATAGTCCGAACATGTGCAAACTGCATCATTTCACATCATTCCATACCAGTCGACACAGGGTCTTATGTAAGTCATAGTCATATCATTCTGGAATATTATAATTTGTAAGGTTGAAGTTTGTAAAGAGTTATGTTGGTGCAGTGCAATCCTATTCAAACTCATCATTCCAAATTATAGGAAACATGGAAATAATTTTCAAAATTTTGTACACCTCGTAACTTCTGCTCCAACTGTTTTAAGTCTGCTGCAACAGTACCATTACACTGGACACAAGATTCTCTATTCAGCGATAAACATATCATGGGTTGGAATTAACATTTATTATATTTTGATTAGTCAAACAAATAAATGAAATTGTAAAACATGCAGGTCATGATGTAATAAATGGCAGGGCAGGAAGTTAATTGAAGCAAATTTCTCACATTTTTGAAACCTGTATAATTTTATCGCTATGGGTCATAACTGTTGTGGTATCACCTTGGGTTCAAGGAGAACTTTCTAATGGTACCCTACATGAGAGGTTGGAATTGATATTTAGATGGGTAGGTTGCCAATTATTCAAAAGATATTCCAACTCCAAATTGTTATTCTTTTGGAATTTGGAACATTTTGTTATGTGAATGCAAACCTTCACATGCTCTGTCTTTGGGTATCTTAAGAACCTCCTTTGTATGTGTTTTGGTAATCATAAACCAAATCACATTCCTCAAAATCATCAATTTGGAATTGTCTGGCATTTTTAATTGAGGCCCATCAAGTATCATTATCTTCTCATGTCCCCATTTCCAATTGAACAGTATCTCAACAATTTGGATCGTATCTTTAATTCTGGAACTACAAGCCCGAATGTGAGCACAGGATTTCATTTGAATGTATGCAGCCTTATTTTATAGATGTCACGTCAAAATATCTGGCCAGCTCTTTGGCAGAATGATCAGCGAACAGAGGACCTTGGGTGAAATTCCTGGTCAAGTTGCTCTGTTAATTCCTGTAGCTGGGTGTTTGTGTTCATCTTAACAAACATCTTCTAGTACATATAATACATCACACGACAAACCATCACAGAAACACGCAATAGTGAATACATCTCTCTACACGTGGGTTGGGTCAGAAAAGATATCTGGCCGTAAAACTAGGCTAAATCCATTCAAAGTGCCGACACCAGGTAATTGGGAGAAGGCCAGGAAGAAGAAGATATAAAAGCAATATCATATAAAATAATTATTTAAGGTAGTATTATTGAACTAAATCAAAAGTAAAACATTGGAATGAGTTGAAGAAATATATTATTGCAGTGGAAAGGAAATTCTACATAGGACATTACTTTGCATATGTGCTCAAGTCTACATCTCATCAAGATTATAAATGATTTAAAGTGTAAAAGTGTATGTACACTTTGCAGTGAAATGAAGAATATCAAAAGACTTCTTCTCTACTACAACAACATTTAATGCATATGTGCCCAATTCCATACCTCATCAAGATTGTGAATTTCGATTTGTATGTACGTTCTTGAATACTGATGATGATGATGATAGCAAACACTCGTAATCGAGTAGGTTTGTCTTCCAGGCAGGATGCCTCTTCATCTATGCGTTCGGAGGTGACTATACAATCCAATGCGGGAGTTACACAATTTGCCACAGTGATGACAAGTAGTCCCAGGTGGAGCAGTGATGTTATTTCTATGTCTACTCAGCACTTTTTTTTTCTTTCTTACGTTGCCTCTTGTCATTCGCTGTATATCGGCGGTTTTCTTCAAAAGACAGTGTGCCGTAATGGACTAGTGATCTCCAGGATGAACGGTCAAGGGCTAAATTCTCCCAGTTATCGACATCAATGTTACATCTCTTCAAGTTAGCCTTGATTACATCTTTAAATCACTTCCTCTGACCGCTTGCACAGCGTTTACCTACTGATAGCTCAGAGTAAAACACTTGTTTGGGAATGCGATTATTGGGCATGCGAACTACGTGCCCTGTCCATCGTAGCTGGCGCCTTAAAACCATCAATTCTATACTGGTGGTGTGTGCCTCTTCAAGAACGCTGATATTTGTGCGCCTGTCTTGCCAAGTTATTTACAGTATTCTCCTCAAGCAACGTTGATGATACTGTTCCAGCTTCTTAAGGTGTCGACTGTAGCATGTCCAGGATTCAGATCCATAGAGTAAGGTTGGAACTACAACAGAATTGTACACAAGAATCTTTGTTGTGATATTGACATTATGTTTGTCAAAAACTCGAGATCTTAACTTAGCAAAGGATGCTCCTGCACGGTTAATTCTGTGTTGGATTTCTGAGTCTATATTTGCGCTTGATGGGAGGGTGCTGCCAAGGTATGGGAAGGTGTTTACAACTTGAAGGCTCACTCCATCAATTGTGACACTGATATCTCTTTGACCTTCCCCTGGGGCTGGTTGGTATAGGATCTGTGTTTTGCTGGTATTCAGTTTCAGTCCGATCTTGTTGTACGCAGCAGAAAAAGCATTCAGGATTATCACAAGCTCTTCTTGTGTCTGAGCTACAACAGCATTATCATCAGTGTACTGTAACTCAACTAATGCTGCAGACGATGTCCGAGTTCCTGCCTTTAAACGGCTCAGATTAAAAAGTTTACCATCCATCCTGTACGTTATATGAATTCCTGGAGGGAGATCATCTCTGACAAGTTCCATGATAGCGGCAACATACAAGGAAAACAAAGTGGGGGCTATCACACAGCCTTGCTTAACACCGGGTATTGATATGGAATGGCTCTCCAATAGAGCCGTTCCCAATCACAGCTGCCATGATATCAGTGTAGAACAATTTCAAGATGGCAATAAATTTCTGCAGAAAGCTATATAGACCTAAAATTTTCCACAAAGCTTCTCGGTTCACAGAGTCAAATACCTTAGTAAGATCAATAAAGGCAATATAAAGGTCTATTTTGTTCTCTACATTTTTCTTGAAGTTGACGAGCTGTGAATATCATATCTGTGGTTCCTCTAGAACAGGGATGGCGAACCTTTTCCAACTAGTGTGCCATTTTAGGTCTGGATTATTATTCTCAACTGTTTACTGTGCCACTTGTTATTTTCGTTTGTAACGGATACAACCTCAACCCCTACTCACCACCGCCACCACCGACTTCCATCTCTAATTCTAAATTGTGTTTCATAATATGATATTACATTGAAAAATACCACATACATGTGATTGCATGTTTCATGGTCGTATTTTGCAAATACCGCAAAAATAGTTAGTAGCTTTGTCATTTATGTTAGGTTCATAACTTGTCTTCACAACGTTCACTGTAGAAAATATCTGCTTGCAGGCGTATGATGACCCAAACAAAGTAAGTAGCGCTGTAGCAAGTTTCTTCATGGCCAAAAACTTTTGTGGGAGACTGTTCCACTGTTCAAGTATTAAGTTCTCCGGCTTCTGGAGAGAGTATTCACCATCCACAGCACACCCGATTTTCACTAATGCTTCATCAAGTTGTACGAAATTTTCACCCACACATGCTTTCTTAAAATTCAGTCAACTCCATTTCTAAACTGTCAATATCTAACCACTCAAAAAAAACTCATTTGTGCAATATGAGGTTTGGAAATAAAGTGCGATACTTTCTCCATATCTCAATATTGGGATCATTTCTTGGCAACTATTTGTCTTACAAAATTCACAACAATAAACTGTTACTCACTAAGAAAAACTACGCGATGCTGGCAACCACACACAAGCCGAATTTCACTATTTCACTTAATATGGGTGACCGAATGGCACGTCGGCTGCACCTGACATTTATTTCACTTGACTTCCGGACCTGTGGGTGTTGTAGTGTTGCCATAATGCACGTTCGAATGGAACTAGAATTTAGATATTCGGTATTTATTTCTTAAACCTGAAACACTATGACTATACGATGGATGAGATATGTATAGTCTAGAGTACAAAACGTACATAAAAAATGTTAAGATGGTCATATGGTGTGCCACCGAAATCGTGTTCGCGTGTCACCTAATGACACACATGGCATAGGTTCACCATCCCTGCTCTACAAGGCCTGAAGCCACACTAACTCTCTGGAAGTATTTTCTCCACCAGGGGTACAATACGATTTGCCAAGATTCGAGCAATAAGCTTTCCCAGGCATGACAGTAAACATATTCCCCGATAGTTATTGCAGTTTGTTCGATCCCCTTTCTTAAATAGGGGAACTACCAGACTGTCTCTGAAATCAGGAGGCATTTCTTCTGTGCTCCAAATTTTGACAATCAGTTCATGTATGTGTCTTATTAGTTCCTCACCTCCTTCTTTGAGAGCTTCCACTGGTATACCATCAGGACCAGAGGCTTTGTGACACTTTGCTTGATTGATAGCATGCTTAACTGCATCTACTGTTGGTGGGCAGCCAAGTTCTTCATTGATGGGAGCTTGTTTTAAGGCTGATGATGGCACACAGATGCCGAAACTAGTACCATTTGACATGTGATTGAATCACACACAAAAAAAAAAAAAACATCATTGTACTGAATAGGTGGACCTTGAAATAATTTTTATTTACTGTAATCCCACTTCAATACGGAACCCAATTAAATTCATAACTATAAATCAGATAAAGAAAGAAGTAGACGTGTGACTGATGTCAAGGTGATTCCAAATGAGAACCTCAATAGCGACCACCTGCAGATACGAAAGACCAAAGGACACAATTAGGAAATTACCTAAGATTAAAGTATGGGAACAACAACAGTTTGGAAAGAGGACCCAACTATCAGGACCATACAGGAGGACAATTGCCTACGTAAGAATGGAGAGTGGTAAGGTAGAGTGAAAGCATGACAAATAGAGGAACAAGTGTGAGGACTCATCGAGTTCACTGAACCCCTCCAGCACACGACTGTGCCAGTGAACTCCCTGTGGTTCCCTTTATAGCCGAGGCTGGAACGCGTGTAAATTTTTGGGGAGCACTGGCGAAGCCGTGAGCTGGCCGAGGATACAGTGGTGGCGACCAGAAATCTGGAACACCACAGTGCTTTCTTTATTAATAAGAAATTACATCAATGCCACGAGAGCCACATGGCAAGAAAATATACACAAATGGAGTAAATAGTTATATACAATATACAAAAGGTTGATATAGATGTTGATTCCCATAGGGAACATGAAATATCTGTCCCGAATGAGCAAATTTATAATACCAATATAATGGTCCGTTATTGGACATAATAAATTTTCCAGCTAACTCATATTTTCTCGAATATTAAAAGAACGCCTTATTTGCACTCTGGTATTGCCTCACTTCGACTACTGTGACGCCGTGTACAACGACCTTACTACTCTTAACGACAAACTACAACGCGCGCAAAACGCCTGTGTTCGCTATATATGTGACCTACGTTACTTTGACCATGTTACACCTGCCTACGATGAACTCGGTTGGCTAAAACTCAAACAGCGCCGTAATCTTCATGCTTTATGCCTTCTTCGTCGAATACTCTCCTCATGCTCACCTCCCTACTTGTACAGTCAATTTCACCACCTCTCAACCAATCACAGTTTTGGAACACGGTCAAAATCTGATACACTCTTATCTATTCCACCTCACCGCACCACACGATACGCAAACTCATTTGTTATTTCTTCGGCACGACAATGGAATGCACTGCCCGTCTCTGTCAGAGGAGCTTCGCCTGCTAGTTTTAGGCAACTTTGTCACCGCTACCTACTAAGTAATGCTATGGAGATATTGTAGATTTAGCCTCCCTCAAACTAGAGACTTTATATAATCCCACTGTTATTACCAAGGATAATATAAATTAGCTAATCATGTCATAATTGTGTAAATAATCATCATCATCATCATTCTCCTATTTTTTTCCTTTTTTAATCATAATATTGTATTGTTTAGTAGTTGCAAGATGTTTCAATAGTAAGTGTACTTATTTCAATTTTGCACATGTAAAAACTGTCTTTTCTGGTTAGATGGAAGAGAGGGCCTAATAGCCTTAATCTTGCCAGACAAAATAAATGTATTGTATTGTATTCTTGGTTGCCTGCGTTTCGCCCTCGTGTGCTAAGTTGGGCTCATCAGTTGGTACTTAACACACCTACCAAGACGCAAGGCTAGTGCATACCATGGAGGCCACTGCATGGACTACTTGTTATTGGAAGTGAGACATAGTCTCTCATAGTGCATTGGCACTGCTGGTGGCTTCAAGTAGCCTATGCAGTGGCCTCCACGGTATGCACTAGCCTTGCGTCTTGGTAGGTGTGCTAAGTACCAACTGATGAGCCCAACTTAGCACACGAGGGCGAAACGCAGGCAAAAAAGAATGAGTTAGCTGGAAAATTTATTATGTCCAATAACGGACCATTATATTGGTATTATACAAAAGGTTACAATCTTGGTGGAGAGCTGCTTGTCAGTGGATCCCATGCTGACTCGGAAGGTGGTGGTGAAGGTGGTGGGAGTCCTGTGATCCACCTGGTCCCTGGTGATGGTACCTGCTCGCACCTCCTAATGCTGTCAAACTACTTTCCCGCACCCCCTCGTGCTCCGCGGCCAACTGGGGTTGGACGCGGTTGTGGTTGAAAGGAGAATCCCTCCGGGGTCCATGTGAGGGTCTCGGATCTAGTGGCATCGAGCTGGATTGCTGCCTGCCATCCCTTGTTTACTGCGATGTACAACATGTTGGCTCGAGTTGCAAAATAACTTTGCTGGACGACGTCGAGATGTTCCCAGACGCTGAGACCCCAGAGGACAGTCTCCATGTCGCGGCGATCGCGGCCGGCTGATGTCACCACGAGTTGCTGTTGGAGGGTTAGTGCCAGTTGGCGCACCTGTTGAGGGTCTGGATTGACCCATCCCTGTGGGTGCGGTGTTAGAGGCCGTTGAAGAGGTGGCTGATGTTCTTCAACTGTATCATTCATTGAATTGCAGTCTTCTGATTCCAATGAAGATACTCTCTGGGCGAGTGTTCTGGTTGAGGGCGAGAGAGTATTTCCTGAGACAAAGTCACGCTCCTCCAGACGCAATAAAAGCACATCTCAATCCTCTTCTCGAGATACGTCGGCTGACCGCCAGGCGGAATCTGCACCTCGGCATCCATGGCGCAAGGGCAACCAGACTTAGCCATTCTTCAACACATGCAATCCATACAACAGAAACTGGACTCTCTCGCCCTCAACCAGAACACTCTTGCCCAGAGAGTAACTTCATTTAATCGGAAGACTACAATCCAATGAATGATACAGTTCAAGAACATCAGCCACCTCTTCAGTGGCATCTTCTACGTCCACCAGAAAACACATCGGGATGGGTCAATCCAGACCCTCAACGGGTGCACCAACTTGCACTAACCCTCCAACAGCAACTTGTGGTGACATCAGCCAGCCGCGATCGCCACGACATAGAGACCGCCCTCTGGGGTCTCAGCGTCTGGGAACATCTCGACGTCGCCCAGCAAAGTTATTTTGCAACTCGAGCCAACCTGTTGTACATCGCAGAAAACAAGGGATGGCAGGCAGCAATCCAGCTCAATGCCGCTACGTCCAAGACCCTCGCATGGACAACGGAGGGATTCTCCTTTCAACCACAACCGCGTCCAACCCCGGTCATCCACGGACGGGCCCGTGGACGGGACCGCAGAGCACGAGGAGGCGCGGGAAAGTAGTTCGACAGCATCGGGAGGTGCGAGCAGGGATCATCACTAAGGACCACCCGTCTAACCTGGTACCTCGTCCCGCTCCGGTGACCAGGTAGATCACAGGACTTCCACCACCTTCACCACTACCTTCCGAACCAGCAGGGGATCCACCGAGAAGCAGCTCTCCACCAGCACAACAGATTCATCATACACCGCCAAGATCGTATGTAACCTTTTGTATATTGTATATAACTATTTACTCCATTTGTGTATATTTTCTTGCCAAGTGGCTCTCGTGGCCTTGATGTAATTTCTTATTAACAAAGCACTGTGGTGTTCCTGGTTTCTGGTCGCCACCAATGTATCCTCGGCCAGCTCGCGGCTTCGCCAGTGCTCCCCAAAATTTACACGCGTTCCGGCCTAGGCTATAAAAGGAACCACAGGGAGTTCACTGATGCAGTCGTGTGCTGGACGGGGATCAGTGAGCCAGGTAGCGCTAGAGTGGGATATGTCCACAGTACCGATCAGCTGGTCTTAGGAATGGTGCCAGAGGAAACGTATTACTCCCTAATTGATAAGTATATACACTGTAATTTTAAAAACAATGAGAGATTACAATTGCAATACCACGAGAGGGTACAACTGAAAAAAAATCACAAACGGAAATAAGAGCTACGACCTTCATCACATGTTGCGTAAAGCACAGGTTACTCGAGTGTATATATACAGATAAATAACACCTAACTCCCAGCATATTAAAACAAACACCCATGAACTATTTAAAGGTAATACTATACTTACCAACTCAGTTTGTCGGTTACTGGACTTTCGAAAACTTACGTGAAGATTTGGCTGATGTTCAAGATTGTAAATCTCATTACAAGTAATGAAAATCATTTTTTCCATATTGAAAGAATCTTAATTTATAATAATATAAGAAATTTATTTTAACTCAACCTATTCAATACAGTACAAGATGTTAACATATTAGTTAAACATCATTAAAAATCGTTGAGGCATGTTTCGCCCCTTCGGCGGGGCATCATCAGTCACATCAAATACCTTAAAATTCTACCAGACATCTGGTTGGAAATTATAAAAATATGTTACCTGAGTGAATACAGTACATTAAAAAACATTTACAAGATCTTATCATTAACAAAATATCAAAATTAATTTAAAAATGTTACACTAGTGAACACGTTAGTGATTTTTCACTCGAAACAAGGCCGTCCACTGCACAGTATTGACAATAATGGTAGTTAAAGTCTTATTTGGTGCTAAATTCGAAGACAGTTTAAAATTTATGTACAAATGTTGAGAATGGATGCAGAATACATATAATTGCAATTTACTGTACATGTATTTTACATTGTAAAATAATGTGGAAAAAACCTTCCAAATTTGTATTAATTTCCATGGAAAAAATTTTTTTTTTTACTCCGGACCTCAATATTACGGTCCTGGTGCAGTCTAATCAGAAATGGCTTCAAGATGTGAAATTTTGTATGCGATTTATGATCAGCTCATGTAAAAATGTTGCATTACGTCGTAATTCAACTTGGATGTTTATGTTGACTAATTAATCATCACGACGTAATGCAACGGCCGCTTCCTTCCCACTCCTAGACCTTCCTGTCCTATCGTCGCCATAAGACCTATCTGTGTCGGTGCGACGTAAAGCAACTAGAAAAAAAAATACATGAGCTGATCATAAATCGCATACAAAATTTCACATCTTGAAGCCATTTCTGATTAGACTGCACCAGGACCGTAATATTGAGGTCCGGAGTAAAAATATTTTTTTCCATGGAAATTAATACAAATTTGGAAGGTTTTTCCACATTATTTTAAAATGTAAAATACACGTACATTAAATTGCAATTATATGTATTCTGCATTCATTCTCAACATTTGTACATAAATTTTAAACTGTCTTTGAACTTAGCACCAAATAAGACTTTAACTACCCTTATTGTCAATATTGTACAGTAGACGGCCTTGTTTTGAGTGAAAATTCACCAACGTGTTCACTAGTGTAACATTTTTTAATTAATTTTGATATTTTGTTAATGATAAGATCTTGTAAATGTTTTTTAATGTACTGTATTCACTCAGGTAACATATTTTTATAATTTCCAACCAGATGTCTGGTAGAATTTTCAGGACCGGGCGAGTTGGCCGTGCGCGTAGAGGCGCGCGGCTGTGAGGTTGCATCCGGGAGATAGTAGGTTCGAATTCCACTATCGGCAGCCCTGAAGATGGTTTTCCGTGGTTTCCCATTTTCACACCAGGCAAATGCTGGGGCTGTACCTTAATTAAGGCCACGGCCGCTTCCTTCCAACTCCTAGGCCTTTCCTATCCCATCGTCGCCATAAGACCTATCTGTGTCGGTGCGACGTAAAGCCCCTAGCAAAAAAAAAAAGAATTTTAAGGTATTTGATATGACTGATGATGCCCCACCGAAGGGGCGAAACATGTCTCAACGATTTTTAATGATGTTTAACTAATATGTTAACATCTTGTATGTATTGAATAGGTTGAGTTAAAATAAATTTCTTATATTATTATAAATTGTAAATCTCGCCGGATTTCTTTCATTCTGAAGAAAAATCGGCACTTCAGATAATGATAAGCAAGTCTGGTGATTATATCCATAACATGTTGAAGACAACAGCCAGCTCCTGAAGGATCAACTGAAATGTTGCCTATGGAATCGATACAATCAAAAAAAATTTCGCCCCACATCGATTTTGAGTTCAGTTTTCCACTAATTACTTTCTCGGCCTGGAAAAGAATTACAAGTAACAACTCTCATTATCGTTCCGTATTGAAGATGACGTTAGGCATAGATATCAAGGATAATTTAATAAAAAACCACCTATTCAATACTTTCCACGTTTAATGTGGTTATTATCTACATGATTTTATGTAGACTTATTTGGTCAGGTACATGTTTCACCCATTATTTTGGGCATCTTCAGCCTGTAAACAACCTTTAGGTCAAGGTTTGGGACCTTTTTAACCAATATAAACATACCTATATATACACTATATACAACAAAGAATGTAACATATACTGTACAGCACTTGTCCTCATTCCTCTACATAAATGTCACCAAATCTAAGTCTAGAGAAGTTATACAGTTTTTATAAAAGACAACATGACTTGGGAACTAACAACATCTTTTGGAATATTTTAACTGAAATTTAATCTCTCTTTTCATCCACCACAAAGTGACTACTATATGATAAAACATGCCATAGCTGTCACCCAGGAAGAGTAGACTTAATGAGGACTTAGAAAAGATGTACATCAAATAAAAGTAAATTGTGCGGATAAAAATGCCATGAGATTTGAAAGAAAGAATGCAACTTTTATGGTACTTAATTTGGTGACCATGTAACAAATGCCAGTACTGGCTAGAGCATGTATAGACTTGTGTATCAACCAAGCCTCCATGTACGTGCGAATTCAAGGCATTCCAAGGATCGCAACAGATTGGGCTCGTCTGCTACATTACATTTAAAATAATGTCAAAACATGGGTTCATTATGTACTTAGATCAATATGGCCATCCCTATTATCTTAAGATGACTACATCTGCAAAGAAGTGTGCAATAACCACTTATGTGAATTAAGTTACTGATGAACATTAATATCGTAACTTAGCTGTCTGTATCACACAAGTCTGAATAAAGTTTGTACTGCAATAATGCCTTAAATATTTCATGTATTATTGGCAACTCTATCAAATGTCTAGTAGCCTAAACTAAAAAAAATCCCAATATTCATACTTTCACAATCATGTACGACACATATCTGCGCCTTTCAATTATGCGCTTCCAAATTTAGTTGGGATCAGCTTGTCTAGTCCTGAGACTGTACACTTTTCTACTACAAGAATAATATAAATATGTGCCCGTATGTCATATATTAAAAATATCAGTTATGTACCACGAAGTGTAACTTATACTACACCATATAATACATCAATAGCTTCTATTTTCCATTCTCTCAAACCAACCAACTTGGGGCTGGAGCATTATTGCAGTGATAGCCTCAAATATTCCTGAGACAACAACACGTTCATATACAGTGTATCTGTCCAGAATAATCCTTGCAGTGAACAATATTGTTTCTGAACTTCAATAGCCATCACAAAGTGAATCAACAAATGCGACAGTAAGGCAGTCAATGTATATTAATTACTCATCCCACAGGCAGGTTGGATCCTCAGCAGCTCCACCATCGGCATAAGTACATAGCCTAAAGGCTGGTTGGATCCTCAATAGCTCCACCATCAGGTGTCGCAGATGGCCTACGCATCACTGAAGAGATATACTAGGAAATGACGACTGAGGTACTTCCCCATTGCCTTTCTCGTTGAGCCAGAAGTTATTACAAATACCTCGGTCACTTTTACATTAATACTATTATTGGACATTATAAATTTTCCAGCTAACTCATTCCTGGTTGCCAGCGTTTCGCCCCAGTGTGCTAAGTTGGGCTCATCAGCTGATAAACAGCACACCCACCAAGATGCATGGCTGGTATTATAAATTTATTCATTCGGAACAAATATTTCAGGTTCCCTATGGGAATCAACATCTATATCACTTTTACATTGTCGAAGCCAAATCTGAGACCGAGACTGGTCCATACCAAAAGACATAGAGCACTGTAAAAACTAGGTCTTACCAGCAAAGGCAGAAATCAGTCATTGCCGGATGAAATGAACGAGTTTTGCCTCCAATGTTGTACTTACACACCAAAATATATACATACATCTTCATTGTTAAGTATTCAGCCCGAAGGCTAGTTTGATCCTCAACAGCTGTGCCATCAGCTGTCATAGATGACCTATGCACCACTGAAGAGGCATTCTAGGGAAATGAGGAGTAAGGTGGTTTCCTGTTGCCTTCCTCATCGAGCCAGAAGTTACTACTACATATCAGTCTTCCAACCCCACTGAAAAGCATGCACCGACTGACCCTATGGGTGATATTTTCACACCATTCATAACAGGAACTGGCTGCATAACAAATGGCATTACTAGCACCACTGATACCTCAAGTCACTTTCATATATGGTCAAAGCCAAGGTCAATGAAGGTAGCAAATTTGATCTAGCCCACACCAACATACTGGAGTGCACTATAAACACTAGATCTCACCAACAAAGGCGGCCAGCCATCTTCATTATAGACTGGCAAACATTTCAGCATTCAGAGTGCAAGTCTCGGTGAGTTAACTTAGCACTTCCACAACCCTCTATTTGCAATTACCTTTGTGGCCCACACCTACCCATCATCATCTCAGTCTTCTTCTGTTTCTCTTACCTTCTACGGTGGAGTCCATTATTCTCCTAGGCAATCTATCCTCCTCCATTTGTGTTACGACCCCACCTAAAAGTCTGCTCATATGCACAGCTTCATTTATCATTCATTCCTTGTTTGGTCTTTATTTTCTCATCTACCATTGCTTTCATCTGTTCGAACCAGCCTTCATTCTTGCCATTTTTAAATCTGCTACTTTCAACTTATGAATGAGTTATATTAAATCTACCCACTTTTTGCTTTCCTACAGAACAGTTGATTTGAAAACAGACTGATGTAAAGATAGTTTTGATCAAGAGCTTACTTCTTATAGAATACCACTGACCGCAACTGTGAGCTCAATGCACTAGCTTTGCTACACCTCAATTTGATTTCACTCACTATACTACCATCCAGAAAGAACATCTTTAGTACTTGAAATGATCCAGCTGTTCCAGTTTTGTATTTCCTACATGACATTCAGTACTCTTAGGTTGTTTTCATCCAAATTACTCTCTACCATCATTTCTAAAATGCTTGTGAACACCCTGCATGATTAAGTCTGCAGACAGATAGCAGCCTGTATCACTGAAAAATCCCCAGAATACATCCCTTCCTAAATAGATTTTCAAAATTCACAGTCAGTTATAATGGATCTGGTGCTCTATCCTCCCATAGATGTGTCTTACACATCATTACTTCACAAGACGGAAGGCTGCATTAGCCGTTGCTCCTCCAAGGACACAAGTAGGTTTGTTGTAAACAACAAGATTTCAGGGAAGCTCTTATAATAATAATAATAATAATAATAATAATAATAATAATAATAATAATAATAATAATAATAATAATAATAATAATAATAATAATAATGACAGCAATCAGCTTCAGGGATCCTGCATTAACTGAATTCAAGAGCCACTTTTATAAAATTAAAACAAAGAACATTCGCCTTGGGAAGAACAAATGAAGAGAACATCCTTGTAAAAAATAGAACACTGACAAAGGAAAATTATTTTTCAAAAACTTTTTATTAGTAGACAATTAGAAAATCATACATCATAGTGAAAAAAGACCATATAAGCAAGAAATATAGGGTTTTCAATGAGACAAATTTAAAACTCTTGCAATTTCTTTTGAGGAAGCATAACTTCTTAAATGCCTTGTTGACAATATTTAACACGTACTTACTGAAAGATAAAACCATTTTAAATACTAAAAAGAACACCAAGATCATTAATGGACGAAGTTGATGGTTGAAGGTGATGCAGAAAATATTAGATTAGGAAATGAAGTCTTAAAGGAAGTAAATGAATATTGTTACTTGGATTGTAAAATAACTAATAATGGCAGAAATAAGGAGGACAAAGTACTGACTAGCACAAGCAATACAGGCTTTTCTTATGAAAAGAATTTTGCTCAGTTCGAACATTGATGTAGGAATTAGATGTTTTGAAGACTTCTGTTTGGAGTGTGGCATTGTATGGAAATGAAACATGGACAATAACTAGCTCAGAGAGGAAGAGAATAGAAACTTTTGAAATGTGGTGTTACAAAAATGCTCAAGGTGAGATGGATAGATCGAATCATGAATGAAGAGATACTGAATCAAACTGGTGAGAAGAGATCGATTTGGCTAAATGTAACAAGAAGAGGAGACAGAATGATATATAGTGACCACATATGTTCTCTTAAGTTTCCCTGACCTACTAATAAAAATTTATCTGACTCACGAAAACTGAGCAGCAAGTTCATTTGCCGAACAGCATGTTTTACAAAAAAGGAAATTCCAGCCTCCACCATTCCTATAGCTGGCCTAATTCTCTCTCCACTTCCTTTTTTTCAATTATTTACGGAAAAACAATGACATTGATGGGCACTTTATATATACAGTATAAACAAATTGTTTAAAAGTAACATGTAGGCCTAACATATACCTTTATCTTATAATTTCCAAAGAACAAAGTACAACTACCTTATTTATAAGAGTAATTCAAATATGAGAACAAAATTACTTTACCACAGCAATCTAATACTATTTCATGTGGATTTAAAGCACTCCTGATATCAAAAGTAATTAACTTGTGTTTCTAATGTAGGTGAATATAATGAATTCCAATTAGTCTAGGTCTATGTTCAAAACAGTTTTCAAATTTGAAGACAAATCAGTCACAGGCACCATAGAATTCTGACTTTGAAATCTTCTGAGGATAGGTTCAACATCTGGCAAAATACTTCCAAATGCACTTAATTTTGCCTTAAGTAGTGAATTCTTCACAGCTTCTCTAAGGTATTGAAGTTTTTTTTTTTAGTGTACTCTTTCACAGATTCGTCGATGATCATATCTTTTAAGAGCTTGATCAACACAGCATCCATTTTCCAACCATCTTATTTCAGTGAATTTGTAAGGAAATGTGGTACTTGTCGTTATGTCTATATATTTAGCACGTCGAGCACGGCTATCTTTAAAAAGATTGTGCGGAGATCTGAAAAAGTTAAAAAGGTCCCAGTCAATTTTGGAGATCCCAGTTTTCATGGCTCAATTCACTGTATGCAAACTGCATATGCCTATATCAAGAAAAGATTTAGCCTCGGGGTTTAGCACTTGCAAATTATTTTCAAGTTTAAAAAAATAAAACTGAAGTTAACATTCAGACCATCCATTGAGACTTGCAAAATATTGCTTAAAGGTAAGGATGGTCCATTTATAAACCCATCTAATAAGTGATCCGCAGTTGCCGTGCCTAAAAATGCACTATTCCAATACCTTGTTGCAACTTTTGAAGATTTACATCCCTAAACCTTTTTTTTTTTTTTGCTAGGGGCTTTACGTCGCAGATAGGTCTTATGGCGACGATGGGATAGGAAAGGCCTAGGAGTTGGAAGTGGCCGTGGCCTTAATTAAGGTACAGCCCCAGCATTTGCCTGGTGTGAAAATGGGAAACCACGGAAAACCATCTTCAGGGTTGCCGATAGTGGGATTCGAACCTACTATCTCCCGGATGCAAGCTCACAGCCACGCGCCTCTACGCGCACAGCCAACTCGCCCGGTCATCCCTAAACCTAACACACAAGTCCATTTGTCCTCTTTGGCCAAATTTATCTAATGATTTATCAAAACAAACAACATAGTCAGAGCACTGTTTTAAGTCATTTTGCAAACTTCTTTAAAATATGGGCTAATCCATGATTTATAACATAGGAAGCTTTAGTCTTGCCCATATGAAGTTTTAAGAAATTTTACTGTCAGGGAACACTGTTTTGAATGTTGCGGAGGTTTCATCACAAGAGTTGAGAAATGTCTTTCCAGTGACAACCTGAAGAACCCATATGGCTTCAGCTGATATAACATCATCTTTATTCACACTGCAAGTCTTTAAACTCCTTTGACTTGTTCCCGGCACTGCTAATTCCTTTGTAACGGTGGATGTAGTGTTAACTCTCGGCAGCATATCTTCAAGTGAAGATGGAGTAGAGGTATTCTTTGCAAAGGAAGACACTGTTGGCTCGGAAGACTTAGCTTTCATCTATTTTATATGAGTAGCATGAGAAGTGACTGCTTGTTTGCCCATATAACTGAGTTTGAATATTTACAACATACTTTACAATATGCTGAAGTTGCATCATTTACCAATATGTCCAACCAACCGCTCAGTTCCGAAAACACTTTACTGTCTAGCCGAAGTTTATTAAATGTACACTGCTTGTTAGCCATTGTCATGAGTTTCAAGAAAGCATCCTAGAACTGAAATAAAGAAAAATAACATAAAAATGGTTGAAAGAAATGACACTAGGGCATAACAGAAATTGTAGAATTGTTATGCACTTCTTGTGAAAAAAATACCTGAAAAAGAAATGCTACAATATCCTGGGTTACAACAGACTAGAGCCTAAAAATATCCCCTCAAATCCATCATTGGGGAAGATTTCCCTGACTTTCCAGATTTTTTGTCTATTTCCCTGACCAAAATTTTTTCCCTGACTTTCCAGAATGTGGACACTACAATGATAGGACACATCCTAAGACACCCAGGACTTGTGCAGTTGGTTTTTGAGGGAAGTATAGGCAGTAAGAACGGTAGGGGTAGACCAAGGTTTGAACATGACAAGCAGATTAGAGCAGATGTATGATGCAACAGTTACGTAGAAATGAAAAGGTTAGCACAAGATAGGGTGGCACGGAGAGCTGCATCAAACCAGTCTATGGACTGATGACTCCTACAACAAATGCCACTTTTTGCACCAATCACTAATATTATTTATGTCACACTAACAATTCATAGTCACTCATCTTTTCAATTTGAAGGTCATCAGCATAGAGCAGGTAGTTGTTTGAATGGATTTGTGATAGCAGATTATTAGCAAATATAAGGCAACCCAAAGGTCACAGTAGTGGACCTTGTGGAACACCAGACATAGACTGTTAAGGACGAGAAAGGATACCCTCATATTTTACTGAATACCTCCTGACGTAAGGATAGCTCTTAATCTATTCAAGCAAGCTTCCATGAATGCCATATGCTGACAACTTGGTCAGAAGAACATTATGCTGCACAGAGCCGAAAGCTTTGGAAAAGACTGTGTACACAGCATTAACCTGCTTGCAATTGTCCAGTGCACTAGATGTGAAATGGGAGTACACAGCAAGATTGCTGGTTGCTACTGAAAGGTATAAAGTGGCAGTAAGGGATTCAGTCAGGTGGAAATATAGTAAGCAGTTTGGCCTATGATGACGACTTGAAAATAGGTGCAGAGACTTTAAAAAAAGCCTTTTCAAGACTAAAGTGATGTCAGTATGTAAGAAACCTATGAGAATTGAATGTCAGGATAGTAGTATGGTAAGTGAGATTGAATCAAGGTGCAACAACGCTAAACCAAGTTCACAGTTGCGATCAACAGTATTCTGTACTAAGAAAGTAAACTCCCGAAAGAAACTGTCTTTACACCAGTCTGTTTTCAGATCAACTTTGATTTATGCAAGTGCAAACTGGCTGGACTCAGGATATCTTATTTATAAGTTAGAAGTAACAAACATGAAAGTAGCGAGAATGATTGCTAGTACGAACAGATGGGAACATGGCAGGAGGATGTTCGGAATGAGGAAATAAAGGTTAAGTTAGGAATGAACTCGATTGAAGAAGATATACGCATAAACCGACTTCGGTGGTGGGATCATATGAGGCGAATGGAGGAGGATAGCTTACCTAACAAAATAATGGACTTGGTCATGGAGGGTAAGAGAAGTAGGGAGAAACCACGAAGACAAGGGTCAAACACAGTTTGTAATAATTTAAAGATAAGAGTTATAGACCTAAATGAGACCACAGAACTATGGTGGTGCTTAGTAAATTCACAAACACTTGCAGACTGAATGCTGAAAGGCATAACAATCTATAAGGAAGATATATGTGTGTGTGTGTGTGTGTGTTAATCTCATACTACCATAGCACAGAAATCCAGTAAAAGCTTCCAATTCATATTAGCTTCTATATCTTCCACCTTTTCATATCATTCAGTTCTATTCCCAACTCTTTTTTTTTTTTTGCTAGTTGCCTTACGCCACATCGACACAGATCGGTCTTATGGCGACGATGGGACGGGGAAGGGCTAGGAGTGGGAAGGAAGCGGCCGTGGCCTTAATTAAGGTACAGCCCCAGCATTTTCCTGGTGTGAAAATGGGAAACCACGGAAAACCATTTTCAGAGCTGCCAATAGTGGGGTTCGAACCTACTATCTCCCGAATACTGGATACTGGCCGCACTTAAGCAACTGCAGCTATCGAGCTCGGTATTTCCAACTCTCACAGAAATTGTTCATTAATACTATCATGTCTTTGCTGTTGGCCCTGAGCATACAAGTCAGTGTTTCATAAAACTTGTTTGCTTCATCCTCATCCCCTCTCACAAGTGCTGAATATACCATGACAATTCTTGTTCCATTTCCTGCAATTGCTACAATAAATCTATCCACATGGAGACAATTTTGTCCTAATTCATGCAAGTGCTGAATCTATCCACATCATTCATACATTTACATGCTTAACAGAAACTCTGTTGCAGGTCATGGTTTCCCTAACGAACAATCCCACCTTACTCTGCCCTTCCCCTTGTCCTATCTCTTCCTTCTTTACCTCCCCTGACCCGAACATCATTAACTCCTAACATACCCGGAAGCAACCTCTCTGCTAACTCAGCCAATTCTACTTCTTTCCTTCCATAAATTCTATTAATTTTTATAGCATCCAATTAAATTCCATTTTGTTCACAGAGTTGTTTCCAAGGAATCCTTGGACTGTCAAAAGGAAGTAGGACTCCTTCCCTCCAATATGTCCGAGGCTTGCCAAATGCGAGGGACTGGAAGTCTACGCCAGGCTGACTAGCTCCGATGGTCGAGTGCTGGCTCTCAAGCTCAAGTTGGCAAGTTTGATCTCGGCTCAGTTTGGTGGTATTTGAAAGACTTTAAATCCACTAGCTTCATGTCAAAAGATTTACCAGCATGCAAAAGAACTCCTGGGAGATAAATTTTCAACACTCTGATGTAAAACTGTAGTCAGCGGGATGTACAGCTGCCAAAAAATATGAGCGTCTTCTCGTATGTTACTAACATTTAATATTCTATCAATTTTAATTATAATTATTATCAAAATATAATTCGGGATTTAGGTAGATATAAACCCACACAAACATATCTACAGGTTCAATTTTCAATGGAGAAAAGTGAACCTGTAAAGAACTTAAGCAATATCATGTGCTCATCCTTTTTTCTGAGAGACTGTAAAACCTCTTAACTTTATTAACGTTTCCTTGAAATGTACACATTCACAGATTGGAAATGCAGACTGAAGGTTATACAAGCTACAATTAATGTACTGAAACAAAAAGGCATATTACTGTACTGAGGGGTCCAGAAAAATGTAGACACTCTTTGATAGTTAATATCTTTGGAACAAAATTACATATCGTTCCAATTCTTGTGCAGTAGCATAGTCCATTGTTACAGATGATGGTCACGTGAAAGGCGCGACATGCTTGGCGCGCGTTTTCCAGCAGATGGCAGTGCAGCAAGGAATGAAGTAAGACTGTCGTTTGAGCAACACAAGGCCATATTGAAGTGGTACTGGAAGTGCGGAAACATGATGGAGGTACAACGGCAATGGCATAATGTGCACGGAACTCAGCCACCAACACATACAACAATTTATCGTATTCACGATAAATTTGAAGTCGACTGTACTGTTCAGGATGTGCATAAGAAAAGGTCTGCCCGACCAAAAACATCAAGTCCAGCTTCCAGTGCTGCTGTGTTGCAACATTTTACTAGGTCACCTCAAATATCTGTGAATCAGGGTGCACATGAAAGCGGGATAAGCCGATGAACCTAATGACGAATTCTGAAGGCTGCAAAGTGGAAAGTGTACGTTCCAAGATCACTGCATGCTATGAACGAGGATGACCCGGATCGAAGGATGGAGTACTGCGAGTGGTTTGAAGGCATGCTTCGCGCGGATGAACGATTTGCAGGGATGGTTATCTGGTCTGACGAGGCACAATTCAAACTGAACGGTACTGTAAACCACCACAATTGTATACTGGGCTCCTGAAAATCCTCACACTCATGTGTGCAAACATGTTAATCTATCGGTGTTAATGTGTGGTGTGGTCTGTCATTGCGCGTTTTGATTGGCCCATTCTTCTTCGAAGGTACCATAACTGGTGAGGCGTATCTTCCTATACTACAAACATCGATTTTACCTGCCATCCAAGAGGTGTTTGGAAATAAAAGATTTTACCTACAACGAGATGGCGCTCTGCCTCACTACCACAGAGATGTTAGAGCCTACTTGGATGAAAATCTACCTGGACGATCGATAGGTCGAAGAGGAGCTGTTAAATACCCACCATGATCTCCAGATCCTCGACTTCAACCTATGGTGGACCTTGAAAAATGAAGTTTATCGACAGAAGCCAGCTACACTGAACGAGCTACGAGAAACCATCGAGGCATCCTGTGCGGCTATCACACCGACAACACTGACAGCCGTAGTTCAGTCAGCAGTTCAGCGGCATCGATGTTGTTTGGCTGCTAGGGTGAACACATAAAAAAACTCCTTCCGTGCAAGAATTGTAACGGTATGTCATTTTGTTCCATTAATACTGACTACCAAAGACTGTCTACATTCTTCTGGACCCCTCTGTGTATGTATGTGGAGTACACCCTTTCTCATTTGACCTTCCATATTTCTGTTTATCACAACTGTGATAATAAAAAAAACTAATATAAAATGCAGCATGAATAATTCAACATAGTAAACAAATGGACCAACGCACACTATGATGATGAGGCTCAGGCGCTCGCCCACTCACCACCACCATACTTCTTAAGTCTATTTGAAAAAGCGTGCCTCCCGTTCAGTTCCTTTATTCACTGTGGTGCAAGAGCCTATTTTTTGTGAGGCTATCCCTTACCAAGGCTAGAACTCTGTAAAAAAAAAAAAAAATTGTAGGACACCCTAATAGTAGTTTTGATAGCTATCCGGATACATTTCTAGCTCTCTCAATAAGTCCAAGGTACCATTCTTACTTTTTGTTTTAACCACAAAGAGTGAACCGAAAACCACTACTGGATGTTTGAGTTGGATAAGGCGACAAGATCTAGAACATCCTAGTCACTTTTGCAGTTCAAAAACACACCGAACATTATGTGAAAAACTAGTAATTTCTCCACCAGACCTTCACCTCTTGGCTGCCCTTTCTGTAGAGATTATACTCGCCTGTGCCTCGCCTTGCCTGGACCACGCCTCCACCTGTCGCAACTGGGAACTTACACAAACAACAATTTGCATATTGGTGATGAGCTGGACTGTGCAACGATCCATCAACTTGGAGGATACAAAATTTATTTTTATTCTTTTCCATTTCAACTCTATGCTAGGACTGGAATGGTAGCCTACATTTCTTAAGCTCATAACAGCTTCCATCCTATAACTAGCTGTAAATACCAGGGTGTCTACAGATCTCAGAAAATCATCATTTCTCATTACCATTTTTTTAAGTATTCCCTGAAACAAACAAATTAGGAAGAAAAAAAAAAGCCCTCTCAACCTTGTATTCAGTCTGTCTAATTATGTTTTTGCTTGTTTGCATTTATTTCTTAATACATTTAAGTGTACTATATAAATAATACAATAGTCTTGCACTTCCAACACTGTTAATTATTAGTAGCCCAACTTGGCAGGTTTGATCCTGGCTCAACCTGGTGGTATTTGAAGGTGCTCAAATATGCCAGCCTCATGTTGGTAGATTTACTGGCACATTAAAGAACTCTTGTGGGACAAAATTCTGGCACTTCTGTGTCTACAAAAACCGTATAATAAAAAATAAAAATAAAAAAATTTAGTGGGACATAAAATAAATAATAATAATATTATTATTATTATTATAACTATACATGAAAAAATGCATTTTCTCAAGAGAAGAATGCATCAATTGTTTATTCACCATACATCTGTTTATTCACCATACATCCACTATTTTCAAAAGTATCCATACTTTTAAAATGTCTTCATCTATACAATAGAGTTCTTTGCTATAATTACTATATAATTTAATTTGTCCATGGTTTTACTATTTCTATTATATAACTGTATAATTTTAATGCTGTGGTTAAGTGTGAGAGAGGGTCTTGAGCCCTAACACCACAAATATAGACAAATTACTTTCTACTTCTTCTGCTCCATCCACTTTTCATTTTTTAATGAAGGACATTCAAGACTTCCTGACATTTTCCTCTTGATCCTTCTTTTTTAAAGTTTATTTTTCTTCTGAGCATTCTGCTGTTTTATATATTGGAAGTGCGCACAAATGTGCATAGTACAACAAAAGAAATAATTTAAATATAATTTCTATTAATACTTAGTTTTGTGTATTCACTTATGGTTTTTGTTCGCTTTGTACACAGTTCGATGTGGTAACGATCACACGTCTTTTCACACAGTTGGCATATGCAAGTCTTCATCGGATTGTGGTACACCTTGTTTTTGCAGTGGGGATCATGGAAGCCGTGCACAGATAGTCTCAACAGTACATGTCTCATCTCGAAGTTTGCTGACGTCCAGGTCCTATCGATCGTCGCACCCGTGCTGTAGAATTCTGGCCAAATTTCTAGGCGGCGGTCCCTTAAACTTTGTAATTCTTGATCTGCTGCTATGGTAGATGGGAGCACGATGCTGTTTTGAAATATCAACAATTTTGTGATAGGGACATTTCTTATGCTTGAAGGAAATCTAACCCCTTATGGCTTGCATATGCTTCATTCAGAAGAATCTAACCATTAAACCGGCCAATAGTGAAAAATTAATAATAAACAGATCAAACAACAAAGGTTTTGTGAGGATTCTCAATGAGAGACACACTATTTATAGAGAAGCCCCTTTCCATGACAGAACTGCCTTGGAACAGAATCTAGTAAACTCCACAAATCATAAATCTTTTGTTTACTATTTTCATGCCTGAAAACATTATTCAGAACTATAATGACCAAAATTCCATATGACAACTTCATGACCTGTAGACACCCTGAATAAAATTGTTCACACCAGTCTAAATATTACATACTTTTGCTATTAGAATACAACTCATCGTTCATGAAGTCCCAATCAAAAAAATTATCAATTGTAGGACACCTTATAGTAGTTTTGATAGCTATCCGGATACATTTCTAGCTCTCTCAATAAGTCCAAGGTACCATTCTTACTTTTTGTTTTAACCACAAAGGGTGAACCGAAAACCACTACTGGCTGTTTGAGTTGGATAAGGCGACAAGATCTAGAACATCCTGGTCACTTTTGCCGTTCAAAAACACACCGAATATTATGTGAAAAACTAGTCATTTCTCCACCAGATCTTCTCCTCTTGGCTGCCCTTTCTGTGTAGATTATACTCACCTGAGAGCAA